>NC_089509.1:31527753-31838323 GCF_036850995.1 Saccopteryx leptura
TCAAGTAACATTTTCATACTTATTAAAACATTTCTACCCCATTAATTAACAGGCAAATTAAAGAGCACAATAAGGCTGGAAAATTTCAGTGTGACTTTCATTATTTTCCTATATTATTAATGACAATTTACACCTTTGTTAGGTAAATCTGCTCTGCTTCAAGCTTTGTAGCTTGCAGAAGCAGCCTGAAGTTTGAAGCAGTTTAGCCAAAATTAGCAAGTTTTTAGGATTCACATTCTATTTTATTTAAATTTAAATGAGCACACTATATTTATTCCAATTAAAATTAAAAATTTGTAGGGATGATATCATCTTATTTTTTTTCAATATTAAAGCCGGCATTTCCAATTTTTGCATGCAAGAACTTAAGACATCATATTTAGATAACATTAAACAAAGACCAAACACAAACAAGGATCAGACAAAGTAGACAAATCAGAGAGAAACCCGGGATTTTAGAGATTAGAACTTGGCCGCTTGATCTTTATGCAGGGCTATTATGATAGGAACAAAAGGATAGAAACTAAACAGAACTCTCTCGAAAAGGTTCGAGAACGGCCGTTTATGAGATTCTGTTTAGCTACATCCAAACGGGAATTCCCTTCGCTCTCATTTCAGGCATAGAACAGTAAAGAAATAAAATGAGTTTAGAGAAAGAGAATAATTGGAAAAAAATCTGTATTTTTCCCAAACTCTTAAGTATTTCTACTTACTAAAGAAAATCAGATAATAACACAACTTTAAAAAGCATCTTAGTCTTCTAATCATTCATAAATTCTAATAGCTGCTACAATCAGCAGCCGAAATTCCTCTATTTCAATCCCTGCTGAAAGGCAGGTTTAGCTCATCTGGGAGGGGAATATTTTTTTCCTGCTCCTCTTCTGGGGCTGAGACTCCCTGGCAAGGAGGACCTCGCTCGCACAAAGGTCAGCCTGCCGTAGAGCCGCCACCGCCGCCACAGGGATTTGGGGCCCTGGGCCTTGGAGGCACTTCCTCTGCTGCTGCGCCTCCAGCTTGTAGGAGCTGCACATTCCAGCAAAGGAGGTTGCGCTGTGCATGCGGCCTGCGCCATCCGTGAGATACATCCCGTCTGCCACCTGCGCATACCCGCGGGACTCGCTTTCTTTGCCGCCCACGTGAGTGGCCGCCTGCGCGTCCAAAAGGGGACCATGGCCGGGCCACACAGGCGGCTGCTGGGACTCAAGGCGGTGGCTGCCATGGCTTCTCGCGCTTGCGCTACCAGAAACTTGGCAGCTTTTGGAGCCTTGTATTTGGGGCATGCCTTCCCCACCGCAACCTTTTATATGCGGATTTCGAGCACTGGCCAGAGCTCTCCCCTGCTCCATTTGTGTCTTTTTTGCCCCTCTGACCTGGAAAGCCACCGCTTTTGCCTTCGCTGTCGCCTGCTTGCTTCACCTCGGAGGCATGGGGCAGGGCAAGCCGTGAGGCCAGCATGAACCCTAGTCTGCGGGGGGCCTTGTCCCTGCCGCTTTGCCGGCTCTCGGCTCATTGCCTCTGCCTGGGGAGGCCAGCCTTCTGCTCTTTGGAGCCGAGATTTCCAAGGGCCGGAGACAAAGGCTTTGGGAGCAGAGGGCTGCAGAGCCACAAAGTTTAAAATGGCCACAGCCGTGATATTCCCGTCTTCCGAGTTACTCTCAGACTCCAAGCTCTTACATTTACATTCCTCTGTTTCTACCTCATTCTGATTAAACAACTTATTCTCAAATAAAAATATTTGTACAAAAAGAAAAAGGTTCCTCACTTTTGAACCTAGTACTCCCATAATTATTTACTCCCAAATTATTACTATACTCTCCCCCACACTGTACTTAAAAGCTTCACTCTCTAAAAGTTTTAACTCACTTCATGTGCTCACTTCTGGGGGAGTTCCATTACCTCTCCGCTTTCCCTTCTGCCACCCATGTCTGGCTGTGGGGAGAATAGGGCCAAGACAAATGCAGTGACAAAAACAGATAGACAAACAGCAAAGAAACCAGACAAACAGCAAAAACAGATAGACAAACAGGTGCCACTCTTCCCTCGAGCTCGGAATATCTAAACTCTAACGGGGTTCCCTAAAAGCGGGATGCCCTCCCAAATCTCCCAATCTTGTGTCCGAGGGGAGATGGCCACAGTCCCCTTCCCGTCTTGTCAGCCAGGGCTCGCGTGGCAACCAAACGGTCGCAACCTTGTTCTACTTACCCGGGGTTGAACAAGAAAGCTTCAGTGTGCAGACCCACAGGTATTCCCTCGATCCCGGATGAGCCCCCAAATGTTAAACCTAATCCAGAGGGACCCGAAACTTTGAAGACACGAACAAGGTCCGTCGATTACACATCAAAGCTTTATTGTCTAGCTTGGCCAAGCGGCGGCAACTCCAACAGAAATCTGAGGGAGAGCGTGCTGGCCCTTTGTTCTACCTAGTTTTTATAGTATTGTAAGTAGAAAGTACAGAAGCAAAAATTGTAATTAGGAGCCCTTTACCACTATTGGTTATAGTAGGACCATGTTCAATTTGCAAGCTATACATCATTTTGGAGAAAACAAAATTTACAAACCAACACAATGGTAGAAAGATGTCTCTTTACATATTAAAAGGCATTCCTATATTATCTAGTGTTTATCCTCCATCTCTCTATCCAGAGTCACACGTGTTAACCACACACATTTACATAGCAGAGGTAGTTTCCATGGGGACAAATGCCTGCAAATGGCTCATTGCTATACGAAAAGGTTTATTTTGGCTTTTCTCTCCCTGCACCTGGCTAGCCATTCACCCCTTTCCCCACAGGCGTGGTGGAATGTCTGGGAATCCATGATTTCCTCCCCTTTGCATTTACAATACAATGCCAAGGGCCATCCTGGTTTTGCCAATCACACAGTACAGAGACTATTTCTCACAATTTCTCAGCACACCTTAACCCAAATTAATAAAATGTTCTTCAAGCCTCTTAAAATATTAATATTGATTCTGTAGCTTTTGGTACTTTACAACACCTGTGGGTAAGGTGGCACAGTGGCTCCTCATGACCAGGGATTGAACCAGCAACCTCTGCACTTTGGGTGGGTGCTCTAACCAACCAAGCTATCCAGCCAGTGCTAAAATCAACTTTCTATGTCTAGTACGATTAATCCATTAGGTATAATGATTCTGTTTCACTAATGGACAGAATTACAAAGGAGGTACTTGTGTGATATATTTCAATTAATTAATTCAAATGTGACTCTTACAGTGGTATCATTATCTGGCAGTTCAAAATATCAATGGAGGACTAACATCATTCTGTACACCTTTAGCCTCAGGATTTGCACAAATGTACACAGAAACTTTGGAGAAATGAATGGGATAAAGCAGAGTTTGCATCAAAATGGAATGGCCACATGGATCAGAAAACAGAGATCTAGATGTATATCAGAAACAGGAATCAGGTATCAAAAGAATAGAGTAGACAAAGATCAAAGTATACCTTTGTCATTTCTTTTCTCTTTGGGAGTAAGATGTTCATCAGTGCCCAGAGCTCTGTCCAAGTTTCATGACAGCTTTTCTCATCTATTTATATACAGCCCCCATCTCTTGATCTAACCCCAAGTCCAAATTCATAAATGTTCAGGAAGAATATAAGGAACTATCAGGAGCTTCATAGGTCAACTCTGACTCTTGTTGGAAGCAGAAAGAATTATGGCACCTTAATAAAACACTCAGATGAAGCCATGGGAACAGAACTTAGAGGAAAGAAGGGAATCTGGCCGTCTGTCTCTTCTGTTAAGTCCACTACTAGGAGTCTGGATCATGTTCCCACCTCTACACCTGATACTTTCGATTCTGGAATTAAGGGGAGCCCTATCTACTTCTCTAGACATGCATCTGTACTTGCTTTCTACCATAACCCTTTCTCTATATCCTCCTCGTGCTTTCTATGCTTCTTGCTCCAAATTAACTAGAGACTTAAACATTTATGATGGGCTCTGACGTCCTGCACTCAAGAGTGCTGTCCAACTCCTAGTAGTCATGCAATTGAGTCAGAGTGAACATTGTTTGGAATTGAATGCTAATTGTCGAACTCCCCTTAAGACTATGTCCTTGTGTCCATACTTACCTCAGACTTCTTTTTTCTTCATTAGCTTTTTGCACCCAGCATGTTGTGAAGCCTGGTGAGAGTCTGGTGGTCAAGAACTTGGTTAAATTTATGCTTGCTTAGATGTGGTTTATACTCCTCACAGATGAAGATCATAGCCTCCCTTGGAAGAGCTGGCCATTGTCCAAAACTTCCTTTTTTATCTGCCAAGGGCTATGTAATACCTTCAGAGCAGTGGTCTTCAAAACAGAGATCAAACACCACAGTGGATATGCAAGCTGATCCATTGTCTCGTACGTGGGATAAAATGTTAAGACTGCTATTTATATCTACTTTATCTCTTACCTTTTATTGCCTGCTCTTGAACAATATACATAGCATTTTAGTATCTATATATAATCTATTAATAAAATAGCATATGTTAGAAGTGTAGGCCTTTTTTTTTTTTTTTTTTTTTTTTTTTTTTTTTTTTTTACTGCTAGAGATGCACGGCCAAAATCTTCATAAACTACTCTTCTACTGGAGTTAGCAGGAGGTGATACAGGGCAAATAATCAACAAATTAAATTTGAGTGATTGGTCAGTTGATGGATAAATAAAGCAGATGGAACAACTGCTGTGTATTCTTGTGCACATTTAAAGTCTCTTCATCATTGCCCCACTGGCACCAGTTTAATTTTTAATATTATTCATTTCTAAAAGTGTTCAGGACAGAAATTTTGTCACCAAGAATAAGTTGTGCCAGCTAGCTGTGAGACTGTAAACTCATAGAATTGTAAAGTGACAGATAAAATGAATCAGAGTAAAATTTGGTGAACAAAAGTCTCAAAAATCTGAGGTGAGTGTTAGGATGTAACTGCATTGACTCCACAGGCTTTCACCACCTCACCTCAGAACTACTGAGAGGCCCAATATTCCAATGCTTGGTCACCTCAGTAAAGAAGAAATCTCATCAGAATAGCTGATTCTTTAACATGATGTTTTGGAATGTTCGGCTTGATTTAGAAATATCCAAATGTATGCAGAAGTAAACGATGAAATTCTGAGTCCAGAATTTAAATGAAGCCTATGATGACAGACTGGTTGTCCTGTGGCTATAGGTTAAAGTATTTAAAGTTGTCATATGCATGTTCTATACTCAGTGCAGACAGACTATCCTCATGAGACTCACATGTGCAAGTGACATGATTTTGACAATTTATTACAAACCAAGGGCAACGTAAAATGATTAATGCAATGTAAAATGCCTTGTAAAGTGTATACTAATGTAATGTAATGAAAGTGTGAAATAATTGGGAATTTGGCTGAAGACTATATTTGAAACACAAAGTCTATAAAGCTATATGACCTGCCAAGTCTCTTTAATTCAACATGGAATTGTTGATTTCTTTTTACCATTTTAATCAGAGCAACTCTAACATTATTATGAGAAATAGCCATGCAATGATAGATACAATTTAATAACAATTATCTATCTATATATACATATATAAAGAGCTCATGCATTTTTATGGAAATTAAAATCTGGAGAAACACAGAGGTCTGTGGAAATGTTCTTAATATGAGAATTTTGGAACTCATGTAGGTCTCTGGAAAATACCTCACTTTCAAAACCAACAGTGATAATCTTATTATGAAGTGCCTACTATGTGTTAGGCTTTGTGCCAGGTGCTTTAATTATTTTTCTCATTAAATCTTCAGAATAATTTAATGGGATTTAAAAGAGACTTTGAGAGATTAAAGGCTTGTTAAAAATCGCAAAGCTTGGAAGTGATAATGCCAGGGTTTAAAGGTAGGTTTATCTCATGCTGAATACTCTGCTCTTTAAACTTAAATTTCTTTTACTGTCATTTAATTATTAAAAACCTAAGAACTACTGCTATAATGTATGCATTTTATCTCATATGTCTGTCATAAAGCCAGGCATTTTCAGGGGACCTCAAAGCATGTGAAGAGTTGCAACATTGTATAAACAGTCCTCTTTCATCCATAGTATAAAACTGCTTTTCAACATAGTAAAATATAAAAAGTGGAGCTTTTCCCGCTTGATGGTAACATGCAGTGAGAGGTAGTGGCAAGAAATGGATAATAAATAAGAAAATATCTAAGAACAAAACAATTGTGCATCTCTCATGAAGGATGATCTTCAGTGAACAGGGGGGAATGACGTGAGTTTTTGCCTTTAAAACAGTAAGTTAAGGAGCCTGGGCTTTCAGTGTGTGAGAAAAGAAAAAAGTCCAAGTGACCAAGGCTGTGGGAGATGTTCTTCCCTCTCTGAGAGAGGAGTTGAGGCCCAAAGACAGTTACAGAAAAGGGAAAGGAACTCGTGGTGGGAAGGGCTGTGGGGGATGAGAAGGGCAAGCTCTAGGAAGCTGAGATGAAAGAACCTCTAAGTACCGTCCTCGAAAGAAAAGAACACCCCTCACTTGTTGATCCCACTCAGTGAACATCTGAATATCTTTGCATTCAGAGGTGGAAGGTCAGGGGCTACGTCCTCCGCTGCCAGCTTGAGTTTGGCACATGATCTTTATGCAGCCAGGGAGAAACATTGCCAGTATTTCATATCTTTTGAAAGTTACTAAAATGAGTGGGGTGAGTTAGAGATCACTCAGAGTCTTTGCAAGGTAATCCATTTCCCAAAAGCCATGGAGCCATTAGTAGCATCCTTCAATAGACCAGCTCTGTGGCAGAGATTCGCCTGTCTCTGCCTCCTCTGGTTCCTGCCCATCCTGGCTCTATAGCTTTCCCACTGATACTGTTCTAATCAATCCCTCAGCCAGAAGTTGTTTCTGTTGCTTACAACAAGAACTGTGATTATGGCACACTGCAATATATGTTTTGGCAAAAATGATGCCTGGGAAATGATGCCTGGCAAAAATCATGTAAAATTACAGCTTCTACTGATAAATATTTGGAATAACTTGGATAAAGAATGAAACATATCCCATAGCACTATTTGAACAAAGGTCAACTAGGGTCTAAAAGGGGACAAGAAATGAGCAGGATTGAGTGCTGCCAAATATCTCATTAAAATGAAGAGAATATGGACTATCTAGCATGTATGCACAAGAAGTCTGGACTGACACCTGCACCCTGAAAACCAGAGGAGCCCCTTCTCTCTGTACCTCCTCGTGACTCCCCTTGGGTTATCACTGGTGAATCAGTTAATACCCTCTCATACTCGTCTGTATTCTCTATGTGTATGCAAACAGACTCAAGTGCTCCACAGTGACTGAAATCTATACAGAGCTAGAGAGATGAAGACTGAAACAGAACTAAGGTTAATCCTGCTACTGTGTTGGGAAATTATCAGAGTCACACTGACTTTGTGAAAATCCATAACTCAGCTCCCCAAAATAAGAACACGTAACTGAATATCATACTTAATTCACATGGCTGCAGTGTGTGAATTATAATTTATAAACTCATTATTGAGGACAGCTCTCCTGCTGTTACCAGAATGTTAATTTTCGTGGCTCAATCCCTACAGCAACCTTTCCATTGCTAAATAGTTGTATCCCTCACAACCAAGCCTTGCTTGGCAGTGCAAAGCTGTGCAAACAAGTATTTCATCTGATCCTCAGAAAAATGGTGGGGTTAAAATAATTTCCACTTGGAAATCAGGAAACTGGGGCTCAGCTTAACTAAGTGCCTGTTGGGCAAATAAGTTTGTAAAATCTATATTTTTGGGGTTTGCTCACTTTTATTGTCAAAAATGGCCACTGACCATGTGATTGTATTGCCCAGGTGATAATGTTAATGACCTTCATGCTTGGGAAGGGGCTTGGTTATACTAATGTATGCTGGAGGAGGGACTGTCACGTGGAAAAGTTTTAAAAGGAGGAGCTAAAAGGACACTTTGGAAGAGACCACATTGTTGCAGAGGAAGCAGGCAGCCAAAATGGAGGCATGCAGAGGGGCTTGAATGAGCTGGTGGGGGCTTTTGATTCTAGGAAAAACCAGAAAAATTCTTCTGGTTGTGGAACCGAAGAACATGTGAATGAGTTTTGGTGCTCATGTGTTTGTTTTTACTCGCTTGCCAGTGTAAGCTAGAATAAAGGATGGCCCACCAGTTCTTGGCTCCATTGTTTCATTATGATCTATCCAAATCTAATGCAAACCCACACCTGCCTGGTGGTCAAGATGAAGGCCACAACTAGTGGGCCTACAGTACTGTATTCAACATTATACAGCTCATAAATGGCAGTCCAAAAAAAAAAAATCACCATGTTTTAGAGCTTAATAATGTTAGAGAATTTTAATTTTCCTATTTCTTTATAGATCTGTGTGTTAGGAGGGTTATGTTTTAAAGGTAATTGTAGGGCATCGTTTTGGTAGATGGGATATTGGAAAGTGATGCTGACTACAAATACCTCTCTTACAAAGAACTGAAGGACCACTCTTAGTAGTGCATTACTTCGTGTTAAGCGTTTGTTTTTCTCTCCTTGCCTACCTTCTTTTAAAATGCAAATGTACCTGAAAGGATAACATAATGTATCAATGATTTTCACCCTATAGCTCCTTCCATTATCTGGCTAGTCAACACAGCAACAAAACAACAATAGCTTAGGGTTGTAAGAAGATGCTTAAAGGGTGAAAAAGAAAGATGTGAAAGCTTGAAGCTGTTCTTCAGAGCTCACTTCCACTTCCTGTGCTTTGGGTTCTCACTCTCACTCCTAGAAATATCAATGGGAATGCTGGAACTCAGCAGGTTTCGAGCTCAGCTTCACCCATAAAACTGCAGCTCTTAATTCTGAAGCAGAGAAATGTAGAGGCAGATGACCAAACCCACAAGTGTTTCCTTCACACTGTTTTCCTTATATTGGTTGAGTCTTAGGCAAAGGCATGAAGCGGTCCTGTCCATCTTCAGAACCTTCCACAGGGAAGCCACTAAAACAGGGGTTGGGAAGCTTTTTGGCTGAGAGAGCCATGAACACCACATATTTTAAAATGTAGTTCCGTGAGAGACAAACAACGACCCGTGTACATTATGCATTATCCAATAAAAATAAAGCTGTGATTGGCTCCAGCCACCCGCAACCATGAACATGAGTGGTAGGAAATGAATGGATTGTAATACATGAGAATGTTTTATATTTTTAACGTTATTATTTTTTTATTAAAGATTTGTCTGCGAGCCAGATGCAGCCATCAAAAGAGCCACATCTGGCTTGTGAGCCATAGGTTCCCGAACCCTGCCCTAAAACTACAACAAAAGACCAGATGTGGATGACTCACAGCTATTAGTCTAAGAAAATTCTTCCTGAATAACATGCTAAGATACAATTCTTTCTTTTACAGAACAACAAATGCACAGAGCCTACAGGAGTCCTTATGCTTCTGCAAAACTAAAACCTAGACAGGTGAAACTACTCTCAGTGGTGTTCGGAAAAATTTCAGCTTCCTTGGAGGCACCTTTCAACACCTGTGCCTCTGAGTCCCAGGCCACCCTGCTGTCACGTCTGCATATTTTATGCAGCCAAAGAAGTCCTCCTCCTGGTGGAATTCAAATCATTTAAAAACTGGTTCTCTGCCCTAATGATTGTTTCAAGTACAAAAAAGTGATGCAGTCATCCCTCACCATATTATCGTTCACTTTTCATGGTCTCACTGTATCACAGATTTTAAAATTGTATATATCTAATTTTGTATTCCGGATTTTTCACTATAGCACGGGATTTTGCTGTATATAAGTATTTTTATATATTTATTATTTTAATTGTTTTTGCAGTAAAATAAACATTTTCTAGCCTAAAAAATTGAAAACAATATAAAAATATATAAACATATTAATTAAAACATATTAAAAGAAAATTAAATTGAAATAAAATATAAGGTTGCTACTTTGCAGATTTTCAGGATTTTCACCTATTGCGGGGATTCTGGAACCTAATCCCCACAATAGATGAGGGACCACACTGTATACCAAAAGATAGTTTATTATTTCATTCATTTGATACTTAAATAAGAACAATGAAAGAGGTACACAAAACTAGATTATATTATCAGAAAGAGTTTTAAAATATTAATGAAAAAATATTAAATAATACCTGACAAAAAACAATAAAAATGTTATTTAAGATAGTTACATATTGCTTCTTGATTGGTGTCCTCACTTGCAATTTTTGTCACCTATGGACGGAATGAAGATTACTACAGGCACTTAGAATATGCTGTTGTGCAGATGAATGTTAAAAAAAAGTAAGAAATGTAAATTTGTGATTTTCAAATTGAGCAGCTTCCCAGGCACTCGCCTTAAAGAGAACTCTGATTAAAAGTGCCATTTTAACAACCAGTTCACCAAACTCAACAAAAAATTACGTAAGTATCAGTTCTGCCCAACTGGTGCAAACTGGCTGAATCCACCCTTAAAGTCCTCCCTCAAGGCAACACACAAGAGACATTCACTGAAATGGGTATGACTTTGCAATCTCTTAAAATAGCTTTTCTGGCCCTGGCCGGTTGGCTCAGCGGTAGAGCGTCAGCCTGGCGTGCGTGGGACCCGGGTTCGATTCCCAGCCAGGACACATAGGAGAAGCGCCCATTTGCTTCTCCACCCCCCCCTCCTTCCTCTCTGTCTCTCTCTTCCCCTCCCGCAGCCAAGGCTCCATTGGAGCAGAGATGGCCCGGGCGCTGGGGATGGCTCCTTGGCCTCTGCCCCAGGCACTAGAGTGGCTCTGGTCGAGGCAGAGCGACGCCCCGAAGGGGCAGAGTATAGCCCCCTGGTGGGCAGAGCATCGCCCCTGGTGGGCGTGCCGGGTGGATCCCGGTCGGGCGCATGCGGGAGTCTGTCTGACTGTCTCTCCCCATTTCCAGCTTCAGAAAAAAAAAATAAAAAATAAAAAAAAAGATAGCTTTTCTCACATAGAGATCTCTGGTATCAGTTTATCAAAATATTAGACATTAGGCCACTTGGTAAGTTTTATGAATTTCCTTATTTTTCCCCCTTTTTTTCCTCTATACTAAGGAGAATCAAGGTTTTGGGTTTTGTTTTGTTTTTTAAGTCCTGAAGATAGAAATAATAATTGATTTAAAGAGAAAATATCTGGACCTTTATTCAAATTATTAGAAAATAAAAATTTTACTTCACATCATATTTTCAATTAATTTTTAATTAAGTCAGATAAAAATTATGAGAAAGATATATTCCCTATATATGAAGATATCTTATAAAAGTATGAAAACAATTAGTCTGGAAAACTGAAAAGCCAAAAACCAAAACACATTTAATATTTTTATTAATGCAAAAGAACAAATGATAACATATTTGAAAATGTTTTGTAGAATTGTTTAACGAGGTGTTTGAGGCTCTGGCACAATGACCAGTGGAGTTCGATTGACCCTCCCTCACATTTACCTGCACTGTGCCTTGGATCTTCAGTCAAATCCGCTGAGGATTGCTTTTCAGTCACCAATTTATATAATAGACTTGGAGTCCCCTAAAGAGAAACCTCAGGACTCCTTGGAAATACCTAAGTACAGAAATACATGTCTGCTGGAGTGGCTGTTGATGGAGGTTACACTGAAAAAACAGAGTCATGGGCTCTTGAAAAGAAGCAGACCTTGAGGGGCAAGAAATAAGGACCAGTGAATAAAAAATAGTTCCCTAGGATAAAGGAGGTACAGGATCTGAGTTCTCCATGTGACTTAAAAAGAACCCATTACAATTCCTGTCACCAAGAGTCTTAGTTTCACCTTTGGAAAAAAGGTGTGTGTCTATGTATGTGATCTACAGAGCAGTGTCACTAAAAAGCTATAGCACTACTATGGGCAAGCCCAGGAAGCTTTAAACATTTTGTAGGTAAAAACTACTAGAAAGAATCAGAAATCTTATTAGTAATGCAGGTGAGCTCTAGAAACCATCACCATTTGAGCATAAATGTAAATGTGTCTTCATTTATACATACAATCTTTAAGGCTTGTAGTATACTAGTTATTCAATAATCTTGTTTTTTGGATTGTCTCACTGCCATATTATAAGGAAGGTCATGGTGTGAATGATACAGTTGTCACACAATCATATATTATCCAACACAATTTTTAAAGAATTGTTCTCTACAAATAGGTATTATTATGATTATTTTGATATGCTAAAAAAATTTCTGTTAGTATGGCAATATTTCTGTGGACAGGCAGTAGCTCCTAATAAAAGTTCTTTGAGACTGACCGGGCGGTGGCGCAGTGGATAGAGCATTGGACTGGGATGCAGAGGACTCAGGTTTGAAACCCCGAGGTTGCCGGCTTGAGTGCCACCTCATCTGGTTTGAGCAAAGCTCACCAGCTTGAGCCCAAAGTCGCTGGCTTGAGCAAGGGATCACTCGCTCTGCTGTAGCCCCCCCTCCATATCCCCCCCTCCATCAACGCACATATGAGAAAGCAGTCAATTAACAACTAAGTTGCCACCACAAAGAATTAATGCTTCTCATCTCTCTCCCTTCCTGTCTGTCTGTCCTTCTCTCTGTCTCTCTCTCTGACAAACACACATACACACAAAAGAAGTTCTTTGAGATCAGAACATCTTATATGACTCATACATATTTTTTAACATTTTTGGATCATTAGCTGCTTTTGAAGATGTGATGAAAGATATGGATATTCTCCTAGAAAATGGCACATGGATATGTGACTGTAGAGTACCCCACTTATAATCCCCTTCTACACTCCCCTTTTCCAATACCTCTCTCACACCACAGTCTCTCACTCATACCCCCAGAAAAGCTTCCTGGAACCCAGACTCACCAGCTTCTTGCCTTCTTTCACCCACCTCTACTCTTTTCACAAAATTCAGACTTTCTCTAGTTTATTATTTATACTCCTCCCCATGTGGCCTTCTACCTGGATTTTCCACTTAAGTAAGATGACCAATCATCCTCCTTTAGGGAGGACAGTCCTTTTGTAAGTTCCATCCTCCCTCGAAAAGTGTCCTCCTACATGTCCTCATTTATGATATTGGAAGACTAATCTGTAAATGTCCATATTCCATTGATGCAGAGTCGATCCATTGCATGTGATGTGACATATTTGTATTTGACATGACAATTCTTCAAGGATCAGTACAGTGCTGCGAGACGCGATTATGAGATGCATGCGCTCTGCACAGGAGACCTTGAAAGAGCACAAGATATACCGAGCATGCAAATGGCTTTGTGTACTTCTTACTGAAACACAACATGGCACATACAACATTGTAGACTCACAATTATTTCTTTTTCAGTGAATATTCAATCATAGACAGCTAAGCACATTCATGTTTTATTGATTCATTATCTATTTAATAATTTCTAAATATGTATAATTTTAATTACAAGTATTTTCTCGAAATTTGAGTTTTAAAGTGGAAATCTAACCTCAAACCATATATATTAATAATGCATTTTGATTAAATAATTGCATAAAACAGACATTTTTTAATTAGAAAATGATAAATATACCCTAACATCACTCCAAATTAGTGGTTTTGTTTGATATTTAGTTTCACTAAATGAATACTTTTTTCTTACAATTATTATTAAAAACTAATAAGCATATAAGCATAATTACAATATAAAATATTATAAATGTTTTATTATGCATGTATCATTTTATAATATATTATTGTTGCAATGAATAAAATATTTCTTTTATTTACAATACTGTTTTCTTCAATTTATTTTTGTCCTCTTCATTGTAAAAATGTTGGTCACCTTACATAAAGGGGAGCCCCAGCAAGAAGTGCCTTAACTGAAAAGAATCCTTCATTTGCATCCTAAGACTGGGTGAAATCTTAGGTGAAGGGAGCAAAAGACAGAACTCTGAAGAGTGTGGACAAAAGAAAGAATCCAAACCCAAAAATGAGAACTCCTCCAATTCCCAGGAGAAGCACCTAGTCGTTCCCAGATGGTAACTCAGAGGTCCCTATCTTATTTCTATGTATTAATACATTAACCTTTAGACAGAATTGAAGATAAGGTCTCTTCTGGGGGGGGGGGAGGCAGAATCCAAGGAACCTAGGTGAAGAAACTCTCAAGTTAAGAATGAGATTTTGCTTCAGTCATTGATTTTCTCTGATTAGCTATTTGGCAAAAGATTAACTTTAGTGCAGAAAAATATTATTTAGAAAAATGTCTATAGTCTAGAATCTCAAGTAATTGTATTTATTGTTTGTGTTGACACTCTAAAGCACTGTAAAGATATTCCCTGGACTCCCAGGATACAATCCAAAATATTAAAAAAAAATCAATAGTATAATAATCTGCATCTCAAATACAAGTAAGTAATAAAACTAGATAGTGCTACACATTCCAGGCTGCCTGGATTGACATCACACAGTGCAAAGAAGAAAAAAGTCAAAGTATCCTCCTGACTGTGGAACCAGCTATCTTTTCTGTTGTTGTTCTCTTTTCTCTGCTTGAAACTATCTGAGTTAGGATTCCAGAGGAACATTTTCCCCAGGAGGATTGGATTGCTTACTATGTTTTTATTGTCTTTTTTTTTATTTAGAAATAGTATGGTCATTCTTATTTCTTTATACTTTTATTTAAGAAATACTTATTTATGACCTTTAGGTACCCTGCTAGTTGTTGGGGCCATAGAATAAATATTATTTAGTCTCTGTCCTCAAGTAATGTGATAATCTGATAGGAATGCTATCCAGTCAAAAGGCAATTACATAAATCCTTAAAAGGCATTCCTAATCCTGGATTGGAGCATCAGAAAAGGCTTCCCAAAAGAAGTATATATCTAAGTTGAGAGCAATAGGGTGATTAGGAGTTAGATAAGTGAAGGTAAGGGGAGTGACTTATTCTCTATAAAGGTGAGTTGAGATAGAGAATATTAGATGAAAATGTTAAGCCTCATATCCAGCCTGTGAAGCAAGACTCTACAGGATGGTGAAGAAGAAAAATGATTTGGATCAAATCAGGGTGCTTTAATCATAGGCTGATATTTGGTCCCTTGAATTTAAAGTTTGTGACAGTCATAAAATTGGCTTAGTTGGTAGAGAAGAAAATAGCATTAGAATAAATGGCCAGTACTTCTTTTTGGATTTGATATAAGAAGAATAAAAAGAGATTTTGTTTTTTCTGGATAGTAGATTTCTGAGTAGTTCAGGGTATTGTGCCATAATGGGAAAAATACCAATTCTGATGTATTGTCTTCCTTGTAATATTTATTATTTTCTTGAAATATAAATTGTATGATTCAAATTTTGCAATTTTAATTTAGATTCCAATGCCAAGGATGGTGTATGTCTGAATTATTGACAGCCTTGGGTTATAACTCTGGTCTTTCAACCTCCTATCTACATTAATGACTATAGTTAGAATTTGATAATGAGAGTCATAAGTATGATTAAAAAGTTTATTTTATGGTTAGACTATTGTCCCAGAGCACAGGTTGCTGGTTCAATTCCCCAGTCAGGGCACATATAGGAGCAGCTCTCTTTCCCTGCCTCACTCTCTCAAAAAACAAAAAAGTTTGGCTTTTCCAGTCTACCTGAATCATTACTAGCTAGAAGCAGCAGTCATTGGGACTTGGACGTGAGCTGTAAAGTATAGAATTGTGACAACAATCCAGTGCCATGCAGACTTTTCCTGTATGTATACTTTTCCTGGACTCCTGTTCCTTGTGACAGCTCCTAACAGACTGAACTGGGGTTGGGTTGCATTTGCAGGGATTTGGAATGGTGTTGGTGCCAACTTGGACTTGGTGAACATGTTAAGGACACTACTCTTTTATGGATTCTTGCTGTATTGGCCAAGAGTTTGCTTAAAGGCTTTAATCACTGCAAAAAAAATAGAAGACTGGATAAAGATGATGTGGCACATATACACTATGGTATACTACTCAGCCATAAGAAATGATGACATCGGATCATTTACAACAAAATGGTGGGATCTTGATGACATTATACAGAGTGAAATAAGTAAATCAGAAAAAAAACAAGAACTGCATGATTCCATACATTGGTGGGACATAAAAACAAGATTAAGAGACATGGACAAGAGTGTGGTGGTTGGGGGGGGAGGGCGGACAGGGAGGGGGAGGGGGAGAGGCACAAAGAAAACTAGATAGAAGGTGACGGAGGACAATCTGACTTTGGGTGATGGATATGCCATAGAATTGAATAACAAGATAACCTGGACATGTTTTCTTTGAATATATGTACCCTGATTTATTAATGTCACCCCATTAAAATTAATAAAAATTTATTTATAAAAAAATAGTTTATAGTTTATTTGAGAAACAAATCCTTTCATTTTCATTCCAAAGGTACTTACGTTATCTAGCCATTATAGTTCCTGGAATGATCATTTAACCAGAGATGTTAAATCTAGTACTATAACTCAGACTCAGGTGATCTGTAGTTGATTTATTGCTTAACCTTAAGGAAACTATCTATATCATGTGGCTTTGAGAACACATACTTTCCTAACAATTAATTTGTTCTTCTACTCGATATTGGAAGAAGTTATAGAGTTATAGTCCTCAGAGTTACACATCTTTCACAACTGCAGCCTCTCAGCTACTGCCTTAACTTTTATGCTGGAATCATGTGGGAAAACTAAGAAGATATGTAAGCTGTTCCAACGCTGAAATCTTTCAAGTAGGTAACACTATACTTGCAGGGCTTCATTTTTCTACACTTTAGAGTAGAAAACTATCACTTTGAAACAATTTGGGTGAGTAAAAATTCCCCACAAAATGAGAATAACAATGAATGATGTTTCTGTACATTCTATAAAGATACTTGGATTATCTGACAATTCGTAATGTAAAGTGGGTCCAGACATAATCCAGGCCTTTTTTGCTTGTATAGTATGCCCAGCATGAAAGCTTTCTCCCAGTGGCTACATTCTGGTTAAAGGCTCATTACAGGGAGAATATTTATAGCTAAGGCTTTTCCTAAATCAGAGCAGAATATACTGCTAGACTCTTTTTTTTTTTTTTGACAGATCAAGTCTTCATTGTGGCACTATAGCTGTTAATTGACTGCTTTTTCATATGTGCCTTGCTGGGCGACTACAGCAGAGTGAGTGACCCATTGCTCAAGCCCGTGACCTCGGGCTCAAGCCTGTGACCTTGGGCTCAAGCTAGTGACCTTAGGATTCAAGCCAGTGACCTATGGTCTCAAGACAGCAACCTTGGGCTCAAGCCAGCAACCATGGGGTGATGTCTATGAGCCCACGCTGAAGCCAGCTACCCCATGCTCAAGCTGGTGAGTCCCTGCTCAAGCTGGATGAACCCATGCTTAAGCTGGCAACCTCAGGGCTTCAAACCTGAGTATTCCATGTCTTAGTTCCACACTCTATCCACTGTGCCATTGCCTGGTCAGGCTACTGCTAGATTCTTATATTAAGACCCAGAAGTATAGAATCGTCTACTGTCTCAGCATTCATGTCCTCATCTAGAAAACATGGAATTTTGGAAAAGAAAATTTAAGTTTAGAAAACTAATTTTGAGTCTCTTTTCCATCACCTGCCAAATGCGTATTCTTAGAAACCCATTTAACTTCAATCTTTTATCTTAACTGTACTAATAAGAAATCTAACATCACCCTCACAGGATTTTAAAAATTAATGAGAAAAAAATAAAACAAAGTGTTTCAAAAAGAATCATATGAAGTTTCAGCCAATAATTCCCTTTGCCAAGATAGGGACATGTAAACATGCTTTCAAATGAGCAGTGAGAAGCTTGAAATTATTTAATTAGTTTTTTGATTTTCCAACACACGTTTTGTTTATCCTTTAATTCAATAAATATGTATTAACTCCATATTTCTAATTTGTAATCACCACGAATTATTTTAGACATTGAGAACAGTGTGGCACTGAAGTCATCCTATTATTGGTGACAAGCTGTGGCTTCTGGGATAGAGTGAGCAGAGTGTCATTGTGACATCAAGGGTCAATGTGTACATAAGATGTTCATTAGTTCAAGCTTTTAAAACCACACATTAAGCCCAAATTCTGAATTAAGCGAGTAGTCAGAACTGTATGCTATCCCAAGAATGCTTTGTAGAGTAGCACTATTCTGTAAAAATAACTTTTTCTTACATTTAAAAAAAAAAAACCTGAAAGATCCTGGAATTCCATTTCTTTCCAAAAGAGTAGCCATATTTGAATTTTCTTAGCAGCTTGCTGAGAGAGTGCAAAGCTAACAAGAATCAAAACAGACTCTTTACATAGTTTGTTTGGGTCTAGAGGAAATCTGTCCCTGAGCTTTTGTGAAGGGGCCAACATGTCAGCATATGCCTGACTACAGTGAGTTTATCTTTCAATTGATTTACTCCATTCTGGGGAATCAAGATGATGCGAGAGTGTGGCATATGACCAACTTCTTTCTCTCTTTATTGACAGAGGGGATAGAAATGTCTTTATTCTTATAGATCACTTGATAAGAAATTATAGAGTCAGAGACTATGTTTAAATTCATATTACAGTTTTTTTTTGTTCATACTTTAAGATGTTATTAACATATGGTGTGATTTTTATAACAGTAATGGTTGTCAATAGTAAAGAGATAGGATGGATTTATAATTCTTCTGCGTTAGGGTTTACACACAATTTCCTGGAACATATGTCCTATTAGTAGAGTCTGAAATAAATCTTTGGCCTTCTTAGAAATGCTTGGAATTGAGCTGCAAATATGGCGGCCATACTTCTGAGGCATCCTCACAAATAACTCTTAATCTGGAAAGTCCCCCCCAAATGTTGTTCTTTATTTAAATTTCTATTTATTTGAAGTCTCTTCTACACATATGTGGCAAGGGTATGAGCTAAGGCTTAACTGAGGATATGCAGCTGAGTAGAGGGCACCTTAGGTTTCTTTTTCTCTGAGCTATTTGTACAAGTCACAGTCCTCAGCCAGAGAAGTCTAGAGAACATGACATTGGGTGCCATGTTCAAGTATCACGAGAGGTACAGCCCACACCTAACTAGAGAGTGGTCATGCCCAGCCACTTGTCTTAGTATAAAAACCTGTGAATCACTGTCAGGAACACCTTAATACTTTAATTGGGGAGAAAGCTGAGGTCTTGCAGAGACAGTAGAGGCACTGAAGAAAGTACTGAAATGCCAGGACAAGGTGGTACAGATACCAATTGCAATCTCAGTCCTACCCACAGGATAGTGTGACCTGGGAGCATACTTTTACATCTAAATCAACAAATATTACTTGAGAACCTAATATACCCAAGGTATGCATAACACAGATGCACACACACACACACAAACACACACACATACACACACAGAGTTAAATGTAGAACATACTTATATGTATTAATAAAGGTTAGTATAGTATTAGAAAAAGAGTGTTTGAATGAGGATGATTAAGGGTCTAAAAAACTGTGCATGCTGATCTAGTTTCTTGTCCAGCTCAATAATGTTGGGCCTCTGAATAAAACATAAAAAATTCATTTTAATTCTAGCTTTCTTAACATTTTTTGGATATTATTATGTTTTCCTATTGATAGTCGGCACATTCTTCAGCTGTAGAATAAAATAACTCTGGAAGATGGAGGTTGAACAGAGCCTGCTTAGCTGACCCTGAATATCAGGATACAAAATATACCATGTCCCTCACTATCAATCTGGTTCCATCTCCCTTTCTCTTCTGCTACTTCTAGCTGCTCACTTCAAAACAAATGTAATGCCTGGACATCAAGATCAAAGAAGCTGATTATCAGTTGGTAGAACCTCCACTGATTGCTTTCTCCCTTTGCCCTGGGAATTCTGAGCTCTTTACCATTGCTCTGCTTCTCTGACTCCAGAGGTACCTCTACCACATCTTCTTCATCCCTAACTCTCATGTGCTATTAGCTTTGCCTGATATCCAGCCCTCCCTGATTTCTCCGTCCTATTATTCTAATGTTTTTTTTTCTCACTCAGATGCTCAAGTAAGTAGAGCCTTGTGCTAAAGTTATGAGGTAAAAAGCAACATAATGTTTTCAGGTCCTCTAGAAAGCTGAATGTAACTGATGCGTGATCATACAGAGGTTTACACAGAATGAATTAGAAAAGTAAGATTTAGGCCCTGGCCAGTTGGCTCAGTGGATAGAGTGTTGACCTGGCATGTGGATGTCCCAGGTTTGATCCCCATTCAGGGAACACAAGAAAAGTGACCATCTGCTTCTTTACCCTCCCTCTTCCCCTCTCACAGTTAGTGCTCGATTGGTTTGAGCGTTGGCCCCGGGCACTGAGGAAAGCTCGGTTGATATGAGCATTGGCCTCAGACAGGGGTCGCTGGTTGGATTCTGGTCAGGGCACATGTGGGAGTCTGTCTCTCTGTCTCCCCTCCTCTCATTGAAACAAAGAAAGAAAGAAAGAAAGAAAGAAAGAAAGAAAGAAAGAAAGAAAGAAAGAAAGAAAGAAAGAAAGAAAGAAAGGAAGAAAGAAAAGAGAGAGAGAGGGAAGGAAGGAAGGAAGGAAGGAAGGAAGGAAGGAAGGAAGGAAGGAAGGAAGGAAGGAAGGAAGGAAGGAAAAGAAAGATAAGATTTAGCTAAATAAACCATTACAGTTCAGCAGTAACACTTTCATTTTATATCCTGAGTACAAACAATGACATTGTAAAGTGGGAGGCATAAACAATGTATGTTGAACATTCATGAAGGAAAAAGAACATTATGAGTAGTGTTAAGGAAGATTTTGCTGAGAAAAGAGGCTTTAAGGGCAGATAAAATATGCATTGTCAAAAAGGAGGCAGGGTAGCATGGATGTAAAACTTAACTTGAATGATGTTAAACTGGTATTTCTGCCTGGAAAGCTGTGTTTGGGGAGAGCAATAATGGATAGGTGCGAAAACCAGAGTGGAGCCATATATAAAGGCCTCAAGTTTAGCCTGATGAATTTGTATTCTATCCTTTAGAACCAGCCCTCTCCTGTGCCTTGTACTTATTTGTCTCCCAGAATCAGCTTTGGGTCCTATTTTCTCTCCTTATCCATCTGCCTCACCGTGAAAGGGTGCCTGCATCTGTTCTGAATCTCTTGTCAATTTCTCCACAAGGCAGATGGTCTATTTCTGTTCCCAGACTTTGCTAGATTCCCCCTGAGTTTTTCATCCTCTATCCCTGAGAATTTATTGCCAGTGTAGCAACAGATACCATGTGGCAGATGAGTTTAGAGAATAAGTTTTATTAGATGTATTTAGCAAGGAGCCATTCCAAAACATTATCTAATGTCCTTTACAATAGGTAGCATCTTCTGATCTTAAGAAGCAATGGGTAGGAGGAAGGTCAACACAATTTAGATTGGGATTAAGTCATACTGTTGTTATTGGTTCTCCTTAGAGTTTTTATTACTTTGTTTTTCTCCCCTGTAATGATTTCATTATTAAATTTATCTCCTTGTATGGACCAAGAAACAAAGAAAGTTAAGATATTAGATGTATTTCTTTTTTTAAATTGGAGCCTGTTACCCTGTTCCATAGTATTATACAGATCTAAATTGAATAACATTAGCATCAGCCCCAAAATGTTCTAGTCTGCCTCTTCAACCATTACTGAAACAGTATAAGAGTCTTCTTCCTTATAGGTTAGCCAGAGCCAGAATATCCTCTTGTTAATAATTCACATTATTAACTTTAATTAAAATTTTATTATATCAATATGGCAGATTAAATCTTGCTAAGAGAATCCTATGTTCATCCTATCAGCCAACCATGACATTTCTTTGAGCTCCATAGCAACAAACTGATTGTGGGTCTCTAACCAACGTTCACAAACTGCATACCAATGGTCACTAGCCAAGGGGAACAAATGAATAGTGGGCTGAATCAGGATAGGTTCAGTCTTCACTTGAAAAAATAAAACCCCTAAATGCTTTCTCTAGAGATGGTAAGCCCATTAAAGTTCTGTAAGCAAAAGAGTTGTTGATGTATTTAGTAGCTAAGATTAGATTTTCTCCAGCTATAGGCAATCACATGGTTTGGCCACTAACCATAAAGTCCATCAACTTTTTCACTATGCATTTTGAAGTCTACAATTACTAAAAATCATTTAATTAAGATAAATTCAAACCTCATTGGTGGTGGTGCAGTGCATATTGTGTCAACCTGAGATGCTGAGGTCCCAGGTTCAAAATCCTAAGGTTGCTGGATTGAGTGTGGAATCATCAACATGATCCCATAGTCACTGACTTAAGCCCAAAGGTTCCTGTTTATAAGCCCAAAGTCACTGCCTTGAAGCCTGAAGTTGATGACTAGAACATCACTGGCTTGGCTGGAGGCCCCTGGTCAGTGCACTTATGAGAAGCAATCAATGAACAACTAAAAGTGCTACAACTATGAATTGATGCTTCTCATCTCTCTCCTTCCCCATCCCACACACCTCTCTCTCTCTCTCTCTCTCTCTCTCTCTCTTTCTCTCTTTCTCTCTCTTGAAAAAAGTTTCATTCAAACCTGGTCTGCAATAAGCTCTCACATCACCTGGTATATAGACCTCTGAAGTTCAATTTCCATTCAGGTACACAGGAGAAGCAACCATCTGTTTCTCCCCTTCCTCTTCTCTCCCTCTTCCCCTCCTGCAGTCAGGGGCACGATTGGTTCAAACGTGGCCCTGAGCACTGAGGATAGCTTGGTTGGACCCAGGACATCAGCCTCAATGCTAAAAATAGCTCGGTACTACAGCATCAACCCCAGACAGGGGTTGCCAGTTCGATCCTGGTCAGGATTCATGTGAGGGTCAGTCTCACTATCTTTGCTCCTCTCAGTTAAAAAAAAAAAAAAAGACACTGAGATCTCACAGGATAGGTTTCTTTCTAGCTGAGATGGGACTTTGTTGGTAACCAGGCATAGAGGTTTCAAGACTCAGTGATATCAGCCCAATGATATCTTGCTAATTTTTCCAGACTACCCTAAATTTTAGCCTTTCTTTCATTAATGAGTTCATTTGGAAGGTGGAACTAAGAAAGGCTGGGAGAGGGGTGGGGAAGAAAGAATGGGGGGAGAGAAATATTATATTTATAAATAAAATCTGTGCTCATTTACAGTAGAGAATATCATCTTTGGAAAGAGATGAAAACATTATTTTTTAAGGCTTAAAATCTTCCTCTTTTCAGAGTTCAATAAGATAACTATAACTACCTTCTAAACTTTTGAGAACTTTGCCTCAAAGACAACCAAAGAGCTAAATATTCACCTCAAACATTATAATACTATTTTCAAAGTATTATAAGAAAATATTTTTAATTGAGGATAAGATTTTAAAGCAGATCAAAAGATCTGCCTAGAGCCCTGACAGCTCACCTTTATAATATCTGCCTCTCAGAGTAGATCTTCATCTTATTTTGCATTCATTAGAATCTGACCTTTTTTTATTTAAAAAGTTTTTAGTGGAATATTTGCTGACTTATAGTTAAAAAGAAAGAAAATAAAATGTCTAGAGAGTCAGCTAGGGTATAGATGTCCTGGTTGGTTTTTTTTGTTGTTGTTGTTTTACAGAGACAGAGAGAGAGAGTCAGCAAGAGAGATAGATAGGGACAAACAGAAACAAAAAAAAGATGAGAAGCATCAATCATTAGTTTTTCGTTGTGAAACCTTAGTTGCTCATTGATTGCTTTCTCATATGTGCCTTGACTGTGGGGCTACAGCAGACCGAGTAACCCCTTGCTCAAGCCAGTGACCTTGGGTCCAAGCTGGTAAGCTTTGCTCAAACCAGATGAGCCTGTGCTCAAGCTGGCAACCTTGGGGTCTCGAACCTGGGTCCTCCGCATCCCAGTGCAATGCTCTATCCACTGTGTCACCACCTGGTCAGGCTGGATGTTCTGAGTTTGATTCCCATTCAGGGCACACAAGAGAAGTGACCATCTGCTTCTTCCCCACTCCCTCTCCCTCTCTCCCTTCTCTCCCTCTTCCCCTTCTGCAGCCAGTGGCTCAATTGATTTGAGTGTGGCCCAAGGCACCGAGGATAGCTCAGTTAGTCTGAGTGTCAGCCTCAGGTGCTAAAACTAGCTTGGTTGACTCAAGCATCGGCCCCAGACAAGGTTGATGGGTGGATTCCACTCAGGGTGCTTGCAGGAGTCTGTTTCACTATCTCCCCTCCTGTTAATTAAAAAATAATGTGACATAGTGCTTCCTTTGTCATTTTGATACTTGCTAAAGGACCAGACTGAGCATCACATGAGTGTGTGCCTGTGTTCAAATACATGTGCATCCCCAACACCCATAATCTGTGAAACTTTATGTCACACTTTAAAGAGATCAAGATTTCATCTATCTTCAATATGGATTCTACTGAGGAGGAAACCGAAGACAGAAGTTCAAGGGTAGAAATAGTGTGACATAGCTGTGCAAAAGTGAATTAAATACTTCAGTAAAACATACAACTATCTGTTTTGAATAAAAATGGTAGCCACAATTTGAGTCCCTTCGTTTAGCCAAATCTCTTGGTCACCTCAAATCTTGCAGAACGTCTCTCAGTAATATTTCTAACTAGTTAATCATCCAGGGCAACAGTTACTAGTATCTAGACAAAACCTCTAGAGAGAGGGAAATGAGACCTTTTCTTACCAGAAGTGGAGAAATTTTGGTCATGCCTTTGCCAGATCCCAGTCTTTTTTCCTCTTGAGTGTCTTTCTATTTTGGCTTCAATCAGAATGTTTGAGAAGTGGATTCTGGTTTGTTTATTTGTTTTCTTTCTGTGTTGGTGAGAGAGAGAGAAGAAATGAAAAGGAGTAAACTGATCTAACACTTATTTGTCTTCAGCAAAGACAAAATCAACAGGAGATTGAATCTAGCATGAACTACCACAGAAATTTGCTCTCGATTTAATCATGATGCATCTGAGCCCAGGATATAAATATTTTGAATGAAGATGCCTTGGTCTTCTGAACAACTGAAGTCTAAAGTCTTTTATGATGCAGTTCTTCACAATGTCCTATACTCCTTTAGCTTAAATGGTACTTACCTTTGCAGAATAGATTACTGACACCAGAGAACTGGAAGCTAGAGTATGATAGACTTCAAGAAACAAAACCAGCAGAAAGAAAATGTCCTTGCTCTTATCATAGTACATTTTTAGAACTAAGCAGCTGATTTTATTTTCTAATGAAAAAAGAAATCTGTGAGTAAATTTTAATTGTGTTGTGAGGGGGAAAAAAACCCATTTGCAATTGAATCCAATTACAACTCATTTGTGATTAAGATTTGGTATTTAATATTAATGGTTTATATTGTTTCCTTATTGCTGTCTATGGAGACTTCAGCATGAACAATATATTGAACACAAAATACATAGATGTATTCATCATTTCTTTACTTTATAAAACATTGGATTAAATTTATATTGTAAATATAAAAGAATCATTTGTTAAGAGTATTTTAAATAAAAACATGAATATGCAAAAATAAAACACACCCACCAGAGTTCTTGACTAATGGACTCCATAAGAAGACATTATGCAGCATTTAACAAGGACTGCAAATGAAAAACTAGGTTACCTTCAGATGATAAACCTCTTCAATTCCCAAACTTCCTTATGGCCAAACATGTAAAGATAATTTTCTTTGTAATTTTTCAGAAATTAGACTAGACAGCAGCTGTTTTATTTAATAGCTAAGCAGTTCATTGTCCAACTACAAACTAGATCATGAAAAGACAAATATTTGTTGTCTCAGTCCTTCCTGTATTTTCATTCCAAGTCAATAACCCACTTCATGGGATGGGAGAATTTACTTTTAGCTTTAGAAGTAATACTTAGTTTGTATAAGGAAGAGAGAATAAAGCATAATCTCAAATAATCATAACCACAGTGGGTAACAAAGGGGATGGTTAGGTTAACTATAGTCTCTTTAAATAAGCAAAATCATAAAGACATGAATATATCTAAATTATGCTCAAAACTCATTTTGAAATGAATAGGAGAACATTTATGTTGGATTTCTAGTAATAAAGGCAGGAGGTCCTGATCCTAAATTTAAAAATACATACCAAAAGAAATGAGAAAAATACTTCAAATTTAACAATTTTAACAACTTTGAGAATCACAGTTTTCTTTTTTTCTAAGAGACAGCGAGACAGAGACAGGGAAAGAGATGAGAAGCAACAACTCATAGTGTGGTATGTAATTTTCTTCTTTATACTTTTAAAATTTCTCAGTTTCTATAATGGACAAGTATTATTTTTAAAACCAAGAAAATACACAGTGTTATTTATGAGAATAAATTTGAATTAATACTTACCTTCTGTGCAAATGAAGGTACTATCAAACTCTGGGGGGGGACTGGCTTTGGGGTGCTCATTTATTATAACTCCTTTCTTTGTTTTCCTGGTTAAGGCTCATTCCATAAGAATTGCTTCACTCCACTCAAATGTTCCTGGCCAATCCCTAGTGCCCATGATTCAGCCGAGAGAAATGGCCTTTTCCAGTTCTTTTCCCAGTAACCTCTGCCACTGAGGTCTTCAAACCAGACTGCCCACTCCTGGGAACAATCTTCCCATAATATCTTGGCATTTAATATATATTAGAATGAACAAATTTTATAAATCTAAAGTTTGCTAAACTTCCAAACTGAACTCCTAGGGTACCTTGCATAAAACAAGAGGACAGTTTCTCAATCTTCATAAAAATATTTGTAACAGGGTTGGAGCAGAGAAACTATTCTGTGTTGACTGTTTCTCAGACCAGGAAAGGCAGCTGGGTTCTCACAGGGCTGCAAGTTCTAGGGAGAAAGATACATAGATTGTGCCTTTAAAAGTGGGGATATTTAGGCAGAATGGGATAGGTTTGTGTGAGTAAATTAGTATTTCAGATTCAAATATAGGGAACTTAATGTCCATACTATGAAGGGACAAAGGCAGAACCTGAATTTAGGGGAAGCAGATTCAAGATTCCAAAGCAAGAAAAAAATGAGATTAAACCAAAATAGAGGGGATAGTGAAGCAGCATTACTGGGTCATAATATCAAAGAACGTCTGGCGGGCTGGACCTGATATAGCAAAGGTGAGAAATCAAATAGAGTAAAAGGCTGGAGTATGCAATTTGTCATATATTGGACATTTAAAAAATCCTCAGTAATTACTACCTTAAAGATACTCATTTCTAAATATAATGTAGGCTTTCAAATCTATACCAAGTTTTTCATTTAAGTGTTTAAAAATAATAATTTAACTTTATTTAGGTTACTTGGTTATCAATTCAATAAGCTACCAAGTTGGCAACACTAAATCTCATAGAATGATCAGTGCAACATTGTTTTCCTTTTTTGAGTGAGAGGGAGGGAAGGAGAGAGAGACAGGAACATTGAGGTGCTCCTGTATGTGTCCTGACCCAAGAATCGAACCAGCAACCTCCACACTCCTGGATGACACTCCAATCAACTGAGATATCCAGCCAGGTCTTAATTTTCTTTTTCTTCTTAGTGATAGAGAGAGGAAGGTAGAGAGTAGGGAGGGAGAAGAGAAGTACTCATTTGTTTTTGCATTCAGTCATGCATTCATTGGTTGCTTCCCTTGTGTGCCCTGATTGAACCCACAACCTTGTTGTTTTGGGACAACACTCTTAAACCACCAAGATAACAGGCTAGAAAATTATTTTATTTGGTAAAATAAAAAATTATTTTATTTGTAAATATTAACTCATCAATTTCTATACCTTATTAAAGTCATAATACCTTGTATTCAGTGAATCCTAACTGCTGTGTAAGAGAATTAATATCAGTATACCACAAGTAAAATAATATATTCAATTAGTTGACTGTCTGACTTCCAAAAGACAATATTTCTCATAAAGTTAAAATAGGTGTTATCCTACTCACTTATTCATTATTACACATTTCTAAAAACCTTATTACATGTATAACGTGATGTTAAAGTATAGTAGAAGATTGTAAAGGAAAAGAGATTTGGTCCTTGCCTTTAAGAAACTTGAAATTGAATGGACAAGAAATGAATGTAAAATATTTTAATAATGATAATAACAGTGGCCAGACTCATCCCTCCAGCTGCAATCGCCTCACCACCATCATTCCTTCCTTTTTTACTGCCTCATGAAGCACACTTTCCACCTTCATGCCAGCAGAACACCAGGTATACCACACTAAAGGAAACACAGAGAAAGTAGGTCCAACCCTTGTTAGCTTGCTGTCACTGTAGAATCCCTCGCTGCTCCCTGAAATGCGCTGGCAGTCTTTGAATGAGAATAATAATTGCCTGCATTTACTGAAGATCTACTATATATTCAGTGCCGTGCTAACTACTTAATGTGCATTGCATTTTGAGTTTCCTGAACTCAAGATCCAGTTCTGTGACATGACGATTGGCTGATAAAGAGGCAGGTCAATATTAACCTCCTGCCTAGGTACTGTTAGAAAGTGTGTGGATTAGACATTCACCTGTTCCAAGAGTCCCTCCTGTGAATCTATGACAGAGGGAAACACACATCTCATTTAGAGGAACTATATATCCTATATAGCCACAGAAATATTTCAAAATAGTGAGGTAATGAGCAACAGAGTCGGAAGAGTAGAGAAAGAGGATTTTTAAAAATCCCTCAAATTGAAAACATTTTTAGGGGGAAAGACACATCTTTGATTGGGTTTATTTATATCCACCACCTCTTTTCCATCATTCTTTATATTTTCTTCATGTTTGAATTTTAATTAATTGGTAGTTATTTCCTTTCTTTCTTTGTCCAAGAAATACAAAAGTGTATTGATAATCATATAAAAACACCTTTCAAACCCTGAAGTCTACTTCATGATCATTTGTGCGTGCTTGTCTCCAAGGGCTTGGAGTAAAAGAAAGTGTGATTTGACAAAACTGGACAGCTGCCTTTTATCCCAGGGCTGGACAGGCGGCAGTCTGGCTACAGAGTCGGCGTATTTTAAACTGAAAACTACTTATCCTGGAATAATAGAAATATTGTACAAAATTTGTGATTTGATAGTCCCTATTACCATGTAAAGTTAAAATAAAACTATGTATATTAATTAAAACGTAAGAGCAATTATTTCTTAAAAATCTGTATCTCAATTGATCCAATAACTGTGGGATTTATGACTAGTACATTCTCATTGTGTTGCCTTGGCAATCACAAATGGTAGTTCTTAGGTTGAAGTCATATCTGGTTCACAGTTGCATCTGGGGTGTGAACAAGTATTTAAAAAAGAAGTAAATATGCCTAAGACTACAAATTTCTGGCTTTTGTTGGACATTCTCACTGAACAACAATCATCTCCTGAGTAACACTCACTCCCTTTAGACAGGGAGTGTGAGTTCTATTTTGCCCAAACCCCACCCCCTCGTAGCTGCACCATGCTCTCTTCACTATTCACTTAAATTACTTACCTGCGGACCTCGGTGTGCATTTGAGTTTACAATCCTAGGTGCAGCACTAACATGAAATTCACGGTTTTTGAAAGTGGTAAACATCTCGAAAATTAAATTATATTGTACCTGTAGCTTAGATGTGAAAAAGAAATACAGCACTAACTTGCAAATGAATACTTAGCTAAAAATATAAAACCTGGGACATTCTGGATCTTGGTTTGGCAAACCATGTAAGTTAACTCCATTGTGTGCTGCTGTGAATGGATACATTGTATTTTTATTCATTTGCATGTTGAAATCATAATATCCTGGGCATGTTTGAATTGTGTGTACTAAAAAAACTGAGGGCCAATTCCCCCAAGCCATTCCATTTAGAGGCTGGTATTTGATCTACCAAGTCTCGATCGCTTTCATCTCTTCTGCATTGATCTGTGCTGAAGAAACTTGAGAGTATTGTCCTCCCAAGCAAGCTGCAGTTTTGTTTGTTTCCATTAGATGGCACAGAAGATTCTTAAGGTTGCAAACACACAGGCGCATTGGAGAGTAGTATCAGCTATGTGTGAACACACACAATTTCAGTTCCCCCACACCTTTGTAGCAGGAATCTAATTTAAAGTACTTTCAAGAAAGAGTAATTTTGTAACTTGTGAATTAGTTCTTCCTAAGTACACTAATAAGATATGACCATTTCCTTTGGAATTGGAGTCTGTTTTTCCTTGGTTTATAGTACTATTCCTTATCAAACTTGTGAAAAATAGTTATATCCAATTTTGCAAAAGATATGGAGGAGAAAAAAATACTTTTTATGCAAGAGGGAACAAGGTTCAAAGCTAAAAACTACGAGATATTAACTAAAATTTCTAAAATTTCGCAGTTGTATATAGTTCATCACCCAAGTTTTCTGTCAGTCTGTTTTTAGTCATTTTTATCCAACTGACCTTTGAGGGCTTTCCATTTCTACTTATACCATTTTTTTCCTTTTTATAATTTAGGATAGAGAATAGTCTTTACTACTTTGATAAACTTGAAATTAGTCACATCTAAGTTGTTATATTTCAAGTGCCAATTTTTCTGACCAGTATACATTCCCAGTTGTGATTTTCTGAGATTCTTGGGATACTGAAGAATTTTGGCTTTGCTTTTTTTTAGATTCTGGGGTAAAGTGTCCTACATTAATATCTTTGGTAATTTAAGGAATTCAGCTGAGCCCCACACTTAATTTTGGTCCATGTATACAGTAAAAATTTGAGCCTGAACCATTAAGATGCCTGTCAGCCTGGCTTGGATATCCTTAATTCATCTCTTCATGTGCACTGACTTAGAGAAGTGCTGCAAGACTTCACGCACTTACCGAAATGCAAGCCCAATGTCTGACAACAAACAAAGAAAGAACATTTCTACCGTATCAGACAGCTCAGCATTCTTGAACCAAAAGCTGTTGAGCACACAGTAAAAGTACATAATATTTGCATATCGTTCTTGTTTTCTAATGCCCCTTACTTAGCCCAATCTTTTCCTCAAGTGTTTCATTTCCACTATCCTCTTCTATACAACAGACTAAACGTTGATCTATCACAACAAGCTCATTTTGAAAAGTCATAGCTTCAGCTATCATTAAGCAATGGCGCTTGTGCTAAAAACTGGCTGCTTCAACCATCTTTCTATGGAGAAGTGAGAACAGGAGATTATAAGTGGCAGAGGGGCTATATTTAATTCTGGGTCCTTTCCGTCTTCCTTGACATAGCTTGTCAGTGATAAAAAGTGTGAAGTTATTATTTACACAATATGCAGCCCATTTCAATAGAAATGAAAGGGCTCTAAGGTGAATTAAGGACTCAGTACAATCTGCACACTTTGGGAAAATAGTACAGGGAACAATGAGTCATTGTTTCAAAGGATGTCTTGGATATAGAACAATTAGAAGGAAGAGGATTGCAAGCTCAACTGCAGTGGCTCAGTTAAAATTGGAAAACGGGAGGAAGTGCACTCTATGAAGTCTTTATTAGTATAAATCTATGGATATCAGGACACTTACACGATGATGCTAATGGAAGATTTCATTTAGCATCATTAGCTTAGCCGGCCAATTTGAAAGAACTAAAATTTAACATTAAAAAAAAAACAACCACGTCTAGTATTAGGAGAACATTATGACATTCTTCCTGCACATGGAACAATGTAACAGTTCTTACTAATACTGAGTTAAAATTTATCTCACTAAAGCTACCTTATATTTATTCTGGTTTTGGTTACATATATAGCTGTAAGAACAGGCAGACAGTATGGTATTTGCTTTGCCCTTTGGGAAGCAATCAGCTTCTTAAAGCTGATTTTGAAGGGGGGGGACTCATTGTCATTTCTTCAGATCCATAAAAAATACACACTCACACACACACACCTTTAAATCTTAAATTTTCTGAGAATCCATTTCTCTTACATAGCATAAATCATCTGGATTTACTTTTTGAAAATTCTTTGACATTTTAATTTTTATTTAAAAACATTTAATCATCGTGATTACATACTTTTGACTGTACATTCTTGTTCAAATCTGAATAACATAAAATCACTTCTAAATAATAAAAGCTGTGAACCTGATAATCTGAGAATAGCACTAATATTAGTCCAAAGAAATATGACATTTCAAAAATTAAAAATACTGAGTTTTAAAGAAATGAGCAAGAAGCAAACAGACAGGGATACCAACACAATAGGATAGAAAGGAAAAAATTTTAAATTAAATGATAATTTGGTTACTGAAATCAAACACTCTAATCATCACTTTGAGTCATTTTGTTGTTATTGCTTATTCAAATCTGAGAAGGCATTTTTTGGTTGGATCAATAAAATCAGATATTTTAACTCTTCCACTCTGTATTCATTTGCAGATTCTGCTCTTTCTTTTAAATCTGAGAGAATAAAATAATTGTGAAGGGAGAAATTTGGGAGACAGGCTAATCTTTCTCTTGAATGGTAGAAGTTTTTTGTATATGAAGGTCACTATTATTAACCAGTTTGATTTATGTTATAGATTGTCTTATCCAATAGTAGATATAAGTTCGGTCTGATGGTGACGACAGCATCACTTACCTCTGATCTCACTTTTGAGGCTGGTGGCAAGTAGAAAGCAGCCAGACAAAAGCCGAAGTTCTTGGAAAAGAGCAGAGTTAACTGGCCTATGCAAGACTGAAATCCTGACCCTGGAATGAATGACGACAGCACAGTTTTCCTTTTATGATTTAAGAAAATCTCTGTTTTCTGAAAAATGCCTGTGTTATTTGAAGCATGTTTTGGAAGAAAGGAAAAGATCCCATGAGTTTAGAAATCTCTGATTACTCTGTATCTACCCCTCTTTAAGATGCACAATGTACATTTACATAGTAAGTAGCCCAAGAAAAGCTGCTCCAAAGAACCATGGTTAAGAGGATGTTTCCAGAAGTAATTGGCTAATATCAATATCTAACATTATACTGAGTGAAATAAGTAAATCAGAAAAAACTAAGAACTATATGATTCCATACATAGATGGGACATAAAAATGAGACTCAAAGACATGGACAAGAGTGTGGTGGTTACAGGGGAGGGGAGGAAGGGGGTGAGTGGAGGGGAGGGGCACAAAGAAAATCAGATAGAAGGTGACAGTAGACAATTTGACTTTGGGTGATGGGTATGCAACATAATTAAATGTCAAAATAACCTGGAGATGTTTTCTCTGAACATATGTACCCTGATTTACTAATGTCACCACATTAAAATTAATAAAAATAAAATTGAAATTTGTTCCCAATTTTTTAGAGTCCCTTTCCCATATTGTTATACTTCTTTCTGTGGGTCTCTATTATCAAATCATTATTAAACCTGCTTCATAGGAAAGAAGCTTTGAGCACCATTAAACCTTAGTGTAAAGAAGTCTATTCTTACACATAAAGCCTTTTATGATTATTATAAAATGAAATTTTCTATTCATATTAAAGAAATTGTAGACAGCCATTAAAACTTAAAGGATCTTAAATTAGAAAGTTATGACAACATGTGGACCTACTAATCTTATTTATTTTATTTACAATTTCTTCTAATATAAAGTTAAGCCACATCTTATCTCTTGTAGTTTATAATCTAAAAGAACTGGTTTCTCCTGTGATGAAGGATTTTCAGTGTGGGATGTGTAGAGTTTATATGTGTAAATATGTATAGTTTCATAAAGTAATACTGACAATAAATGAAGAGGGTTTTGTCATAAATAAGTTTTACCTGTAAGAAAACTTGCCCAGACAAGCTTTGGCAGTTTTGTTCAAATATGTGTATGAGTGACACAGATTTCTCAATTCACCTCACTGGATGACTTCGGGGCAAGTTGTCAGGTGGATGTGCAATAGAAGACCAAGATAAATTTTGTTTTTATTTTCAGCTGGCACCAGTATACTTGAGATTTTCCATTCATTGTTTGAAAAAATGTGCTTAGAATGTGAGAGGAAGAAATATATTATCTGAAAGGATGAATGCAGGACAGTGCAAAGACAGAGGATGAATTGAAGGCCCTGAACACAAATGACCATATGCAGGAGCACAGACCACACAGGAGAAGTCTGCTGGACAGTTTATTCCCTATAATGATACACCTTCATCTCTCATTGACTGTCTCAGAATAGTCATGTGAGAATCACCATGAAAGGGAAAGGTTTGCTACTAAGAAACAAAAATCATAATTAAAGGAAGAAGAAGGCTGGTACTAAAAAGTATGAGCAAAAACAAACATATGAGACACCCACCATTCTACAGCACTACTTACTCCGGAGAGCTTCCCTCCAGGGAAATTATAGCTGGGACTCACACCTGAGAGAAGCAGGTGGTAAAGGTTAAGTGTAGGCCTAGCTCACCCTGGGCATTAGGGAGTATGAAGTTTGTCCTTTTAGTCTTGTTCTTCCCTCCACCTTTTGCAATTTAGGGTTGTTTTAACTGCAAGAAACAGAAAATCCAACCAAGACAGGTTCCATAAAAAAAGAAAGAAAAAGAAGAGAAAAGGGAAGAAAGAAAGAAAGAAAGAAAGAAAGAAAGAAAGAAAGAAAGAAAGAAAGAAAGAGAAAGAAAAAAAGACAAAGAAAGAAAAAAAGAAGAGGAAGAAACTTACTGGTTCCTCGACATCATTCAGGGTAAACAGTGCTCCAGAGGCTATTTCTGGATTTGTGTTGCCCCTCTCCATCTCTGATGTATTAGCTCTACTCGCAAATAGGTTCCCACTTTATGACCCCAAGATGTCCGCTAGCAGCAGCTGGGGTTGAATTTTTCCTGTAAGGGAAAGGAGCAGCCTATGTCCCAGCATTTTTAGCAAAATTCCCCAGGTTAATTCTGACTGGGTCAATTTAGACAGACCTCTGTTTTTGGCCCAGTGCAATGTAATGCAATGAGCTGCTTGACTCAGGTCTGAGTTATGTATCTCTTCCTAAACCAAGATGATGTGATTAGACTAGCCTAATGCAACCAGTCTCCCTCTGGTAGTAGGGATGGGTTCAGTCCTACCCAAATGACATGACTAACAGGGAAAGGTGTGTGCACACACGTGTGTGTGTGTGTGATTGTTAAGTGAAATATAGACTCTATACCAGGAAGGAGGAAAGACAGTGTCAGCCAGCAAACCAGGGATGCCCTTCATAGCACTTTATTCCTAGTTGCCTAGTCTTTGACCCCTGGTGTCTAACCAGAATCCCATTTAATGAAAACTTAAATTTAGTTAGTCCCTTCCTTGGTTCACGTGAACTAGCTTAATTCAGAAGTAGCTCAGAACTCAGTTGAAGGCCTACCTGAAGAAACATTTTTGAGGGGAAAAAAACTTCTTTAGAAACTTATTTGCCTCTATATGCATATGGATATATATGATATAAAACATTTATATTCAATGTGTTTATCAAAGATGTAGTACTTAATAACTAAAAGTAGATACATTTTAACATTGTCACTTCAAATATAAGATAATAAATTGGTTAACAACTAGATGCATTAGTTTTTTATTGTTGTTTTAAATCAGCATAATCTCAGCAACTTCAAACAGCATCCATTTTTAGATCATAGTCTCTATAGATCAGATTTCTGGGACAGCATAGCTGTACTCTTGCTTAAAATTTTATAAATATAAAATCAAGCTTCAGCCAGAGTTGTGGTTTACATTTGGAGCTCAAGATCTTTCAACTGCATTGGTTGTTTAAAGAATTCAGATACTTGTGAATGTAGGACTGAGGTTCCCATTTCATTGATGAGTTACCCTGTTCATCTTGAAGCTTTCAGAGGTACACTAAATCCACCTTATGGTTTGAGTCTCTGTGACTTTCTCTTCTGTTCCTGAGGGCTCATATAATGATATTGGGTTCACCTGGATAATCCAGGATAATATTTTTACATTAAAGTCAGCCAGCTAATTAGGAAACTTAATACATTTGCAAACTTCCTTATGCCATATAACATGACTACAGGCACAACACTTGGGGGTAAAGATCAGTGAGACCAAAGTTCTGCCTCCCACACTGGATTGTTGCATTTTCCACACTGAAAATGAGTAAAAGAGGAGGAAACACACATAGGGAGGAATCCAAGTGTGTGTTCCTCAGCTCTCACATTCTGGTGAATAACATCCTTAAATCTGTTGATATATGTACATACATATGTAAATTACGGAAAGATAAAAGCTGCCCAGACTCTTTATTTGTTCTGATCTAGGCTGCTAAAACCTCTGTTCTGCAGACGAGGAATCAGTAATAAGGACAACTTTGAAAGAATCTGCCTGCATTTATCTTGTTTTTCCTTTTTGTCAGACAGTACAAAGAAAATTAAAGTTTTTCTTCTTTGCTATACATATAATACTCAGAAGTGAAAGCTTAATTAACTTGTCAGAATTGTGGCATCTCTTTTCTTGAACTGCTGTATCCACCTTCCCAAAAGATTTAAAAAAGAAAGAATAACCCACCCCAACATATTAGCTGGAAGAACTGCACAGCCACAGCAGTCGCCCTCTGAGATGGCTTCTTGTCATAATGAGTGTGTTTTCATCCATCGGGGTGAGCACACGCTTTCACCATTTGTCAAGAAACATCCACAGAGCAGAACACCAATTGTTTCATAAGCTAGGACCCATCAGGTTGCAAAGAGGAAGCAGAGCAGAGCAGCTAATTACCATGTACCAAATTCATCTTTCTCAGAGAGACTAAATTAAAAAACTAAAAGAAGCAAAATAGTTGACAATTTCAGTGTTGCCTGTAAGTTAATTTTCACTTTCGCACAGTTGACTTCTTAGTACTCTTCTGTCTCAGACAGTGATGTTCCTGGAATCGTCTTAAATATCAAACCAGATCCTCTTAAAGTGTAAGCTTTCCCCTGGGCCTAAATTATTTAACTTTGAAAGCTGCATAAACTCCTTCTAGAGGCTAAGGTATGAAGTGTAAGTTGTTTCTTTAGTTTATTACAGGTAATTAGGGATCTGAGTTACCTCTAAAGTGCAAAAGATTAACAACCGCTTCTTCAGTCTTTGACATTCCCTTTCCCAAGCCTCTCCTGACCCACACCAGAATTTAGCTATTTTAGGAACGTTTTCCTAATACAACCCATACCTTCCTGATAACTTCTTTATTCTGGAGTTCCATAGATTTGATTTTTCCAATATTTATGTGCCTCTGTGGATGAGATATTTGAGTACGTTCCTTATGTCAGCTGTGCCAGTGGGTTCCCTCTTTCTGACTGAACCACAATATGTACAAGAACAGAGAGAACACTTTCTATTACTAATGATTGTTAATAAATGCAATTTGGTCATATTTCTAGCATCTTTTAAGAAAATTCCCAGTCTGAAAATTCTAACATCCTTGCCCTGTCTGAGTCTGGTCCTAATGCTTGCTCTGTCTCTTCAAACTGTGGTGTTTTTTTTTAACCTTTTGGTTTGTCTTGTAATTTGTTCTTGAGAGCTAGACATGATGGACTGGGTGACAGTAACAGCAGCTGCAGAAAATAGACGTTTAGTAATGAGGTGATGAGGCGTGTGGAGAGGGGAAGCCCTCTGGTGTCCTGTAAGCAGGCTCCAGTCTCTTGGTGACATTGTATCTTTGTTCTGTGACCTTCATATGTGCTTCTCAGTCCTCTCCTGCCTCTCTGTTCCCACCCCAGGTGGAACAGGATGGCTGGTCTGGGCTGGAGTTGGGTGTCTTCCTTCTCCTATGTCAGTTAGACATTGATAAAAGTCCAGCACGTTGGGCTCTGGTTTGCTAGTTTCTCCTGAGCACAGACCTAGTTAAGAAGAACAAGTATGCTAGAGTATTCCAAAATGCTCTTTCCCTTTAGGAAGTAGAAAGGGATTTTTACTGTGATATTTACTGTGAAAAGCCAGCGGAGCTCCTGGAGGTAAAAATTCACAAATGTGAATTGGCCCCTGATGACTGAATCCCCCTGGAGCCACTCAGTCTCAGACTGGTGCACTCTGAGCCTCCAGCAGTACTTCAGTCACAGGTTAGCAGTTCCCTTCCCGGCACTGCTTCCTGTGGGAGCTATATACTGGTCTATAAGTCTATTAAGTGACTGTTCTCTGTATTCACCTGTCTGTATGTCCAATTTGGTGAACAGTGGTCTGTCCTGTGACCTCACTTTTCTGACAAATCTAAAAGAGTTGTTGGTTTTGCAACTTGTTCAGCATTTTACTTATGAGGATGAAGTGGTGACTTTCAGATTCTTATATGTCAGTCTAGAAACAGGGAGTCCTCAGCTTCTAGTTTTTAAGTTTTTATTTAAGAAACAGTTACCACATACCAGGCACTGTCCTAAGAGTTTAACACTTAGTCCTTCTACCAATACAATGAGGCAGATATCATTATACCCATTTTATAGGTGGGAAAACTGAGTCACAGAAGTTGTAGGTCTAGTAAGGGTGGAGCTGAGATTTTGCATTCATTTTTTTATAAAAGATGAAATCATCAAGTTATGATATCGAGGTTCTTTGTAATATTAGTGAGAGAACTGAAGAGAAGTACTTCCTCATGACGAATTTATATTTTCTGAATGACTACTGGGTTTGAGTTACTCTCTGCACCCTCTTGGCCTCTCTTTTGTTCAGCTAAACTATAGTCCCTGTTTGGCTAGTTTCACCAGTTGTTTTCCAGACCGTTCAGTAAGTCTCTAGTTTCTTCTAGAAACTGAACTCTTATGTAAAAATGGGTTACTTGCTTGTCTGGCTTTGCACTGGAAAAACTTTATGGTTTTTCAGTTGTCTGAGACACCACTTTCAAAAGAATTAGTTCCTTAAAGAAACGTTTTGTCATTATTCAAGATGTAGGCAGATAAATACACCTTAAAGAGGGAAGGAAAATATGTTAAAATTTTTTCTTTTCCTCTTTGGAAAACAAAGAAGAAACTGGACAGAAGCATCTGTTTAAGAAGGAAAAAAGTATTAGCTAATTTATAAATTAATTTGAGTTTACATTACAACTACAAAAAAAAATCTTGGCTAACTTAAGAAGGACTACTCCAATGAATGGGTTAGGCTGTGAAAAGTTATCTATAAGTTCATGAGTTGGTAGATCCTGAGAGCTGTTTATTATACCCTGGACCTAGCATATTCTCTGTCAATGGAATCAGAGTTGACACATTTTTTTAAATATAGAATTTCATTTATCTATGTACATTTTTAAATGAGGGGCTTTTGTGTTATGATTGAAAGTGTCAGCATAGTAAATAATTTCCAACTTTATCCTTTATCTTTGCTACAACAATGAGGCATAACAAGCAAACACAAATCTCAGGGGTATTCAACAACCTGCAGTTTGCTCTGGAGTCTGTGGGTTGCCTGTGTGCATCTCAACTGGTTGATTGAATGAAGGTCCTTCATGTGGCCAGTTGCAATCTGGCCAGGAGATGGCCAGTTTTGGTGTCAGATAGGATGACTTAACTTCAGTCATCCCGCTTGGATTTATGTCCTAGAGCAGACAGGCCTGGGCTGTTTCTCATGGTGGATGCAAAAGTCCAGGAGAAGGAACAGAAGCTTCTTGAGAACTGACATATCATCATTTGTGCTAACCAGGGGTCTCAAACTCACGGCCTGCGGGCCGCATGTGGCCCGCCGAACAATTTTGTGCGGCCCACAGACTAATCCACGAAGTTCAAAATATTTTGGATAAAATAAGTAAGCCTAGGGGCCTACTTGTATTTTTCATTTCTCTAGCATCCTAGCTAGATATTAGCTTAGTTAACAGCAGTTGTGATGCGAACTACAGTTTCTGGTCGTTTTGTGACACTGAGTAAACTGCATGTACGATTGTGCTTGTTGTACTGATTTTTTTTTGTTTTCAACTGCAGTGAGAAAAGTGTTGCGTAACAGTTGCCTTTTGTAGACCTAGTGCGGCCCGCCAAACGGCTGTGATCTTGCTCTGCGGCCCACATGCTGAGTTGAGTTTGAGACCCCTGGTGCTAACTCTATCGCCCAAAGCAAGCGATGAGGCATTCCAAGATCAAAAGGTTAAGAAAGAGATTCTGGCTTCTCAGGAGAGGAGCTGCACAAAGCCACTGTGCAAGGGATGGAAATAGGAGTGAGTGAAATCGTTGCAACCAGTTTGCTGTGTGCCATACCAATCTTGTGAGTAATAAATAGTCCAACTATCTTGAAACAATTCAAACACATATTCCTTTACCATATCAAATAAAGTAAAAATTATTTAATTTAATAGAATAATTTGTGGTAACTAAAGAAAAAAACATAAATATGCCAATAGGTCTTGTTTGGTGAAAAATGCTAATGCAACTTTCTCCTCTATGAATATATGTAATGTTTAAAAGCTCATGAAATTCAGCCAAGTGCTTTTTTTTTTTTTTTTGTATAAGAGAAAAATTCATCTTTCTATACCATGCTTATTTGTTTTTGAAGCTTTTGGAGGGACATGCTGTCAGGTAGGAAAAATAAAAATGTTCTTTCTTAGAAGGGACTTAAGTTATAATTTTCTTTCTAAGCAAACCTAGTAACACCTAAGCTCATCTTGGTTTTCAGTGAACCTGGGACTAAGCACATAGTCATATCTGCTCATAAACTCCAGGGCGACTCTATAAAAATTGCAGGCTCACACAACCCTACTCCTTGTATCCTACTGAGAACTTCTATTCCCTATTCCCATTATGAAAGTGCACACAAATCTTAAATTTCTGAGTTCCCTATTTATGACTATGTGTGTACATAATTAGATTTGGCTTTTTCTCCCCTTAGTACATCAGGGCAATGGGCTAGAAATATTTTATCCTAGAAATTCCCTGAACCATATGAATGTTTGAGATCAAGATAATTTTGAAAGAGTATAATTTGTTGTTAACAAACATGCTCCCTGAAGAAGAAAACCTTTCCCTTGGAACTAAGAATAGAGTATTCCACTTACATTGTAATTGAGACAGACATAATCTCGCAAGTCACTGGGGCTCTTATTTGGTCCACTAAAGAGTAACTCATGAAATAAGTGTTGCCTTTTAAATGTCCACATGGTGCCATATGGCCTTATGCAGAACCTGGTCCTTGTAAACAAGAATGAAATGTGACCTATCCACACTAGGTTTGTTGCCTAAGAATAATGTTTCATCCCAGATTCCCAATGAAAAGTTCCTTTAGGGATATGCATGTTAACAGAAAGTTACTTTCTTTAAACTATATTACATAGAAAGCTTTCTTATGCATAGAAAGCAAATAGCTATGCCAGTTAGACAAAGACTTTGATTGAGAAAAAGAATTCACAATGCCCCAGGTGGTCTCCTGCTTCCAGCTTCCTACTTTTAACTTCTAAGACAAATATGTGAAAGAGAGGACAGTGATAAATCACCTACATTAGTAGAATCCCTCTGGGGAGAGAGTTCTGAGTTTAGGAGGAATAAATAACAACTCAAGCAGTGACCAATGTAGTCTAACTGGTTTCTCTCTGTTGCTTTGATAACCATGTCAAATAGCTAACCATGTGTCCTATATGACAGGGTGATCAGGTAGAAAATCATAAGTACAAGTTAGAAGCTCTTTCAACAATTGCCTTTGAGGCTTTGAATAATTTGCTAACAGCTTCAATCCAAGAATCTCCTAAAGGAGGCAATGAGGACCCTCTACCTACTTTAGATGAACAGCATAAGCATGAATTAAGTGAAAGGTGTTTAGATGTTACTAAAGGTGCTATGAAGTTTAAAAGATCACTGTAATCATTAGATGGGAGGTTGAAAAAGCTCTGTTCCAAACTAGCTGGATATCCTTGAGCAAGTCATTTTAACATTCTGGGCCACAGTATCCTCATTGGGCAACCACGTGAGATTATGGCAAAAACAAAATGAGATGTTGGGAAACAAGAGTTAATAAGGCCATCTTTGCCCTGGAGAAGCTCACAAGTCCAGTAGGAGAAATGGAGGTGTAAAGAGATGGAGGTAAGATAACGTGATGGATTACAGAGGACACTGTGCACTCTCTTGGAGAGGATGGAGGAGGAGTGATTCATGTTGCCTAGGGGAGTTGGGTGAGTTCCACAGAGAAGGTAACATTTTATCTGGGCCTTGAAGGATGAGTAGGTGTTTCCCAGACAGAAAGGAGGGGAGAGACAAGAGATGGGGCTGGAAGGGTCGAGCTGTGAAGGACACTTCATCGCATGTTACAAAGTTTAGGGACAGGTGATGGGAGAAATGTCTGTTGATTGCATGGAGCAGCCAGCTACAGGTTTGATATTGTTAATGGATCATCCACAAGCTTGCCTATTCAGTGGCACATGTGAAGGGCATAAGCAGCTTCGTAGATCCACCTGGTTATCAAGCTCTGGAGACTTTCCTTTTCTCTCCAGTGGATTAACTGGCTTCCACTTGCAGAGTTTCCATGTGCTAAATAGCAAATGTGCTAAGGCCATTAAGAAACTTAGTTTGTGTGTATGTATGTGGGATGAGGGAGAGGCAAGAAGGACGATAGGCTCTCCAGAGCTCCAGCACAATACTTCATATCTTGTCGTACTTGTTACTGAATCAGCTCCAGTGTGTCTTGTGATATAGCCCCCACCCGAACCCCACTCTTTTAATATGATTTCTCATGCTCAGGTTCTTATCCTGACTACCCAGAGTTTACACTTCAGATCCTCTAGAAATTTGGGGTCTTTTTATTGCTTATTAGCCACTTTGGCCAAAAAGCTTGTTGTCTGCTGATGAACATCCTTGAAAATAGCCACCGAGTCATCAGATTAAATGTTGAATATTGACCTAAGGTTTCTGCACCGAGCATTAATATGCTCTATCCGCTTGTCAAGGCCAACTTGTGTTTTCTGCTGGACCTCTGTGACATGGGCTCAGTACTCAGCTAACTGTGGGTGGGTAACTGAATAACAAAACTGACTGTAACAGAACTTTACAAAAGGAAGAACAGGGTATTAGATTAGATTCTGTCACTAAAATAATATAAGTAGAATAAAGCATAGTCTCACCTGTCTTTTAGTACATCTACCAGGTTAACCTTAGATCAGTCTAACAGTCTGTTTTTTAAACTCTCCTTTGCCTGCTTAATATTACTGAAGAAAGTTACAAGGTCAGTTGTCAGGAGTTGTTACAGTTATGTAATTCTCATCTGCAGTGGCTCCTTTTATTTGGTCTTCACTTTCCCATTACCATACAGTGGCTATATTACAACCCCCCACCACAAGTTCTCACCTGCATTTCCACCTCATCAGTCTTGGCCGAGGTTCTGGACTCCCACACATGGATCTAGTGTTATGTGTGAGCTGCATCAAAGTCTCTCTCATTCACTTCATTGAATTCATTTGCACATCTGCTTCTCTCTCAGGGCAAGTCTTGTCTCTGCTCCTTTTCAAGGCAAACACTCCATCTTCACTCAAAATTTCAATCCCTTTATATTATCTGAAAACTAATGTTTAACAATTGCTTCTTTTAGTCATTTCAATCTTTCCCTCTCCACCCACACATTCTCCTCCACCAGTCAACACACTCAGGTGCCTCTCACCCCAAGTCAATTTCTTCATTACTGTTTCCTTTTAAATTGTCATGCTCTCCTTTTCCTTTCCTTTAGGAAAGAGTCCATTTTTGAAGGGTTCATTTACATTCCCAGCCTCTACTTTATTATTTTACTTTCATCCCTCAGCTTAGTTTCCATGCCTACTATAATGCTGTTAAAGTTGCTTTCAATAATGCCATCGTTAGTTTATACTCTGGTAGGTCCTGTTTGGTCCTCAGAACACAAAGCTGGAGAAACCACAGAGCCTACTTCTGAGTGAGATTAGATGAGTCAAATTAGCCAAGTAACACAGACACAAACATCAGCAATGACCAATATTAGAACAATATAAAATGTAACAGAACTATAAGACGGGAAATTGTACGTATATTTAAATATTGTTGAAGAACTTACATAACATTTAGAAATGCATGTACCACTTGGAGTGAGAAAGCACACTACAAGCTAAGCTATATATGACGTTTGAGCCTATATATATAAATACATAATAGAAAAAATACCTCTGGAAAATGAAAGACTTAAAGATCTTTCACCAAATGTTAACTTTGATAGCCTTTTTGTATGTGGAATTGTGAGTGACTTGATTTTTATATTAATAAATTTTGATTACTTTAAAGTATTTTCCAATAAATGTATATTAAATTTGTTTTCAGAAATAAAATAAACATTTTCAACCTTTTCAACCTCCCATTTTCAAAATAGCCACATTTCCAATGTGAGTTTTTTCATCTTGCTTTACATCTGTGGTTGACAAATTTAAGAATATGCATAAAAATTATCATGGTATTTAGAAAAAAGAGAAAGAAAAAACTAATTCTGGACTTCACTCCCATTGGTTCTAATGCAGGAGATGAGCCATGTATTAAACTAGAAACACTATAGGATTTTAATTATTCTTCTCAATATACAGTATTAGCTTTTGTTCTCTTATAGGCGGAAGTCTAGCAATAATACAGAGAGGAAATACAGGCAAAATAGCTCTTATCTTTGTGGTGATTGGGGCCACTGAGCAGATTCCAGGAACAGAACTTTAAAAAGATGAAGATTCAATCAAAGAATTGCAACTACAGAGTTAATACAAAGTTTGTTGTTGTTCAGACCTCAGACGTATGATCCTCATTCAGATACTTTCATACAAAATTAGAGGTATATGAGTAGCCAAGACAACTGATAAATAAAAAAATGGAGGTCATTGATAGTCAGAAAGAGCAAATCTAGAGAAATTTTCAAGTTTCATAATAAGCAATTACAGTGGTTTTATTAAGCTCCCATGTAAACAGGAGAAGAATAAATGGAAAATTCCTGAACTATTTCTGAGCTCTAGATCCGCATTTTTAGGTACCAATTAAACAATGATACCTACCTGATTATCACACAGGCATCATGAACTAAAATCTTTCAAATCTGAACTCACTACCTTCCCTGCTAATCTGATAGCAACTCTTTTAATCTCTGCCTCCATTGAAAATATCACTCTCCACCCATTTGCCTCAACAGGAAGCCTTAATTATCCTACACTCCTCTTTTGATTCCTCAACATCATCATCTGACTTTGCCACAACCCATTTGATATGGGTTATGTTGTGCATCAAATAAAGAAAGAAAAATCTTAGGTTAGTGCTAAGCAGAGTAGGTGTAATAATAAATGTGAATTCTGCCTTCTCCATCCCAGTTACATTGAGCTTACTTGTTACTTGCTCTCTGAAGTCCAGCTCCCTTTGCATATATGGTTCTACCTGTCTAGGCATTTTTTTCTAATTAACCTTTTAGGTATCTTTCCCAGAAGACTAACCTCAAACACTACCTTCTCTGTTATGTATTTAAGATCTCACCATATAATTTTATTATAGCACTTAAACTTTATTAAATTATAACTACTTATCTGTTTCTCTATCTTTTGGACCAGTAGAGACAAAACAACACATTGTAGGGGCCCAACTGACATTCATCTCTGTGTAACAGATATTTCTCCAAGTCACATTAGTCAGGGGCTATGTGCAAGGGTCCAATAACGACAAATCTGACTTTGTAATTAGATTTCCCTAGAACTTCAGGCCTTGTCCAAGGCCCCTTTTACAGCTTTAGTGTGTGTGCACGATCTCAGGAGCAGCCTACAGCAGGCAGACAATTTCTGCTCTACATTCAGCCTCGTGGTCCACCCAGCCACAGAGGTATGGCCCAACCACAACCGTAATATTGCATTTTCAGTGCTTCTGATACTGTCCAGAAATACCACATCTGTTGGTGCATTACTCCATTCCAATATTTCTTCACCACTGTTCCACCAAAGCAGACATCTGTGACCTTGTCCAGAACCTTGATACAGAAACCCTTTTTTAGCTCAGCACCCCTTCCTTGTGGTAACTTAGATTTTTTTTCACCAAAATTCACTAGTCTTATCTCATCCTCAGGAAGTGCTTCAGGAATGAGTATTGGTGAATCATGAGTAAATCATGCCATACATATCAGGACCCTTGCTGGGACAATTCTAAACTAGAAGGCTGGGATTCTGGGGCTGGCCACCATTTCACCTGCCATATGGGAATAGCCTGCTTGCAAAATCAAGCTGTCTTTGTTGCAACTATGCAACTCTACCAGTGTGGACATAGACAATATGAAATAAATGAGCATTATTGTATTCCGAGGAAACTGTTTTAAGGGACACTGAAATTTGAATTGCATATAATTTTCATGTGTCACAAATATAACATTCTCCTTTTGATTTTTCCCCCAAGAATTTAAAAATGCAAAACCAATCTGAATTCAGTCAGTCACTATGCAGACTATAAGTTGCCCACCCCTGCTCTAGGTCACAGAGATTCCACACTCTCTCCCCAATACCATTCTTTCCCTTTGCATGCATAGCCAAGTCTTCACTAGACTTCAGCCAACAAATTCAAACTATTTGAAGGTATAGCCAACTCTGTCTCTCTGATACATAGCTTATGTCTGTCATATCAGAGAGTATTCAACCCAAATTTGTTGAATGACTTGATGAAGAAGAGTTGACAAAGTTAGAGGGCAAATTTCTGATTCTTTCTTAATTAAATAATTTTTATAGCATATTATTTTTCCTAGCATAATTTCAACATAAAGCACAAGGCCAAGTAGAATAGTACTTCTGGAGGGCACCCAGAGGTGTCCTCTCAGCTGGGAGCAGGACTTTCCTAGTACACCAGTGGAAAGAGACAAGTGTAAATGCTGAAGGACAGATGGCCAGCTGGACCTCTGTACTTTGTGAACTCTGAGAGATCAAATGGAGAAGAGGACAGAAGTTCTAACCTGGAAGCATATTCATGGTTGAGTGAAGTCAGACATAAGTCTGAAAAATGATAAATTTATCATTTTCAATTAATATAAAGTTTTCTGATTTTCAAACATTATTATAAATACCAAATCAATTTCCCTATGGAGTTTAAGCATTCATGTAGGAAGTGAAGTAATTCTCTTTTTTAAGTTCAAATATCTTGTCTTTTAATGTAATAAAGACAAATTGGTAATATATATATTATTGCCAAGAAGAAGAAAAAGCTATGAATTCTATGCCAAACCTCTCAGGCCCTGGCCACCCTTCTGAACTGGCTGCATCTACCAGAACTCCTATTACAGGCAAAATATGTGTCTGTAGCTATAAGCAAACCTCTAAGTGTGTCTGGTTTGTTAAACAATTATAGCTCTAAGAGCCTGGAAAACCACATCTGGTACACAAAAATGAGAGTCTTGGAACTGACAATATTAACAAAGGTGAAAATCTCTACTTTCAGTTTATGCAAAACAGAAAAACAGAGTTTCCCGTGATCATAGACTCTAGCATCTTCTTACTCTGGCCCAACCTTAATCCCTTGATAACTTTCCTTCTTTTCCCTTTCTTGTTTCCTGATTTTTTCTTCTTCAAAGATTAAATCAAACACAAGGGACTTTTTTATATTCCAATATACTAAAATTAGAAGGGTTCAGAAACTTTTCTTCCAAATGTAACAATCAAATAACCAACTTTCTGCAAATAAAATATCTAGCTCAGGTGTCCCCTGCCACACAATTATTTGTTTGTACTAGGTGTCAGAGAGGCATGGTTCTTGGTGTTTGGGAGGTGTAAGAAGCAGAATTTGGCCCCATGACCTTTACGCCTTGTTTTACTCTTGTGAATACATTACAATACATGGCAAAAGAGACTTTGAAAATGCACTTAAGGTTATTAATCAATTGACTTTAAAAAGGGGAGATTCTTTTAAACCATCCAGATGAGTTCAACGACCTCTTAAAAGCAGAAGTAGAAGCAGAAGAGGAAGTTAGAGGGATTTGAAGGATAAGAGAGTTGCAGTGTGCCATTGCAAGTTGGAAGATAGGGAGCCATGTGTAAAAGAATTGTAGGAAGACTTTGGAGCCTTTTGGAGCTGAAATAAGGACTCTGACTTACAGCAAAGCATAGAGACCTCAGCTCTACAACAGCAAGAAACTGGATTCTGGCATTAAGAAGAATGACCTGGGAAGTGGATTCATCCCTAGGACCTCCAGATAAAACCCCAGCCTGCCCAACACATTAGTATCATCCTTGTGAGACCCTAGGGAGAGAATCAAGCTGTAGCATGCCAGACTACTGACTGTAGAGAACTACAAATTAATATATTTGCATTTTCTAAAGCCACTGCTTTTGGCAATTTGATACTCAGCAATAGAGAAGTACTACAAGAACCATCAGAGAAAAAGATGGGGAAAGAACTCTGCCTACGTGTAGCTTATGTTCCATCAAGTAGAGATAGATAATGAACAATACATATGATTAAAAAGTAAGTGACATAGTTCATTAGAAGTTTAAAAATACTAGCAAAGGAAGACAATATGGGAGTAATCTAGGTAAGTAGTAAAATGAAGAGGTAACATAGGGAAATGTGGAAAAGAGGAATTGGAATGTTGTTTGGTTGAGGTTGTGCTGATCTGTGGTTCAATCAATGGTCAGAGTCTCGCCCAAGGCACAATATTTGAGCAAAGAGCTAAAGGTGGTGAGAAACTGAATCAAATACTTGGGAGTAAGAGAATGAAAGAAAGAACAAACAGAGAAACATCATGAGTAAAGGCCCTAAATCAGGACAGTGAGGGTCAGGCTCCAGGAATGATAGGAAAGCCATGCTCTGGAGAAGACTGGTCAAAGGAAGGACAGTAAAAGAGGGGTCAGAGAAGTGACAGGTGGCCAATTACATGGTACCTTGTAGTATACTCTGGCCCTTTGATTTTATTCTGGAGGAAATGAGAGCATCGTTGCAGTGTTTTGAGCAGAGGAGTGGTACAATAATCTCAAGGTAAAGCAAAGGTAAAAGACTGCAAACCAGGAAAAGGCTAAAGCAATATCCAGCCAAATAATGATGATGGCTTGGACCTGAATGGTGACAATGAAGGTGGTGAGATGTTGTATGTAAATATCTTAGAGGTAAGAACTCACAGGATTTCACATAGGATTGAGTGTGTATCTATGAGAGAAAAGAAGAATTCAGAATGACTCCAAGGCTTTTGGACTGAGAAACTACAAAGGTAAATTGCCATCAACTGAGATGAGAAAGGCAGTAGGTAGAGTAAGTTTTATGGGAAAGAAGAGTTTACTTTGTGTCTACTAGACATAGAAGTAGAGATGTTGAGTATGCAGTTTGATAAACTCAGCCTGCAGCTCATGAGAGCTCTGGAATGAAAAGCTAACTGGGGAATCACCAGCATATAGATGATATTTAAAGATAAGAAAAGAACTTAGAATGGAACTATGAAATTCTAAGTAATTCTAACTATGTAAGAAGATAAGAAGAAAAACTTACAAAGGGGGCCTAGAAGGAGCTACAAGTGAGGTCACTAACCTCATATAAACCCTTGGCATGAATTCCTCCTTTCAATCTTATTTATCTTTCACCCTTTCTCAGCACCCAAGTGCAAATGATGGAAAAGCAACAGTTCAAAACCCCCAATATGCAAATTTCATGAGTAAGGAACATCTGGAAGTGGTTGTGTTTAATTAAGTCCTACTGGCTACCCAACTGATATGGAGTCTGCCAGAACTTATTACACGTTTTTGCCATTATCTGTCTTCGTGTTGGTCTTGGCTTCTTGACTATCTTTATTTTCTTTTTCCCAAACTCAAAAAGATTGCTTATGATAACCTTCACACACATAGTCAGATTCCCTGTACTATCATTATTCATTGAATATTCTCTTGCCACTAGATTAAACTTCCCTTGAGAACTGAAACAATGTTCTCCACTTCTTATAACCCCATAATTGATAACAAGAATATTTCTATATTTAGTGAATACGTAGGTATACGTGTATCTTCATTGTATTTCCAAACATCTTATTTATAGAAATTTATGGGATCAAAGCGTAAACTGTACTGTCAAATGACAAGTTAGAATGATGAAAGTAATTGTGTTTCTCTTGCATCAGATTTGAAAACTGAGCTTATATTTAAGTCAAGTGTTTTCAAATATGGTTTAAAAATGCTTTTGTGGGTCTCAGAAACCCTTAAAATAACAGCAGGAGCAGAAAATTTTAATTGGAAGAAAAGGTGAAAAAAATGATAACAGTACCATATTGCCCGCCATCAGTCTCCAATCTAATGTGCTCTCAGTCTTCGTTATAACGTTCACTCATCTAGAGGGGTTTCTCTATTTTCATATATCACAGACAAATATAAAAGCCATACCAATGTAACTATTCAGTATCCATGCAATTAATTGCAAAGAGTAAATTCTACACAGAAAACTTTAGAATTGAATAGAGATTTTTTTTTCTTATTTGCAGGGAAGGATGAGTTCCCCCAGAAGCAGACATCAAGATCAAGAGATAAGCATGAGTAATTAATGTGAGTGGTTATCCTTGGAAGAAGGAAAATGGAGAAGTGAGCCAGGAAAAACCCCCCAATAAATAGTGAATTTTCAAGTGGGTACTACCAAGGCAACTGGCATCCAATCTTACTAGAGAATTCCAGAAGACAGTGAAAAACATTCCTCTAAGATATCCTAAGAGTGGACAGGAGACTAAAGGATGTATCCACCAGCTCTCCCCCCATCATTGGTGAAGGGATGCTTCCAAGGGCATTAACTCTCCTTCACTGTTCTGTATATTGGCTACAGTTAAAGGAAAGGCTTTAGATGGAGGAAAAGGTATTTGCTGTAGGATGCTGTCAGAAAGTTAACTGGAACAGTGAACACTGAAAGAATGTAAGGTGTGAGCACATCTCTTACACTAGTTATAAATGCTGGTGCACATTCTACCTCACTTTTTCTTCAGACAGAGCACCTGTTATTTCGTATCTGTTCTGTATCCTTTCTCTCTTGGAACCAATTAGGCTGTTAGTCTCTTTCTCTCCCACTAAACCCTGGGCCAGTTAGGCAATCAGAGTGACCAAACATGCTAGACACAATGGTGGTTTCAGGGATGCACTTGTAACTCAGTAAAGGCCAGTAAGAATCCTTGAAAACTGATGCATGTGCTGGTAGAAAGGCTCTCGCCTAAGGATGCTAGTTTGAAGAGCTAGGTAAGCCCAGTACTGTTTATGGACTTGGAGACACACTGCCTAAGAATGAAGCCAACACAGAGGGAAAGAAGAGATGGGGAAGGACCAATCAAGCCCTGGTGACGTTACCTGTGAACCCTTGATCAAGCTATGTCTGAAACAAATCCTAACCCTGGGACTCTGTAGTTTCTTAAGATGTGAATACTCATTCTTCCTCTCTCAACTTCTTTGAGATTTCTATTCTTACACTAGTTTGAATTGGTAATTAGTTACACACATACAAATAAACTCCTGACTAACATTAACTTTATGAGCATTTGGGTAAATGTATACTTTTGTTTAATATGGTTTATCTGAGTAATATCCAAGTTATAAACAAGAACATGTAACAATTACGGGTAAAGCTTAAATAAATAAATGCAATTTTTGTGTCAATATTTTCTGTACTCTTTTTGTTCAGAAAATATTTATTGGTGGTAGAAACAAAAAGTATTAATATATATTGACTCTCTGAAAAGAGACCAATGTTCATGTTACATTCCTATACTAGATTATATAGTACTCACAGAGACTCAAATTTGGTTTGCTCTGGTCCCACTACTATTCAGTGGCAGGTGGTGGGATTTGAACCCAGTCTCCCTGACTTCCTTCATCTTAGCACCTTTCTACTGGGTGCCTAGGTTTAAGTCAAGTGCTATGGGAAAGGGAGCTATAGTGATGAAAATAAGAAAATCCCTGACCATAAGGAGAATAAAAGGGAACAAACACATTGACAAATATTATATTAAAAAGGGTATATATTCTACTCAGTGCCATATTATGTATGAATGAAGATATTCTAAAGAGGTTCAGATGGGAAGGTCGTATGGAAGTATCACTTAAGGAGAATTTCAGCAGGAAGAAATGAGGAAAGGTGGACATTTTAGATAAAGAAGGTAACACAGAAGCAGAGACTACTCAAATTAATACCACATGGAGACCATCAGAAAGCAGTTAGCAGAACTACAAAGTAATAGAGTTGGTGTTTCTGCAACTTTATTCAGTTGAATAGCACCCTCAAAACTCTTTTCTAATCTGTAAGCAACCTGTTTTATCATTTAATTAAAAAGTTATATTAAGACAACCTTGAATCATCTCATTTGTTTTTGTAAAATAAGCAATAGTATTATAAAATCACATATTGGTTGTACTATATTTTTAAAAACACATATTAAAATAAATATATAATTACCAAAATGTATAAAAGCCAGTTTGACCATCACCTAAAATTATCTCTTATGCTGGTTTGGTGACAATAACAAGGGCATCAAAGCCAACCTCACCTGGTGTCTATCTGAGCTCTGCCCATTAATTTTGATCTTGGGTGTTGAACCTTTCTGATGCTCCAATTCCTTATTTGAAATGTTGTGAAGATGAACTAAAACAACACAGGTGTAACTCTAAATGAAATGATACATCGTTCATACCACAACTCCTACCCAACTTCACTGGGCACAGATGTGGAGGCAGATGCTTTGTTTTGCTGAGCCAGAGAAAAACATGAGTCTGTAAAGGGAAAAGAGACAAGATTGTCTAAATAAGAAGAGGACCATGCCTAGGAAAATAGGAGCTTGGGGAGAGGAGCAAAGATCTATAGAGGGCATTTGGGGGTCAACTGACTATGTACACTCCCTGTACTTTGAACTCTCTCTTCATGAAACAGCTCCAGTAAAATCTGTATTATTTACTAATATTTTTAGAGTTAGTTTATGGGGTAAAGGAAACATAAAAATTGACAGAGATTGGCTTAAGAGCAAGAACAGACAAATAGAGGTTGCTGGTGGCATATTTGAGGGAGATCAACATGAGAAGAGGAAAGTTCATTGACAGGAGTAATCAGGGAGGGTCAGAGGAACAAGATTCTTGAGACAGAAAAAAGTATGAAATATATTAGCCCAGGCAGTGGTAATAGAGTCTTAGCTATGGACGAGGGAATAGATAAAAATAGGGGGAAATGTGAGAACAAATTAGAATGACAATTGGTTGCCAAGCTTTGTCCTGTTGATTATTTTCCTCCAGGCTTACAGCCAAAGAAAAAAAGAAAAAAGTGGCAATGCATTTAGGAGAGTCATGAACAGTATTGACCAAATAATCTGCAAATTGAGTTTCTCTACATATTTTTAAAAGCTTATTTTATCTGATGCTTGAAAGTTAAAACCAACACCATAAGACATTTCATTTCCTTTAGCTGAACTATTAGTGACCCAGATTTCCCATTGGTGACATGGGTATGCCTAAGGCTCAAGTGAAAAACAAAAATTAAAGAGTAAATAAACTAACATACACCAGCCTCTACTCTTCCAGCTAGATCCGTGTCTGGTGAAGTAGCCAGGGCTGTTTTTAGAATTGTTCTTTGGAACATAGTTCAGATTTAGATAAGTCATTTTGGAATCTCAGGGCTCCATTTGGCTTTCCTATATTAATGACCCAGCTATTGTTAATAGCTATAATAGAAATTTAGCAAAATGTGTTGACAAAACTTTGAAAAATTGGCCCAAAACTCTTGGTAGGGGGAAGATGCAATGAATGCTAAGCTTGACCAGTTGACAGCGAGTGACTCATTATGGATAATGATAAAGTGAAGTGTGTCATGTTGAATTACAAAATGGATAAACGCAAGTCTGATTAAATTATTGTAAGAAATGACTGGACCAAACTAAGCCATTTGAATCATGGATGTTAATGGGCAACATAGCTTCCTAAGTCAGTGGTGATCAAATGTATACTAGTCCTACTATTGGAGCCAGTACTAGTGGTATTCACCAGACACAAGGTAATCAATAAAGAGATCAAAGTGATTTCCTGAGTCATAACTTTTTTTTTTTCATTTGTTTTTTTAATTTTATTTATTCATTTTAGAGAGGGAGAGAGAGAGACAGAGAGAGAGAAGAGAGAGTCAGGGGGGAGGAGCAGGAAGCATCAACTCCCACATGTGCCTTGACCAGGCAAGCCCAGGGTTTCGAACCGGCGACCTCAGCATTTCCAGGTCGACGCTTTATCCACTGCGCCACCACAGGTCAGGCATGAAAGGGCTTAGCATTCATCAGTTTACTACATATTTACTTATAGAATCAAGTGGAGAGGTTTTTATATCCTCTGAGCATTTGTAACCATCCAACTTTCAGATTTAAAAGTAATTACATGTTCAGACTCTGCATTCTCCTCAAAGAGGTCAAGGAATTGGAATTAGTCTGAAGCATTAGCTTGAGGTTTTTGGAACTTAGCTGAATTTAATGAACTAATTGTTTATCACAATTTCTTTGAAGAAAAGACAATGGAAATAAAAGAAAAGTATGTTCACTGAAACTCGGATAACACATACTAAAACTCAGGTACTCAAATAAATGCCTACAAGTATATAATTTATTTCAGTTATTAGTGATAGACATCCTCTTTAATAAACGGTGTTAGAAAAAACTGCACAAATAAAAAACAAAACAAAAAAAATGAAATGACCACTTGCTTACACCACATACAAAAACAAAACAAAACAAAAAAGAACTAATAATGGATTAAAGACATAAATGTAAGACCTGAAACCATAAAATTTGTAGTGGAAAATATAGGCAGTAAACTCTTTAACAATTGCTCTTTAGCAATATATTTTTTATATATGCCTCCTTAGGCCAAAAAATATATATATATAAACAAAAGGGACTATATCAAACTAAAACTTTTTGTACAGCGAAGAAAACCATTAACAAAACAAAAAAGGCAACCTATTAAATGGAAAAAAATATATTTGCCAGTGATATTTCCAATTAGGAATTAACATCCAAAATGTATTAGTAACCCATACAACTTAATACCAAGAAAACAATCTCATTTTAAAAATGTGCAGAGAATTGCAATAGACACTTCTGCAAAAAAGACATACAGGTAGCCAAGAGACATATGAAAAGATGCTCAACATCACTAATTGTCAGGTAAATACAAATGAAAACCACACTGAGATATCACTTCACACCAGATTGATTATCATCAGTAAGTCAACAACAATAAGTGTTAAGGATGTAGAGGAAAGGGAACCTTTATACATTGTTTATGGATTGTATATTGATGTAGTCACTATGGAAAACAATATGGAGGTTACTCAAAAACTTAAGAATAGAACTACCATACAAGCCAGCATTCCCACTTCTGGAAACCTATCTGAAGAAATATAAACATTAATTTGAAAAGATATATGTTTATTGCAACATTATTTATAATAACTGAGATATGAAAGCAACCTAAGTGTTCATTGATATATAAATGGATAAAGAAGACATGTTTCATATATAGAATGGAATATTACTCAGCTGTATACAAGACAACATAAATGGTATAAGATGATACAACTTGAAATAGTATTATGCTAATAAATATAAATCAGACAAAACCCCCCAAAATATCATATGATTCCATATGCGGAATCTAAAAAGCAAAATAAACAAGCAAAACCAAAAAAAACTTATAGATACAGAGAACGATTGATGGTTGCCAGATCCATCAGGATGGTTGGGGGAGGACTTTAAAAGGCTAAAGGTATTAAGAAGTACAAATTGCCAGATAAAAAATAGTCACGAAGATGCAAAGTACAGCATAGAGAATATAGTCAATAATTCTGTAATAATTATGCAAGGTGTCAGATGGGTACTAGACTTACTGGGGTGATCACTTCATAAGCTATTAAATTTTTTTTGATTAATTTTAATGGGGTGACATAGATAAATCAGGGTACATATGTTTAGAGAAAACAGCTCTAGGTTATTTTGACATTTGCTTATGCTGCATTCCCATCACCCAAAGTCCAATTGTCTTTCGTCACCTTCTAACTGGTTTTCTTTGTGCCCCTCCCCTCCCCAAACTCCCTCCCTCTCTTCCCCCCAACCCTGTAACCCCCACACTCTTGCCCATGTCTCTGAGTCTCATTTTTATGTCCCACTATATGTATATGTATGTATGGAATCATATAGTTCTTAGTTTTTTCTGATTTACTTATTTCGCTCAGTATAATGTTATCAAGTTTCATCCATGGTATTATAAATGATCTGATGTCATCATTTCTTATGGCTGAGTAGTATTCCATAGTATATATGTACCAAAGCTTTTTAATCCACTCGTCCTCTGATGGACACTTGGGCTATTTCCAGATCTTCGCTATTGTGAACAATGCTGCCATAAACATGGGGGTGCATTTCTTCTTTTCATACAGTGCTATGGTGTTCTTGGGGTATATTCCTAACAGAGGGATAGCTGGGTCAAAAGACAGTTCGATTTTTAATAAGGTATTAAATATTTAATCACTGTGTTGTAAAACTAAAACTAATAGTACTGTATATGTTAACTGTAATTGAAAAATAAATTTAAAAATAAATAACCCTCCCAAAATAATTAGTAATGATTTCTCATTTCATGGCATAAAAATAGATGCTTATCTCTTTAAGCCATATAACTAGCGTAATATAGTGATAAAAACAAAATCATGAATATACAACAAGCCAATGAAGTTTCCAGTGAGCTCTAGAAATTTAGCAAGAAGAAAGCAAATGTGTTGAGTGGTTACTATATCCCCATGCTTTCCACCATCCCCTGCATCATAGTCTGTTAATTGTGGCAACTACACTGTCATAAGGTATTTTTCTTCCCTTTTTCAAACAAGAGAAAATAAGTTTTTAGAAAAATTAAATAACTTCTAAAGGTATCATAGATTGTAGTAAAGCCTGGATTCAAATTTATGTCTTCAAAATTCATATTCATTCTATAATTCTCAGAATAGAAAAACAACTCCGACAACAAATAAGCAAGATAGGGCAAGTTTGTGGACAAGAATAATAAAGAAAACAAGCACTGCCTTACCAAAAACATTTTAATATACATATTTGAAACATCTTCTAACTACTGTGTTGTTTCTTCCAAACATGCATTTTAAAATAGCTTTATTTAAAATGTGCAATTAGAAATTTAGACCATCAGCAAGAAAAGAAAGACGTTTTAGGGATATGCATGTCTAGCATCTTTGATGTTTGTGGGATGTCACAGTCTGATATAATCTAATCTAGAACATCTTTGTCTTAATTTTGGTTTTTCACATATGAAGCTTAATTTTTCTTAACCTCGAGTTTTATTTAAAGGACATGGTAATGTTCAGCCCCATGCTAAGTAGTATTTATTTACTTTTAATGTCTATTTCCAAAAAGAAACTAAAGTTAGAATAACTCTGAGGAGATAAATAAGGTTTTCCCTTTAAAGAAGGCAAAAAGAAAAAATCCCATGTAGAGTCTGTGGAAATAATTACTGCTGTTTATAACTGCAAACTTGGTTTATTATGCACTTCAGGAGGAAACATTCTAAAAAATTATGTAATGTACAGGTGAAGCTTTTTAAGTTCGTTATTTACTATGGGCTCTTAAAGAAACATGCAGTTTACAAGGGGTTATTGGAACCAGTTTCAGAATTCTGAACGAAGCTCTACCTACAGCTTTCTAATTGAATCTCATAAGACTGTAATTGTGTTCCACTCTGTAGTCAACCTCCATTCCATGCAGCTACAGTCGGTTGTAGGTAATCAGATTACTCATGGGTTACTGCCTGCAGCCTGCAGGAGAGTGCCAAGAGTAAGAAGGCAACGTGTTGTAGGGTTAATGAAGCTTAATATGGTGCCAATATCACACTGAGCCATTGCCTACGGAGTGAGAAAGGATTATATCCCATGTTAATATGCCATTTGACCCGTGCCAGAGAAGCAGTCTAAATCACTGAATAAGTATGTAAGTCACCACTGAGAAGTGTTTGCCATGCCAGCTCTCATTGCTGTGAAAACAAGTTGTTCCCTAGCTTGTGAATTTTAACTTTGGTGCTCTTTAAAGTACAGTTTCAACATTGGCTCCTAACATCCCTGAAAAGGCCATATAGACATAAGATTCTCTAAATTGGAGCCAAGGCAAGGAAACCCATGAGCTTTTCTTCGGCTTGATTTAAATGTCTCTGGAGAATAAAATCTAAGGTCAATACTGCAACTCCTAACACCCACCAATGATTTCACTTCTTCAACTTTGCCTTTCGTAAAAGATGTTTAGATCCTCTTGAGTGTTGAGATTTTTACTGCTAATTAAGTTTTTGGCCAAATGATGTCCCAAATTATGCCTCTGCAAGAAGTAAAGAAAGCTCAAAGAGTAAATAGAAAAAATAGCAAAAGTTACTCCAATTTGTAGTGCAAAAGTTCAAACTTATAACAGAACAACAGGACTAACACTCTAGTCTAAAGTCTCCTAATTTCCCACTTTGTTCTTGATATCTCAGAATAAGAAGGGACTCTTAATGGGATAATTAACACATTGAGAAATAATTCTATTAGAAAACTTTGACTGTGCTCTTAAATTCTTAAATACTTTTACAACAGAAAATGCTATACAATTTTCTACATGTTGAGTTAGGTCATTAACATTTTTTGAAATTATTTTAATCCCTAGGTTATAGAAGCAAAAGATTAATGCAAGTTAAGCAGACTCCAGAGCAGAGGTATAATATTTTGTTAATATTTTCATTTTGCACTTGTTTTATTTATTGTTTATAATAGGAAATAACATGTAGAAAGTATGAATTCCAAAAGATGCAAAAAATACAATATGAAAAGTTTAGCTCTCATTTCTTATTCAAATTAGTTGTTTGAGTATTGTTTTAGAAATATTCTATTAGTATACCTTCACATACCCACCTCTGTATTTAGTATCTATGAGTCTACCTATGTATGCTTGCATGTATGTGTGTATATATCTAAATTAATTTTTTTGAGGACCTTATATTTGTAGGGATTTGCACAAAAACAGTTTTTTCTTCTTTTTAAAAACAAGATATAACAGAGGCAAAAACTTTAATATATAATTTGGTGCTCTTCAAATTACAGTTATGTTACTTTATATTATTATATATGGTATGTATGCATATTTATATTATGTATATTTTACATAATTTAAAGCCATGTAACTAGATTATTTCCATAACTTAGAAAGTTCCTTTTGTAGCTTCTTAATCAAGTTATCAAAAACTTTATATGAATGGAATAATCTAGTATGTGCTTTTTTTGTAGCATACGTAGTAATTTTATTCAACATTATGCCTGTTAAATTTATTCATGCTGTTATGTGAACAGTAGTAGTTCATTTCTTTTTAAGACAATTTTTTTAAAGGAGTTTTTGGTTCACAGCAAAATTAAAAGGATGGTACAGATGCCCCATGTACTCTCTGCCCCACACAAGTGCAACCTCCCTCATTATCAACTTTGTCCACCAGAGTGGCACATTTGTCATAACTGATTGTTAGGTCTAAACTGGCTCCTTTAAATCCAGTATACAAGGAGGGAACGAGCTGTCCTGGATGGGGGATGAGCATTCGGACAAGGCAGGCGTCCCCGCTGGCTTAGGCTCACCGGAACTGGAGGCTGGCTGCTTCCCCGGCGTTCCGCAGTCCAGCCAAGGGCCCTCCTGACCAACGCTGGATTTTTGAAATGGACCATCCTGGACAGTGGAATGAGAGCTGCAGGAGGGGTTAGAAAGTTCCTGATGATAGTCTCTGAATTCGCTCACCCAAATGTGATTGTTGCCCCCTGTGGATGTGGGGAGGTGAAACAAGAGGGTCATAATCGGTCCTGGTGTCCAGTTTTTGGTTCGTCTCCACACAGGGAAAGGGAGTTTCCCTTCTTGGTGGGTTCAGAAAGCGCGGCCAGAGGGTTGGGGGAAACTAGTCCCTCAACTCTACAGGTAAGGGAGGCTGATCCAGGGGTAAGCCTGGGATGAGCTACTGCTGCCCACCGCTCCCTGGGGAGCAAAACATCACCCTTTCCAGGGTCAGGATTAGACCTTCGACTTGTCTCTGGCACACGCACCTTTAGGCACCAGAATGAAAGGCATAAACCATGAAACAAACTGAAACCACGAGGCTAGTGTGTTCCAAAACAAAAGTTTATTTTAAAAATGCCTGGATGCAAGTGGGCTGAGGCCAGCAAAGGGTGTCAGCCCCAAGCTGTGGAAGAGAGACTTAGATATAAGGGTTTGCTGCAGGCATTTTTTGGCATGGGGTTTCCTGCACCTGGACATACTCAGATGAGCATATTTAGGTTTGTTGCCTTGGTTACAGACTGTCTCCCTTTCCCAACCTTCAGGTCCTTCATGACATCCTTGTCTCAAGGACATTTTTCAGAACCTTCACAGGTTGGGGGGAGTTGCTTAAGGGGAGGGGGAAGTTGGGTAAAGGAGATGTTTAATGAAGAAGTTGCCCTAGAAGGTTGGGTAACAGTAATTTAAAGGAGCCTGGATTTAACAGAGCCAATTTACACTTAACACTGATTACTCTACATTGATTAACACAGGAATGATAATTACTCAAAGTCTATAGTTTACATTAGGAAATTTATTCATTTTTATTGTCATCTCTATACTATTCCATTACAGGCCTATGTTAAAATTGATTGAGCATTTAGTTGTTTCCAAACTAGGCTATGGCGAATGAAATAGTAGGTCCTGGCTGGTTGGCTCAGTGGATAGAGCATTGGCCCTGTGTGAGGAAGTCCTGGGTTCAATCCCTGGTCAGGGCACACAACAGAAGCACCATCTACTTCTATTCCACTCCCTCTCCTTCTCTTCCTCCTTCCCTTTCACAGCCAGCTGCTCAGTTGGTCCAAGCATTGGCCTCAGGCACTGAGGATAGCTCAATTGGTTCAAGCTCCCTCGTTTATTGAGGTAGAATAATCTGTGCATCTAAAATGTACAATTTGATAAGCTTTGACATATGTTAACAATCATGAAGCCATCACCTCCAGGTAGCTAATGAACATATCCATCTCCCCCTCAAATTTTTTCTCATACTCATTGTAATCCATTCATGGCTTACATCACTCACATCCACAGGCAACCACTTATGTGCTTTCTCTCATTAGATTAGTTTGCACTTTCTAGAACTTTATATAAATGGAAGCAGAGACCATGTAGTCTCATGTTTGGCTTCTTTCACTTAACACAGTTACTTCAAGGTTCATTTATGTTATTACTTATAAAAATAGGGTTTTTTTCTTGCTATTTCTGGGTATTATTCCACAATTTGTTTAACCATTTACATGTTGATGTACATTGGGTTGTTTCTAGTGTTGGCTGTCATACATAAGGTTGCTGTAAACAATTATAAACAAGTCTTTGTGTGGATATAAACTGACATTTATCACAGGTAAATAATGAGGAGTAGAATGGCTTGATTGTATGGGAGATGTATATTTACAGTGTTTTTTTTAAAACTACACCAATCTGTTTTCCAAAGTGATTGTACCATTTTATATTCCAAGATGGAGAGTATGACGTTGCATGTTCTAACACTGAAAGGGGCACTATTTCACCTTCATAGCCACAATATGCCTATGCCTTCAATATAAATTCTTCCAGATTTATTTTACCTCCCAATCAGAAATATAGCTCATATTTTCTTACAACTAAAGTTCTTACATTCAGTGATGGGATACCAGAAAGATGGTTTAACCTTTCACATGTTCATATACCCATAAAATACTCATACGCATCCTTGCCAAGGTAAACATTAGAAAAAGAACCTACTTACTGCAATTCCTTCTCTCCAGTTCTCTGCCTCTCTCCAAAACTCTTATACTTTTGTCCAAATAGTGCAGAGGCCAGATCAGAAATCCTATTACAAAAGCAGATTGCCCAATCTGGAAAAACTTGCCAATCATCTCATCTTGCTTGCCACTCCATGTTCACTAGCAAATCTTTTAGCCCCTCTCCCTTGGGTTGGAAAAAGGATTTGAAAAGAGACCCTCTTATTTTCCCCCATAAAAAGGGAGAAAAAATTCCAGTATTTCCATTTCTAACTTGATGATCTGAGACTCAGATTATGTTTTGGATGCCTGCCAAAACCCTCCCAGTTATTGACATATAAGAAAGAGGTGGATGAAACAGCTGAGCCATTCAGCTGTTACTAGGTAAGCCTTGAGAAGGGTATGACCCTCTCTTATTTTCAGCTCTACTCTGAATGTGAAATAATTAAAGACCTTTTTCTCAGCTTTTCATTCTACTCACCAATTCTGAGACAAAGAAAAAATCTCAAACAATATACTTAAGAAAGAAAACACAATGGTTGTTTACAATGTACTCCTGCTTTAAAAAAATTTATCATATACTGGAGATTGTTTCATATCCGTAAATATATATGTACCCCTGTCCAGTTACTTATAGCTATTAAAAAGGTATACCGAACCTAATGGCATAAAACAATAATAGTTTATTATTTTTATCTCTCTCATTTCTGGAGGTTGACTAGGATCAACTAGACATCCTTTCTTGGGGCCTCTCACATTGCTACCAGATCATAACTATGGCTGGAGTGATCTTGAATGTTTCTTCACCCATGTGTCTGGTGGTAGGTGCTTGTTGATGGCTTAGACCTCAGCAGGAGCGGTCAGTTGGAACACCTACATCTGACTTCTTCTATTGGTCTAGGTTTCCCAACTGTATGGCAGTTGGATTCCAAAAGCAAGTATCTCAAGACAGACGTGGGACAAAGAAGTGACCTGGCCTTGGAAATCATGAAGCTCTGTTTATTAAAGGTGAATCACTAAGGCTATAAATATTTAAGGACATGGGAATTATATTATACTCTTGATAGAACAGTTGCCTGTCTACTGTCTAGGCCCAATTATTTACATTCTTCTCACATGCAAAATATACTTGCCTACTTCTGCAACACCTCCTAAAATTTTTCTATTAGACCTTAAGTCTCAGGCTTAATGTCTAGGATGCTATCATCTAAACAGGGTCTAGGTGACCTTGAATGGTTTCTCAGGTATAGCATCTTGAGTATACTTCCTATGGATTGAATTCATGTGAACTGAAGAAATTAATTGTCTACACAACAAAAATATAGTGATACTATATAAGAGACATATAAGATCACTTATATATGGAGAAAAAAAGAGAATAAAAGCAAAAAAAAAAAGGAAGATATATACCAGTCACTGGTCCATTATATTCTGGAATCCAGAGAAGCACATATTCTCAGTTCCTTAACTGGGGCTTAGTCCTGTTCTCTGACAATAATTCTCCATTGCTTTTAGTTCTTCATTTTGAATGGTCTTCTCTTTTGCTTAAAATGCCTACAGCTGAATATTCTTCTCTTCCTGCTTCTTTCTTGTAGAATTTGGGTGTACCAAGGCCATTTTTTTATGTCATAGCATCACATTCCTTTTTAGTCCAAGAGGGCAGTGTTTCTGTTATTGCAATTATCATAAACTTATAGAATTTTAATAACTCCTTTTGGGGTTCACTCCAATATGCAAAACCACTCATATAGAGTTTTGAGGTGAATTCTTCTGTGCCTTCACCTTCCAATAAAGTTTCTGTGGGATAATGCCCTAGAAATCATTAGAATTCCTAGTTTTTAATTGGAAGAAAATGCTCTTAAGAGTCTTAGATGACCTTTTGGGTGTTGAAAAAAGTATATGAGGTACCACCTTAAATCTTTCTGAAGTCTTGAAACTGCTTTAAATTCATTTTTAGACCATGTTTTCCTGACAGTGCCCTGGATTTGATCTTTGTCTGAAAGCTATTTCTTAATTTGAGAATATTTTACCATCTGGAGAGGTTGGGAATGAGAAAGAAACTGTTTTATTTTTGATCCCAAGTCTTGGATTCTTTATACTTAACAGCTTTTTTTAAAGATCTTATTTCTTTAGTTCTTTTCTCATTTTATTATAAGCAGCTGAAGAAATCAGGTGGAATATATGTCTGGAAATTTTCTTAGGCACATCATCTAATTCATTAGGTATATTGTTTACATCTCAGTGACTCAGAGCACCTCGAACCTTCTTATCACTAGCTAAAAAGGATCTCCTTTCTTCCAGCTTTTAATAATTGGGTATTCATTTTTATTTATGTTCTCATTGACAAACTCCTCAAGACCTTTTAAACTTTGTGAATAAACTTTAGTCTCCTTCAGCTATTGCTCGTGTCCTAGTCTCAAAGACAATGACTCCATGTTTTAGGTTTGGCTATGGCAGTCCCTCTCTATGGCATTAAAAATATCTTCTGGTTATCTGGTTCAGGTGACATAGCAAAGCATATCAAACTTAACATCATATAAAAACAATGTACTTTACTACTATGATCTCTTAGAATTTGGAAGATTGACTGGTCTCAGCTAGTCAGTTCTCACTGGGGGTCTCTTATTAGGTTGCAGTCAGACGGCCCTGGGGCTGGAGCCATCTCCAAGGCATCCTCACAGGGCTGGTGATTCATTCTGGTTGCTGACTGGGACCTCACTTAGGAGCTCTGGCTCAGAACACCTACATGATACCTCTCCATGTAGCCAGACTTTCTGCTTTGCAGTATGATGTCAGCGTTCCAAAAGCAAATGTTTCAAGAGAGAGCCAGACTGAGGTAGCACCGTCTTTTTGGACCTAGTCTCAGAAATCATGGAACATCACTTAAACTACATTCTACAACTACTCAATGAACTGAGACTCCACCTCCTGATGACATTGGTATCCAAAATCTTTACAGACCCGTTTTAAAACCTTCACTTAGTGTTTGCATCAATGCATCATACTTTTAACAATGCTACATTTAAAATTTTTATAAATTTTAGTGAAATTGAAAAACAGAGGATAAAAAAAATGGAATGTTTATTCTTAAATATATTGGGAAGATCTTCTCAGTAAAGCATCAGTAAAATACCAAGGGAATGTGTCTATATTTGCACAACTGCAATAGAACACTAATTAGGAGATGGAATGTCATGGAACCAAAAATGTGAAAACATAAGAAAATGTCATTTTATATCACAGCATATGACAAAGATTCAAACAGGGTGATGATGTTTTATGAAATTTCAGAGACCAGGATAAGGGTTGTCACTTGGCTCCCTGCCATGCTTATGATAGAAAGTCACCTATTATTCTTCAGATATTTTAAGAAAATTAAAAAAAATGTATGATACATTTGCATGACTTCAAAGAGGAGAACAAGGTATGAGGATTATAAAGAGATCAATTTATGTTGATCTCAACATAAAGAGCTGCTTTATGTTGAAGTGAGTTTTTCATCATGAAAAGTATTAATGCAGAATATAGAGATGCTATCAAGAGAGATTCATTCATTAGCAAATTTTTATTTGTAATTCAGAGATTCTATAATAATATTAATTATATAAGGGGAAAGTTAAGAAATTATATATGCTTATGACAAAATTTTGTGTATTTTCTACACCAATTGTCTTCAAAATATGTCTGACTATGATTCAGGAGAACCTGGGAAATCCTGCTGTCTACCCTGAAGTCCATATTGGACCTTAATTATGTTGGTTACAAAGTGACATAAGTTCTTTTAGTAACACACAGGGAATATAGTTAATAGTATTGTAGTAACTAGGTATGGTACCAGATGGGTACTTTCTTATTTGGATAACCAATTCATAAGGCATATAAGTATCTAATTGTTATGTTGTATGTTTGAAACTAATATTAGATTGTTAACTATAATTAAAACATACATTTTTTTAAAAGAGTACCTGTATCTAAAGTCACAGAAATCTTTTCACCATTGTCAAAAAAGTAAACAATGACAGACATGGCAGTGATTTTGGTTAATTTGCTTTACCACACCCCTAACTTATATATCTATCAGAAATATAGTCAAAATTTAGCAGAGAGAGAAAGATGCTCCTACTAAATACATTCTGGAATAGTAGTGCATCTTTTATGCCAGCGATTTTCACCTGGTGTGCCATGGCAAGCACATTGATGAGCTGTAAAGATTTTTAAAATGTGCAATACCTATTTTTTTTTAAATTGAGAGCTGTGGAGGCAGAGAGACAGACTCCCATATGTGCCCCAACTAGGATCCACCCAGTAAGCCTTCTATGGGATGATGCTCTGTTCATCTTGGGCCGTTGCTCATTGCTCAGCAACCAAGTTATTTTTAGCACCTGAAGTAGAGGAGCCATCCTCAGATCCTGGGACCAGCTTGCTGGAGCCAATCAAGCCATGGCTGTGGGATGGGGAGAGAAAGAGAAAGAGAAAGAGAGGAAGGGAAGGGATTGAGAAACAGGTGCTTGCTTCTCCTATGTGCTCTGACTGGGAATCAAACTCAGGACATCCACACACTGGGCTGATGCTCTACCACTGAGCCACCTGGCCAGGGCCAATACCTGACTACTTATTCAGGTACACTGATCTCTGTTCCCTTATATTATCAAATTAAAAAATGCCAACAGCTAATACAATAGCCATCCAGTATGAGTAAATAAATATTATATCTTTTTGTCAGATTGGCAAAAAATATATTTTTTGGTGTGCTGCAGAATTTTGGTAATTACATGTGCTGTGAGATAAAAAAGGTTGAAGATTATTGTTTTATGCTAATAAATAGATGTGACATTTTAAATTATTATGATGAAAAAGGAAGTATTTTGAAATCAAGTTTCTTACTTAATGTTTTAACCTGGCTATTTCTTTGGATATTACCCCATTTTCAATACAAATTTATTAAGTACTTAGGGAATATAAAGATGATTAAAACCTTGTCCCTTTCTTTACGGAAGCTAAGGAGAATATAAGAAGGAAAATATGTAGATTGACAAAACTATAATACAAAGTAGAAAAATGGTAAGTGCTACCTGCCATACTTGAGTACCTATCTCTCACTGTAATACAAGTTATAAAATAACATTATGACAGGTATCACTGCTACTTTTATAATAGATTGTTGTCTTGTACTTACTAAAAATCCTAATGGATATTTTCTCTAACTAAAAATCAGGTGCCATAGTCCAAGAATGATTTTTTTGTGTGTCGGAGGTAAAAGAGCACCTGGGAGATGTAGTTTAGATGCTCAAAATATGTAATTTTCAGGATAGTCTGTTGGCTTAGCAAAAAATGGGAATGACAATTTGAAATTGTTTCAATTTGGAATAAAATGATTCAGAAATATATGGATAAAATGGTAAAGTATTTCAGAAAAGATATTCATAGTCAAAGTCCAAAGAGTTATTGAATATCTGAAAGGTCCTAGGAGCTATACTACATCCTTTCTATTGTATTATATGAATTAGCTTTTATAAGAACAGTGCGGTGTAGATATTGTCATAAATGGAACCAAGAATATGAAGAGAGAGAAGTCAGATAACTTCTGAGCCAAACTTTAAAATTACTTTAGAATAAAATAGGCAGTCATGTAAAAAGAAGAAGTGGATCTCTGGCCTTAGAGATAATGACCGTAAATTGAATAAATACTCTCCCATAGCTAAATAAGAACCAGTCAAGTATAAAGAGGCAGGCATATTGAATATGAAAACTGAAGATTCACATGTTATACATATTAGCAGACTTTATTGTCCCTGGGAGAAGACAACCAAAAACTTAAGCCACAGTTCAGTCTTACTGATAAAGCCATCTTTAATAGAATGATAACCATAAAGAATTGTGGTAGTGTATTTGCAACATTCCTGACCCAATGATAAAACCATCACTATTTTGAGATGGGTACATCAGGCTATCTTAGAGTTATACCATTAAAATTTCACATTATCCAATGCCCCTTATTTCAATCTCAAGCTCCTTAAGCAATTTTCTCATTAACATTTAATTCCCTTTATAAGGTTTGACTTCCAGGGAGAGAATGAATTGCTGATTCTTCTGTTCTTGTGATAGTTTTTCTCATTAGGAATCAATTCATTACCATTCCTTATTTACAAAATACATGGGTTTTAGTTAAGACAAGTACTGTTCTGAGAGATGCACCTACTCTTCCTATGTCAAAAATAGCAGGCTTCTGAGCCTCATACACCAACCCACACACTGCAGTATATTTACCCGCTTGTTCCTGGGGAGCACATAACCCAACATCTTATGATAAGAGTTCTCAGGTGCAAACCTGAATTGTTCTATGTTGCACTACTGTGCTTGTCATCATTATTCCAACTTTACAGATGAGGAATGGAGGTTTGGAGAGATTACATCCCTTATGAAAAGAAAAATAGCTAAAGCTAGTAATAGCAGAAGATATGAGAGCAGTTTTTCAGCAATAGTCCAAAACTCCTTCCAATTAGCTAAGGAATCTCAAAAATGCTTTGATAAATAGTCCTACATTTGCTGGGATCTGCTACATTTACTTACTAGAATTAATAATTCACCTTAACACAAATAACTGCTGAAAATTAAAGCATATTACTCTTTTCACCCAACTCCTCAACAAAAAGAAAGTATTCCAGAAGTGATAACAGAAGAAAATGATGGAAGGCCAAAAGTAGAAAGTATATTATACAGTTACTATGATAATCATAAAGTATCTGAATATACCTTTTGCTTCTAGGATCCAGTTTATATTAAAAAATAAATTAATAAAAAAGGGATAACTCCATAAGCTGCTACCACTTAAAGCTAATATGAAATACTAAGATACCACCATCTACAATAGCACAACCACCTTACTTCTATTACTGCTGACTACTCATTTGTATCAGAGAGTGGGATAGACACTTTCAAGGAAGGGATAAAATGTAAGAGAAAGTGCAGTATTCAATTGCCATGTATAATATTTTTTTGGAGACTGATATTTATTTACATTTTTTAAAATTCTATATACTCGCCTGACCAGGTGGTGGCACAATGGATAGAGCGTCGAACTGGAATGCCAAGGACCCAGGTTCAAGACCCCGAGGTCGCCAGCTTGAGCATGGGCTCATCTGGTTTGAGCAAAGCTTACCAGCTTGGATCCAAGGTCGCTGGCTTGAGCAAGGGGTTACTCAGTCTGCTGAAGGCTCACGGTCAAGGCACATATAAGAAAGCAATCAATGAACAACTAAGGTGTTGCAACAAAAAACTGAGGATTGATGCTTCTCATCTCTCTCCATTCCTCTCTGTCTGTCCCTACCTATCCCTCTCTCTGACTCTCTGTCTCTGTAAAAAAAAAAATTATATATACTCACTGTTATTCATAGAACAAATCTAGCATACTCCAAGATATCAATCATAAGACAGAATGGTAAAAAAGTTTTACAGATATATAATTTTGAAGCAAAGAGTATAATATATCATCTCAAATTTACCAGAAAAGTCAAATAACAAGCACTCTATCCCTCAAGTCATCTCGTTAATTGAAACATTGCTATTTTAGATTAATGTAATTGAATATTATAGTCTCTAGCTTTGGGTTAAAAGTTTTTGTGACCTTGGCTCTTTTCTTACACATCCAAATTATCCACTGGATTTAGAAACTTGATGCTAAATTCCCAATCTTACTCCCTTATAATCCAGTTCCTAACCTAGCACTATTTTTTGTCACAGCTTCAGGAAAACTGAGAGGAAGTTCTAAAATGCATGGATTTGGCATATTTTTAAAATAGAGATACATGTGGACCTACTTTTTTTTTTTTCCTGTGGAATATCTATTTGGGATGGATTAAATTACATCTTTTAAAAACCAGAACAGGAAGAGCTACTTAAGGAAATGAATATTTGTAATTAAGAACTATGCAAATTAGCAGCTCCAAATGGAAGGCAGTGGCTATATGCATCAAGTGAAGGTAAAAGAAAGGATAAAGCACATCAGATTCTTAACACAAGTTTGTAAGTCTTATTTTTTGCTATTTCTTCCTCCTTTAATATAAGAAAGCAGGAAGAACTAGTGAGTCCTATAGAATACAGTATGGAGCCAAATATGAGAAAAAGTAGGTAAAAAAGGAAAATGGTACCTTGTTTTCTGTTTCTTAAGTAGTCACAAGTGAAAAAAAATTAGACTAAACTCAGATTTGGTTAAATGTAATCTAGAGAGGTACCATTTTGGAGGCAGCCTTTGGCCTCACAGTCCAGTGATTAAGGGCAAATTAAAAGTAGCAGCTCTGAAGACTATACTTTCAGGGATCATTTCTATATTTTGTTAAAAGTAGCAGCTCTGGAGCCAGAAAGACTGGGTTCAAATTCTTGTTTTACCACACTAGCTCTGTGACTGTGAGGTAGTTATTTAACCTCTCTTATCTTTAATTTTCTACATATAAAAATAGAACTAATAATAAGCTTCATAGAGAATTGTAAGATAATTTAAATAATGTATGCAAAATACCTAGCAGATTGCAAGTAGACAATTGTAACTATTGAATTAGTATTGCCAGTCCACCTCCTACTTGAAGCGGTCAATAAAGCATCCATGAAACAAAATGTATGGAGTCAGTCCTCCATTTTATGTAATTGGCCATCAGCAAGAGACATGTAGACAAAGTTTGGGGAAACCTGAAGGTGTTTTGTGTACAAAAAATTAATCAATATGCCTTATTATTCAATACTTCAAACTCTTATTACAGACAGAAAATTACTTATTCCTTTAAAAAAATAATGTTCCCCAAGAAATTTAAGAAGCAAACTTTCAGCTACACTTAAATTAAAAGTATTCAGTATCTTAAAAAGTGCTCTTCATTAAGACTAACCTGAACTTCAGTTCATCATTTCTGCCCGTTTTCCTTATTTTTTCTTCAGTAAAATTGAAAGACAATTATCTTATTTAAAACTCAAAAGTTCCTCTTAAAAATGGATAAATCATGGGAGGATTCAATTGAGAAAAAAAATCCAGACCACGCCACCACCAGGTGCAGTTTCAAAAAGGTAGATTTTACAGCATTTCTTTCTCTTGTGGAGTCCCAAGGCAAGCTAGGGTTGCAGTCCCACACTGGAAGACTGGAACCCTGCCATCCTCTCAGTCACATGAGTCTGTGCGGGTATTTTGAATGCAAGCAGTGGAAGAGTTGTTATGCCAACTACTGTCATTTAAATAAAATTTTAGCCATTTACATCATTGATACCAGCTTTTTATGTTAAGGAAAAAGTGTAATCATTTTCTTGTAAGGATTCTTGCATGAATTCACAACTCTGATATGTTGATCTATTGTATCTCCATACAATCTAGTTGATCACAATCATGTCCATCAGAATGTAAAAACAAAAATCAAAATGGATAGGGTGAGTTCTGCATTTTGTATGACTTGACCCTCAGCAAGAAACATATAGGCACACTTTGAAGAAGGCTGAAGGTGCTTTGTAAAACTCTGTGAACCAAAAGGTAATCAATCAAAACATATTTATGAAACACTATGATAGGCCCTGAGGGGAAAGATAAGGGTACACAGGTAGACTTCCTGTGTGAAGAAGTTATAATTAGCATTTGTCTCTTGTTGTTGTTAGCAAACAAATATTCCATGTTGTGGCACATAATCAGCTATCAAAAAAATCTATTTTAACCAATAGCATATCAGAAATAGAAAACTCATCTAAGGCGCTGGCTTGCTGGTTCAGTGGTAGAACATTGGCTCGGGGTGTGGATGTCCACACAGGAGAAGCGCCCATCTGTTTCTCCATTCCTCCCCCTCCTGCTTCTCTCTCTCTCTCCCTCTCTCTCTCTCCCTCTCTCTCTCTCTCTCTCTCTCTCTCTCTCTCTCTTTTTCTCTCCTGCAGCCATGGCTCAATTGAAGTGAGATAGTTCTGGGCATTGAGGATAGCTTCATAGCCTCCACCTCAGGCACTAAGAAGAGCTCGGTTGCTCAGCAACAGAGCAACTCCCCAGATGGACAGAGCATCGCCCCCTAATGGGTTTGCTGGGTGGAACCCTGTCGGAGCTCATGTGGGAGTCTGTTTCTGCTTCTCCTCCTCTCACAAAATAAAAAAAGAAAACAAAAGAAAATTGATTATCTAAAAGAAACTAATCATGACATAGAAAAATGTTCTGCGTTGACATAGATTTCCAGTTCCGACTTGGATGCCTAAACCAGCTCTATACATCAGTGACTCCCTTATATCTCCAGTCATCCCTTCTTCCTTCACAATTCAACAGGTGTTGAACGCCTGCTCCAACATTGCAGGACCTAGAATTTCAAGGCCTTGAGGACTGTTAGTTGCTGAGACCATAGCACAAAATCCTGAGGAGAAGAAATAGCTGGGGACTGCAGGCTCTTGCTGCAGTATCCTTTAGAGACCTCTCTCAGTCTCACCTGGGCTGAATTCTGTGCCCCCAAATTTATGCATTGAAGTCTCACCACCAGCACCTCACATTATAACTATCTTTGGAGATAGGTTCTTTAAAGAAGTAATTAAGCTGAAATGAGGTCATATGGATGGGACCTAATCCAATATGATAGTTATACTTATAAGAAGAGATTAGGACACAGATCAAGGAATGGCTACATAAGGATACCAGAAGAAGCAAGACAAAGAAAGCAACCCGAGAAGAAAACAAACTTGTCAATACTTTGATATTGTACCTCTGGCTTCTAGAAGTGTGAATAAAATACATTTCTGTTGTTTAAGTCACCCAGTCTGTGGTATTTTGTTATGGCAGCCCTACCTAACTCTTTGACATCTTTCTATTCTTTCAAGAGCTTTAAAGATGAGCAAGATTGCACTGATTGTTCAAAATATGATTTCTCTCATGAAATATGCTCTATAACTTCCCTTAATGACTCTCTCTAGATCAAGCACAGCCTTTTAAAAGTGTTTGTTAAGAATTTTGATCAGCCTGACCTGTGATGGCGCAGTGGATAAAGCATCCACCTGGAAATGCTGAGATTGCCAGTTCGAAACCCTGGGCTTGCTTGGTCAAGGCACATATGGGAGTTGATGCTTCCAGCTCCTCCCCTCGTCTCTCTCTGTCTCTCCTCTCTCTCTCTCTCTCTCTCTGTCTCTCCCTCTCCTCTCTAAAATGAATAAATAAAAAATTTAAAAAAAAAGAATTTTGATCAGTAGGAACAAGGGGAAAAGCTCATACAAAGTCTAAGATTGTTATCTTTTCCCCTTGATTCAGCAATTCTTTGTAAGAATGAGAATTCACTTTTTATATTGATAACTCTAAAACTTTCACATGGTATCTGCTGATTAATAAAATAAAAGTGTCAAAAGACTACTATTCATTTGGTAAAACATGTAAACAATTTTAAGTATTGGGAATCATGGCACTATCCATATGCAAATAGCATGACCCATTTACAGGCTTATTATACAAACATAGTCACAACTGTTATTTTTTTAATTAACTGTCAAATTCCCATAGGCCTCCATTACCAAACTTTTTCTGAATTCTGTTAGCTAATGTTACAGATTATTTGGGAGAAAAAAAATACCAATTCCTTCTGTTAAATACCAGGTGGAGAGAGAACTCTAAAATCCTCTCAGTTCATGGTGACCACCAGATCACTATTGAATATTTACTATTAACAATGATACACGGTGGTACCAGGAACTCTACTGTGCTGCACGGTGATGTCCTCACAGGTCTGTTTCTGGTCAGCACCTCTATGTGCACTCAAACAAGACTCCTAGCACATTCTTCTTCAAAGGGTGGCAGATCCTACAAGAACATCCTGCCTCAGACACCTGCTGTGCTAGCTCAAATCTCATGTAAAAACATGTGGATCTCAATTGAGAACAACGTTGCAAGCCACTTTCTTCTATAGTGAGGTTCCCTTTTACACTGAGGACTTTGGTATCCTTTATCACAATCTAGCTTTGACCCATGCCTTAGACTGAATGTTTTTGTCCCCACCCCCAAATTCATATATTAAAACCTAATCCCCGAAGTGGTAAAATTTTGAGGTGAGGAACTTTGGGAAGTGATTAGTTCATGAGGGCTGATTAGTTCATCAGTTCTTCACGAATAGAATGAGTGCCCTTATAAGGGAAACCCAGACAGCTCGCTCAACTGCCCACCATGTGAGAACACAATGAGAAGATAGATGCTTGTGAGCCAGAATGTCACCCATTCTGTCTTAATCATGGACCTCTCAACCTTCAGAAACATAAGAAATAAATTTGTGTTATTTATCAGCCACTTAGTGTATGGTATTCTGCCATAGCAGTGCAAATACACTAAGATAAACTGGGTCACCTTTGTCCACCCAGCCAACTTTTCTTAACTTCTTCTTTTTTTACTATTAAGTGAGAGGCAGGGAGGTAGAGACCGACTCCCACATGTGCCCAACTGGGATCCACCTGGCTGGTGCCCTATGGGGCAATGCTCTGCCCATCTGGGGCCTCTGCTCCATTGCTTGGCAACCAAGCCATTTTAGTGCTTGAGGGGAGGCCATGGAGCCATCCTCAGTGCCCAGAACCAACTTGCTCAAACCATTCGAGCCATGGTGGAAGGAGAAGAGAGAGAGAGAGGAGGAGTGATGGAGAAGCAGATGGTCACTTCTCCTGTGTGCCCTGTTGGGAATTGAACCTGGGACTTCCACAAACCAGGCCAACAGTCTACCATGGAGCCAACCAGCCAGGGCCAGATTTTCTTAACTTCTGATCTCAAGGATTAAAAGTTGGGATCTTAACTTCACCTCTTCCTGACCATTGCCTGGCTCTGGTCATTGTTCTCCTATAAGACTAACTCTGAAAACTGAGAGTCCAGGCACCAAAAATGTTTCTATTATAAGATTCCCAAAACAACAGGACTCTCTTGCTTTATAACTGGTTAACTTAAAAGAATCATTCAAGTAAATCCTTTCATTATGAGAGAACTCTGCTCTAAGATGATTAGTGATTCCTACCTTAGTACATAGAAGCTACTAACTTGTAACTTTTTTGCTTCAGCTACTGCAAACATACATTTGAAAACAATATATGAATAAATAATTTTACATCATATGATATATAAACATACATTATGTATTTTTTATTGTGAAACATATTATTCAGTTTCACATACTACTTAGTGCACACGAGATACCCCCTGGTTGAGTACCACATACTTAAAGCCTTTAGGTTAAAAAACAGGTGACAATAATGAACATTTGAGTTAGCATTTCAGAAGGAAACCTCAAACACATTTGATTAAAATAACAGGATAGGAAGGGAAAGCACAAAGAGGCTTTATGAAGATATGGGATCGATGTACCAGACACTATTGGACTGGTAGTAGTATCAGGAAAAAAAGAAATATTTATGCCATTCACCATCATTGCCATTCATTTTCCTTAATTGAAAAGACTCTCAGTCCTTAGAGGAGAGTACAGTCCATCAAAAGGTGGGGCAAGGATGGTAGAATAGAAAGAAAATCTGAAGAGATGCTCCTTTGTGTCTCAAGGTCACCACAGTAAGTCACTAACCTTGATGACCAGTAAAGTAACTGTTCCCTGTCCCCAAAGAGCCTTATTTAGTCAGAAGAATAACAAAAAGTCACATATAAAAACAGGGGAATTAAGTGATATTCTTGATTCTTATCAAACATTTAATAAAGAATGGAGAAATGTGTTATGTTTCTTTTTTCCCTCATAATTTGGTTTTTCTCAGGTATTTCTTTTCCTTGTAAGCTTCCCAGTATTTTACAAAAGAAGGTGGCATTTTATCTGACAACATTTGGTGAATGTTCTTTGAGTCTAAGAGGTTGTAATTTAACAAATGGCTTCGCCACACAAACCATTATAAGCATGATACAGAATGATTGACAGCTATGCCAACATTTGAAAAGCAGTTAGGAGCTTTAGAGCACATAGTAGCCAAGACTGGAACTGGAGTTTATCATCAGCCTTGGAGATTGTGGTTTATATTGGCAATATAAAATCTCTGTCATTTTAATATCGCTCTTACAAAGATTTTAAAACATGTCATTAAACAAACATACTGGAAAGATGGGCCCAGAAGAAACCAGTTTAAGATAACAATAGAATCAAAATATATTATCACCGGATAATAGCCTCCTACTGTCTGATCAAGGACTCAGCTTCTAATGCCAAAACAAACACAGAAGCACAGCCAAAATGTTTGCTTTAGTAGTGGAAGGCATTGATCTTATGACACTTTTCTATTACAATGGTTTTATTTCTGTTGCAGTCAGAGCAGGCTCAACTTGCAATTATTCTAACTTGAGAGGTGTTCAACAGAAGGAAAGTCGCTATTGGTACTTCTTAGCATATTTATCACCTGTCTGCAAAACTAGTATAGTCCTCTCTCTCCTTCTCCACTCATTATTCCTTCCTAGCACTCCCCAAAATATAATCTGCACCAACTAACACTAAAACAACAGCAGTCTGGGTCTACCTGTAAAGGACATGTTTGATGGGTAAAATAATGTTCAGAAGAATTCCTGCAGCATTTTGAAAACTTACATTAAAAGCTGAGATCCTATGCCTATCTCTTCAGTAGAGGTCAGAACTTGGCTTGGAGATGTCATTATAAGTGACTAAAAGCCGTCTTCAGTTATATTGCTTTAGATTTTTAAGCATATTTATAGTATAAAACAAGTATGCCCCCATTGCTGGGGAATAGGGATAAGAAAAATGTATGAATAAATCCTTGGGCATTGAAGTTGCATTCTTGCTCTAACATTAGAATCTCTCTATCGTCCTCTCTACTCAGTGCCATGATATAGATGGCACTCCTTCCTTCAATCAAACCTTAACCAGTCTTGCACCAAGTTATACCTTCGTGTATTCCTAATTCTTGTAATCACAGCCAATCTGAAGAGTGGGCAGGTAGCATTTTTGAAGGGCTGCTAGAATAACTAACCTACTCAATATACTTTTCCTGGTCTAATACTCCCACTGTCTGCCATGCCTTTGAACATATTTTATTTCCTCCTACTATGTGACCAGAACTGGGCCTCCACATCACCCAGTTTGTTTTGTTTTTAACATATATCAGGCAGTACATCTATTGTCAGCACTGTCATGGCTAAGCATTGTGAGAGACCACAGGGGTATGAAGATGAATGATGAACAGATTCAGAGATAAAGTGGATCACCATCAAGGTGGGGAGACAGATAAACAAACTAGAAACCATGACAAATGACATAACACCTCTTTCCTAGAGAGCTCTAATTTAAATGGAAGAAAAGATCCTCAAACTGGCAATTAGATCTTAATAATAGTAACCTTAATGAGACACATTTCAGGAGGGAAAGTGAAAGCCAGATTACATTGCAGTGGTAGTGATAAGGAAGAGACAATGAATTATTCTATTGAAAATTTTGCATGAAAATTGATAAACACTGGATGATAGTTAATGGAATCTCAGATGTCAGGAGGGAATTAATTGATTTGCTTTAAAGATGGGAGAGTTGTGTCTATACAGACTATCATGAAGAAAGTTTATGCTTTGAATCTCAGAAGTTTGGGGTGTTTTTATTTAGTTTTTAAGTCAGCTTTTAAAATAAAAATACTCCCAAGAAAAGTAGGCTCTTAGTAAAATCTGTCAGTTGTCAGTTGACACCTTAGCAGGGCACAGGATGCTAGGGGGTGCCAAGAACAGACAGGAGAAACACTGCTCCTGGCGAGGTGGGAGGGCACCCAGTATCCGCTTCTTCACAGTTGCTTCTGGGAGTCAGCCAGAGATCCCAGCTGGTCCTGCTTTGACAAACAATCCACATTCTTGTTCAATACTCCAGAACATAAAAACACAAACAGCACTCAAATAAATGCTTTTGCAAATTATTCTTTTTTGCTGGGATTAGTTTTGAAGTAAGTGAGAATATAGATTAGAGAAGCAAACCAGGGATTACATAAGCACAACTTTCATTGTTTCAAATAGTACCAAAATAACGCATCTTTATGAAAAGTTAAAAGAATACAATAAGTGGAATAAAACTGGAGGCTACATTCATCCCATTCCTACTCCATAGCCCTCCCAAAGTTTTCTACCAGCCTGGGGAGAGACCTTCCACACTTGTTCTGTACATTTGTACCCACATCATTGCACATAACACATATATGTCATCTAAGTGCCCAGCCCTCTTGCTAAGCACAGTTCTTCTTAGTCTGAAATATATCCACAAGCAGCTATACAATTAGGAAAGTTCTCACCTATTCTTTTTTTTTAAGATTTTATTTATTCATTATAGAGAGGGGAGAGAGAGAGAAAGAGAGAGAGAGAGAGAGAGAGAGAGAGAGAGAGAAAGGGAGGAGGAGCAGGAAGCATCAACTCCCATATATGCTTTGACCAGGCAAGCCCAGGGTTTTGAACCGGCAACCTCAGCATTTCCAGGTCGATGCTTTATCCACTGCGCCACCACAGGACAGGCCTCCCCTATTCTTAATAGTAATAATAAGTGCTAATATGTACTAAATATTCACTACATTTCTGATATGATACTAAGCACTTTATCATTTTTTAGTTTCACAAACACTAATTACTGGATTTGTATTCTCATAAGTAGTCAAAACCTACAAATAAAGCAAAAGTTTCCATAATTAATCTTCCTAATCCTAGACTCTTCCTTCAGCATAACTACTGTTGCTAGTTAGGTGAGTATTCTTATAGACATTTTTAAAAAGCATATACATACCCATATGTACATCGGAAATGTAATTTGTTTGCTTTTTTGGTGACTATTATCATTCTACAGATATTGTGCACAATTCACACTTTCTATTTTAGTCATGTATATCTTTCCACATTAAACCACATAAATACAATTTATTCTTTTTAACATTTGCAGAAAAGGAACACTAATCCATTCTGTGATTTAATCACAGATTTGGACAGTTATTTTACTGGCAGTCATTGAGGTTGATTCAGTTTTTCACTGTAACAAAGAATGACACAGTAAAAAGCTTCAATGGACCCTTAGACAGACATGTGTATATTTTTGTCAGTTAGTGAGACAAGTAATCACAGGTCAAAGCACAGAGGAAACCTTTACCTGGCATGTATTCCTTGCTCCTTCATATGCATTAGTACTTGTTCCACTCAGTTCTTGGTGTTTTTACATAAGACACCAATAAAAGTAAAGTGTAGGACACAGGCTAAATCAATGAGCCCATTTAATACCTCTCATCACAACAATGATGCAGTTAGAGAATGGCACATTTAGGAAGGTTTAAATCAAAATAAAATTCAGGAATTTGATGGAAATTCTGAGATACTTATTCTTTCTTGCTGTACATGTAGCCATGAGAGAGATCAGATACCATCTGTACTAATTTGCTGGGGTTGCAGTAGCAAAGTACCACAGACTAGTTGTCCTGAACAACAGAAAATTATTTTCCTACAGTTTTAGAGGCTGGAAATTTGAAACCAAGGTGTCAGCAGGGTTGGTTCCTTCTGAGAGTTGTGAAGGAAGAACTGTTTCAGGCCCCTCTTCTTGCTCATGTGTGGCCATCTTCTCCCTGGGTCTTCACTTTGTCTTCACTCTGTGTGTGCTATGTCCAAACTTCCTCTTCTTATAAGGATACCAAACATATTGGATTAGGACCCACCCTAAAGAACTCATTTCAATTAACACTTCAAATACACTATTTTCAAATATGTTTATATTCTGAGGTACTGTGGGTTAGGACTTCAACATATGAAATTTTAGGACATGTGTACCAAAAAAGGGACCACATATTGAACCTGACAAGCTCAAGGGAGGCCTTAAAGCTTATAGACTGAGAGTGACCACACAGAGTGATCTGAACATAACAATTCCTAACTGAAAGCAAATCATGGTGGTAGTCATGTCCTGGGGTTGTAGCTTTCTTGACAAAAGTCCATCTTTACTCAAGTAAGTCTGTTTGTTTTTTTGCATCTAAGATAACATACCTATGAAATGTCAGAGTAATTTTCTTTTCCAGACCCCTGAGGCACACCCACTGCACCAGAACACAAGACCACACCCCTCATTGTTATCTTATTCTCTTCATAGCATTTGTAGTACTGGAATGTTAATTGTTAGCTATATTATATCCACTAATATGAAAGAAGAATGTCATTGTTTTACTTCATATACAATCTCAGAGATTTCCCCTCTTTGCTTTGTTTTCTCTCACCTCAATGAGATCGTGCCCATCCTGCAACCAAAAAGAGCCAAAATAACTTCTAACTCGATACTTGTTTTTACCCATCAGAAAGCTGAGACCCAATGAAAAGCCCTAAACATCTAAGGAAAAATGGTGCCTGCAGTAAGACAGAAGATGTGAGCATTTACTCACCTGGTATATACAGGAACCAGATATGGTACAAAAAGTTAGGCTAGAAGAGTTAAAAAAATTGGTAAAGGCTAAGTGTGGGCTGGCAGGACAGTGTAAATCTGATGAAAACCAGAGAAATTATCCACCAACTCTTGTAAGCTGTCTCTTCATTACCTGTATGTGGCAATCACAGGAAAGACTGGAGAGAACCCTGAGAAATGTACCTCAGGGAAAAAGAAGAAAGGAAGAGAGACTGCCTGACCATCTTTCCTATCTTCCTTATCTCCACTAATCATGGAAAAAAATCTGCATAACATTGGTTTGGCAAAGAGGTTTTGGATATGCAGTGGTACTTCATCTATTATGAGGGTTAGGCTCCAGAACGCCCTGAGATAGGGGAAAATCTGTGAAGTAGCAACCCTATATTTATTTTATTATTTATATATATTTTAAGGCTTTATAAACCATCCCCACACTCTTATAAACCTTTCTCACACTCTTAAAAACACTTCTTATGCTCTTAAACACTTCCTACATTCTTAAACCTACATAATTTTAACAACATATAACATTTTATATGGGTACTCACCAGTGAATATACTACAACTTGCATGATGAAGATGACGATAAATTAGCTGTGCAGTACTGATGATGCGAAAGCAGCTGTAGCCATGCTTTTCAAACATGCGAGTCTTTGTCTACTCATCTACTGTACACTACATATTTTATTTTGATTTAATATTATTTTAATATGTTTTAGTTAATATTTTTTATATTGTTTTAAATTTTTTAGGCTAGAAAATGCTTATTTTACTGAAAAATAATTAAAATAATACCTATATACTGCAAAATCCTGCAATATAGTAAAAAAATCAGTGATACCAAGTTAGATATAGGCCCTGGCCAGTTGGCTCAGTGGTAGAGTGTTGGTCTGGTGTGTGGATGTCCCAGGTTCAATTCCTGGCCAGCGCACACAGTAGAAGCACCCATCTGCTTCACAACCCTTTCCTCTCTCCTTTCTCTCTGTCTCTTTCTTCCCCTCCCACAGCCAAAGCTCCATTGAAGCAATATTGGCCTGGGTGAGGATGGCTCTGTGGCCTCTGCCTCAGGTGCTAGGATGGCTCTGGATGCAACAGAGCAACACCCCAGGTGGGCAAAGCATCACCCTCTGTGGACATGCCGGGTGGATCCCAGTCAGGCACATGCTAGAGTCTGTCTCTTTGCCTTCTTCTCACTTCAGAAAAATACAAAAAAAATTAGATATATACAATTTAAAAATCTGCAATACAGTGAGACAACAAAAAGTGAACTGCGATATGGCAAGCGACGACTATAACAACAAAATTATGACCCATTAAAGAAAAGAAATGATTAATTGAACTTCTTTAAAATTAAAAATTTTTTCTACATGAATCTGTTAAGAGAATAAAATAACAAACCATATATATATATATATATATGCATAAATATGCATATCACAATCCTAAAAAAGGACTTGTGCTCCAAATATGAAAAAACTATCGAAACCCAATAAGAAAATGAACATGCTAATGGAAAATGGGTAACTATCTGGGAAAAAAACCCACGGTAGGATGACAACAAGATGACAATTAATCATATAAAAATCTGTTCAAAATATACAAAGAACTCATAAAACTCAACAACAAACAAACAAACAATCCAATAAAAAAATGGGAAGAGGATATGAATAGACACTTCTCCCAGGAAGAAATACAAATGGCCAACAGATATATGAAAAGATGCTCATCTTCTTTAGCTATTAGAGAAATGCAAATCAAAACAGCAATGAGATACCACCTCACACCTGTTCGATTAGCTGTTATTAGCAAGACAGGTAATAGCAAATGTTGGAGAGGCTGTGGAGAAAAAGGAACCCTCATACACTGTTGGTGGGAATGTAAAGTAGTACAACCATTATGGAAGAAAGTATGGTGGTCCCTCAAAAAACTGAAAATAGAACTACCTTATGACCCAGCAATCCCTCTACTGGGTATGTACCCCCAAAACTCAAAGACATTGATACGTAAAGACACATGCAGCCCCATGTTTATTGCAGCATTGTTCACAGTGGCCAGGACATGGAAACAACCAAAAAGCCCATCAATAGATGACTGGATAAAGAAGATGTGGCACATATACACTATGGAATACTACTCAGCCATAAGAAATGATGACATTGGAACATTTACAGCAAAATGGTGGGATCTTGATAACATGATACGAAGCGAAATAAATAAATCAGAAAAAAACAGGAACTGTATTATTCCATACATAGGTGGGACATAATAGTGAAACTAAGAGACATTGATAAGAGTGTGGTGGTTATGGGGGGGAGGGGGGAATGGGAGAGGGAAAGGGGGTGGGGAGGGGCACAAAGAAAACAAGATAGAAGGTGACAGAGGACAATCTGACTTTGGGTGGTGGGTATGCAACATAATTGAATGACAAGATAACCTGGACTTATTATCTTTGAATATATGTATCCTGATTTATTGATGTCACCCCATTAAAAAAATAAAATTATTATAAAAAAAAAATCTGTTCAGCATCATTAGTAGTTAGAAAAATGCAAATTAATACTATGTGATATCACTAAACATTTATAAAGATTTCTAAAAGCAAAACAAACAATAAAAAACTTGCTATATCAAATGCTGAAAAGAATATGGAGCAACTGGAACTTTTGTAAATTACTAGTGGAAATTTAAAATGCTAGAGTCACTTTAGAAACAGTATGGCAGTTTCTTATCAACTTAAATATGCAACTACCCGACCCATAGGTATCTACCTCAAAGCAACAAAAACTATGTTCACACAAAAAGTGGTATACAAATATTTACAGGAACTTTATTCATATTCACCAAAATTTGGGAAAAGAAAAACATATCTTTTTCAACTGGTGAATAATCAACCTGTGGAATAGCCATACAAAAGACTATTACCCAGTAATAAAAAATAGCACACTACTGCTTTACACAGCATGCATGACTCATAAATACATTTTGCTAAAATACATGAAACACAAAAGGCTATATAATACATAGTTCCATTTATGCAATACGCTGGAGAAGGCAAACATACTTGCTGGGTTTGGGCTGGGGAGAAGGGTTTTTTACACAAAGAAATTTGGGGGAAATCATAGTAGTAAACACACAACTACATTTTTCAGAGATATATAAACTACAAAATATGCAATTTACTGAATATGCATTTTTTAAAAAATAAGTCATTCAGAATGTGTGGGGCATAAAGATGGAATAAAAATGGTGGCAGATGAACCTAACTGTATGACAAATAAATCACAAGATTATACTAGAAAAAAATGGGAAGAAAAAAAATATTACAAAACTTTTAAGAACTTTATTAAAGATAAAAAAACACTGTACTCAAATACTGTATTATAGTCAATAAATTGTTTTCTAGTAATATGGGTTAGAAATTTTGATTCTAGTTTGTTTTTATGCCTGGGTTGAACAAGTAAGTAAATGTACTGTAGATAAGGAGAGCCAGAGTAAGCAGTTACAATTAAGAAAAAGAAGAACATCAGAATGAGGTAGAGGTATCAACACAGATATGTAACCAAAATTAGGTGATATGTGGATAGGTAAGTAGGTAGACAGACAGACATAAGATGTGTCAATAAGTGTGTGTGTGTGTGTGTGTGTGTGTGTGTGTCCTGGCTCTACTTACTGACAGGGGCTAGAAACAGTGACATCTCAGTAGCAATGAGCATACCTGGCACTCAGAACTTGATTTCTAAATACCATCTTCTAATGAAAGGAACCAGGGCTCTTGAAGAACTGGTTTAGTCCAAAGCTAGACAAGTAAAATATAAGATAAACTTAGAGCAACTAGTTGTGATAGGAAGCAAGAAAGTGTGAACAACAACAAAAAAAGTAACATCTCAAAAGGTCATAAAACCTAACTTGAAAGCTTTCAATGGTCAATGGTAGAATACCTTACCCACAAAATAAATAATGGTAATATTGTATTATAACCTAAAGAAAAAAATAAATATCCACTAATATATACTATACTGATATAAATAAAAATGAATAAATAAATATGACAACTCTTCCTTATAGAAAGATGTCTATTGATAAATGTAAAAAAGAATGAAGGAAATTAAAAATTACTGTTAGAACACCATGGTAATAATTACTGCAGGCAAAATCCACCAAATGCAAAAAAGTAAATAATTATCATGTTTAAGTGGTAAATGCCACTTTAATAAGGTGATCAAGATTAATATTCAACAGTGATAAATATTAACCTCTTGTACCCCTGAGATGGTGTACTGGAAAAAGCATATCATCTTTATGGTACCCTTCCCAATAATGCTGATCCACAATCTAATAAAGAGAAAATTTCAGACAGATTCAGACTGAGAAATAGTCAACAAAATAAGTTACTCTTCAATTGTATCAAATCATGAAAGACAAGGAAACAATGAGGTCCTTTCAGAGATCAATGACAATTAAATGTGATGTGGTAATCTATATTGAATCCTGGAAGAAAAATATGTTTTAGTAGAAAAATTCATGAAATCTTAAGAAGTAACAACTTAATAGTATTTAGCAAGGTTAATATTTTAGTTTTAATGAAGATTCTAAGGTCATGTAAGATATTTACATAAGAAACATCTGAGTGAAAAGTATATGGGAAATCTGTACCATTTTTGTAAACTCTACTGTAAACTTAAAATTACCTTAACATACAACATACAGATGGGAAATAGACATATAAAAATATGTTCAACATCACTAATCACTAGAAAAATACTAATTAAAACCACAATAAGATATCACCTCAGACCCATCAGTATGGCTATTATCAAGAAATAGACAAACAACAAGAATTGGCAAGGATGTGGAGATAAGGGAACCCTTGTGCACTGTTGGTGGAAATGCAGCTGGTGTAAGGCAGTATGGAAAACAGTACGGTGGATCATATTTAAAAAAAATTTAAAACAGAAATATCAAATGACCCAGCAATTTCACTTCTAGATACTTACCCAAAGAAATCCAAATTTGAAAAAAAAACAAAAAAACATAATTGAGGACTACCAGTCAAGATGGCAGATAGGTAAATGCTTCCTCTCACGACCACAACAAAATTACTACTAAACTACAGAATAACCGCCATTGAGAACCACCTGAAGACTAGTTGAACAGAATTTCTATAACTAAAAATATACATGAAAAGCCATGTCAAGACTGGTAGAATGGGCAGACTGCATACCCATGGTGTGGCAGTTAAAAAGCAAGAGAAATATCTAAGCTGTGGAGGTCTCCCTGAGGAGTGAAGGGTTCCAGCCTCACGTAGGGCTCCCCAGCCCAGTATTCCAGTGCAGGGAAGAGAAGTTCCCATAGTTTCTGGCTGTGAAAACCAGTAGAACTGAGGATGAGTGAGACAGAGGGCTGCTGAAGTCCCAGACCAGTGCATGGATTTACTTGCTTACAACCTCAGTCACTCTGAGTTCCTGCACTTTGGCAGCATCTCAAAAAGTAGCTAGGGATGTACAGCCAGGAACTGAATGGTTTGGCTTCAAGATAAGTGCTAGAAAGGCAGCTTTTTCCCAGAAAGAAGTGCTGGTAGAGGTCATTGTTCCTTTTTAGATCCCTCCCGTCAACCCAACCTGCAGGTGTAGGTGAGCAACAAGTCTGAGTCTCCATCAACCTGGTTACCATTTGTTTCCCACCCCAGTGACTCCCTGAGACCCCACCCCACCCAACTTTTGGACCCACCCAAGTCACTTCCAGTGACATTTAAATACATATGGCCTATCTCAGCTTATGAGGGGAACTCTCCTAAAATCTTTCAAAGGTTCACAAATGCCAAACAAGCAGCAGCTGGCCCTGCCATGCCCAATACCACTTGCTAGCAGCCTCAAGCTTGGCACTTGTGGCAGCCAGCTTTTATTTTTACTTTAATCTCTCCCAGGTACCTCTGAGCCCAGCATAAGGGGCAACCATCTATGGTTCACTTTGTGGCACATACCAGGGTGACCCAGTTTGTGCATAGGCAGTGGCTGACTTTGGACTGTAGCAGAGCTCCATTCAAGAGGCCCCGGAATCAAAATACCTGGTGGCAAACTTTAGATTGCACCGGAGCACCAACCAACCACCTCTACATGTGACAGTAAAAGAGCAAACTTGAAAAGCATCAAAATTCTGCTTAAGTGAATCTTGCTCCATAGGGTCAGCCCCTGCACAATAGCTCCTCCACTGTAGTTATTGTTAGTCTTTACAGCCCCTCAGTCTGAGGGTCAATCACTTCCACTCATGTACCAACAGCAATCAAGAGTCATTTGTAACAGAAGGGCATACACAACCCACATGAGAAACACTCCAGGAGTGCCTGGCTCATGTGATCAGGAAGAGTGCACCACTGGGCCTCACAGGACACCTACTATGTAAGGCCTCTTTACCAAAGCTGGGAGATGTAGTAGATCTATCTAATGCATAAAATAAACATCAGGAGCCAGCCAAAATGAGGAGACAAAGAAACATTTCCCAAATGAAATAACAGAATAAAATTCCAGAAAAAGAACTAAACAAAATGAAGAGAAGCAATCTAGCAGATGCAGAGTTCAAAACACTAGTTCTGCCCTGACCAGTTAGCCCAGTCAGTTAAGAGCGTAGTCCTGAAATGAAAAGTTTGCGAGTTCATACCGTCAGGGCACAGGAGAGAAGCAACCAATGAATGTACGAGTGAGTGGAACAACAAATGAATGCTTCCCTTTCCTCTCCCCTCTCTTTACATTTTTCTCTCTAGTGTGTGTGTGTGTGTGTGTGTGTGTGTGTGTGTGTGTGTGTGTGTGTGGCAGTGATAGAGAGAGGGACAGACAGATAGGAAGGGAGAGAGATGAGAAGCATCAGTTCTTCATTGAAACTCCTCAGTCTCTTTAGTTGTTCATTGATTGCTTTCTCATATGTGCCTTGACCAGGGGGCTGCAGCAGAGTGAGTGACCCCTTGCTCAAGCCAGCAACCTTGGGCTCAAGCTAGTGACATTGGGCTTCAAGCCAGTGACCACTGGGCTTAAGCCAGTGATCATGAAATTATGTCTATGATCCCATGCTCAAGCTAGTAACTCTGCACTCAAGCTGGTGAGCCCGCGCTTAAGCTGGATGAGCCTGCACTCAGTCCGGTGACTTCAAAGTTTCGAACCTGGGTCATTCTCATCCCAGTCTGATGCTCTATCCACTGTGCCATCTCTCTCTCATAAAATGAATGAATGAATGAATGAATGAATGAATAAATAAATAAATAAGCAAGGAAGCCCTGGACAGATAGTTCGGTTAGTTAGAGCATTGTCCTGGACTGTGGAGGTTGCTGGTTCGATCCCCCATCATGGCACACAGAGGAACAGAGGAACAGCTCGATGTTCCTATTTCTTTCTTCCTGCCACTCTCACAAACACACAAACAAAAAACACTAGTTATAAGGGTACTCAATGAACTTAGGGGAGGAGTAGAGAGAACAATGATATAGAAAACATAAAAAAGAATCAGTCAGAAATGAAAACCACAATAACTAAAACAAAATGAAGAATATATCACAGAGAATCAACAGTAGAGTGGATAAAGTAGAAGACTGAAATAGGAATTTGGAAGACCAGGTAGCAGAAAACACTCAATCAGAACAGCAAAAGATAAAATAAATGAGGGTAATTTATGGGACTTCTGGGACAATATGAAAGGTATCAACATTTGCATCATAGGGGTACCAGAAGTAAGAGAGAGCAATGAATTAAAAACCTATTTGAAGAAATAATAATGGAAAGCTTCCCTAAACTGGAAAATTTGACACACAAGTCCAGAAAGCACAGAGATGAACCCAAGAAGCCCACAAGAAGACACAAATGCCAAAGGTTAAAGACAAAGAATCTTAAAAGCAGCAAGAGAAAAGTAGTTACGAGCAAAGGAGCTCACATAACACTGTCAGCTGATTTCTCAACAGTAACTTTGCAAGTGTTGGGGATTGGTATGAAATATTTAGAGTGAGGAAAAGCAAAGACCTACAAGTAAGAAAGGCTATCATTTAGAATCAAAGGAGTGATAAAGAACATCCCAGACAAGAAAAAGCTAAAGAAATTTATCACCACCAAACCAGTATTACAAGAAATGTTAAAGGACTTCTTTTTTCCCCTTCTTTTCCAAGTTAGAGGAGGGGAGATAGAGAGATAGACTCCCGTATGCTCCCCGACAGGGATCCACCCAGCAATCCTCATCTGGGGCTGATGCTCAGCCCATCCAGGGCCATGCTTGCAACCAAACTATTTCTAGCACCTGAGTTAGAGGCTCCACAGAGCCATCCTCAGGGCTCAGCAGATGTGGTCAAACCAATCAAGCCATGGCTACAGAAGGAGGAGAGAGAGAGAGAAAAGAGGGAGGAAAAGGGGTGGAGAAGCAAATAGTCATTTCTCCTGTGTGCCCTGATCAGGAATTGAACCAGGACATCAATATGCAGGGCTGACACTTTACCACTGAACCAGCCAGCTAGGGCCAAAGGACTTCTTTAAGAAGGAAAAAAAAAGATAAAAGATATGAATAATAAAATTGCAATTACTACATACCTATTAATAATTATTTTAAATGTAAATAAATTAAATAAAAAATCTTTCCATTTACTCAAGGTTTTCTGTTTTGACTTTTAAACAAATTTTATCAATGCCTTTAATATATAATATTTATTATTGTGATTTTCTTATATATTTTATAGTTTTATTAAATTTATTAAAAATCATACTTTGATTAGTTTTTAATTGATAATTACTCAAACTATTGAATTTTTAAGTGTATATAATATGTGGGAATTTTACTGAACTCTTAGTATTAGCATTTAAATGATCGTCAATTAATTTGTCAGGATTTCTTAAGTAAACAATTATAAACATTGTAAATATTAAGTTTTTGGCTTTTCTAATATTTGTTATATAAGCTTATTATATTATTTAAGTTTTACAGAAAAAAATAGAACAATAACAGTGATAGCTGTTATTTCCTTATCACTGTCTTGAAGGTAGAGCACCTTACTACAATTGAGTGGTTTTCAGTATTTTTTTTTCTTTCATATCCATGAATTATAGAACCCATTGTTCTCATTGGGTACTATTATTTTCACTTTAAAAATATTCAATGCATTTCCCATTAGAGTTGAAAGTTATTCAATTTCAATCTTCATTCCAAACAAAATACATTTTCCAACATACTTTAATTTCTGGTTTTTATCAGCTCCACCCCTATTTTTAGACTATTTTGGAACTTAAGTTCCCAATTTGCTAGAGTATATACTCAGTAATTTATTTATAACTGTTTTGTTGGTAATATATTTTCTTGATCCTTTTATAATTGATCATAGCCTCTATTCTTAAATGTTAGTGGGTTTTGGTTTTAACAAGTATTGATAATTACTCTTCTAGGTTATCAGTTTCTCTTCCCCCTTAGTAGCTGTGAGTAGAATAGAAAACTGTCCTGATTTTATACCTCTTAGTATTCATTTTGGGAATCTATTGCATCAGGACTACCAAGTGTATTTGGCAAGTGAGGTAGGTATACCACAGTTTACACCTAACTAATAGTGGAATCAGCTAATCTAAGTAAAGGTACTTATAAAGCTGTTCTACAGAAAACTCTATATGACATTCCCCTTTTCCAGCCAACATTTTCTGTGAGCTTGAATTATTTTAGAGTTCTGTTTAAAAAAGAAAGAAAAAAACAAAACATATATTTTGGAGCTGATTCCATCTGCTTATTATACTACAGAAATTATTTAATTGTTTTGGTTTGAGGATAACATTCCATCTAGCTTTTATGTGATGCTATAGAATATTGTTTTTATACTTTTGCATGTTTATAAAATCTGAAGAAGAGGTAATGTGTTCAGACAGGTATTTTGAACTGAAAAGTACTTTTTGTTTGTTTTTATGTTTTTGGATGGAGGAAAGATAATCTAATACATATTGTACTTCAGTTCTATGAGAAGATAGAACAAAAAGATCATATAAAGATGATAGGCAAAAAAGAACAAAAATAGAGATCTATTGTTAACACAAAAGAAAGAATAAAGGACTTTGAAATCATTTATAAATATACATACTCTGAACTTCACAAGAAGAAAGGTAGCTACAAAGAAAAATAAAAAAAATAAGACATACACAGAAGAGAAAATGGAAAAAGACACCTTCAGGTACAAATGGAAAGGCAATGATAAAATGCAAGCACACACACAAATACATGTGTGTGCCCACCATGCATGTGGAGTAGTAGTGATTTCTAGGGTAAGCAAGTAATTTTATTCTTCCTCCAGTTCAGGGGTTAGAAAGTTCAGTAACTACCTTTTGTTCTGTTTTATTTTCCATGTTAAATTCCATGAAACTTTTTTTTTTTTTAACTTCAGGTTGCCAGTGTGAAATAAAATGCGAAAAGAAACAATTTGTTAAAACCAATGAAAATAACACCCTAGTAGAGATAAGGAATTACTGAGGCAATTGTTCTATAGTACTTCCAGATGTTCATTATGCATCCAACAGTGACCTATCCAATCCCCCCTGTACTTCCTATGGGTGATAGGCAGTTCTCTCAGAGGCTGGTACACTTCCATCTGTAACACAGCCACAGGCTACAGAGTATGATGTGCTCTGATGGTTAGGCAGGATTATGTGCCACTGTCTCCAGCAATACACATGTACAACCCCCATGTTTTTCTGTGGTTTCATTTTTATACTTTCTAGGAGATGGGGGATTAGTAAGTTCATCTATGACTGGTGATCTGGCTAGTGACAAAAGTGAATAACAAAATCAATTATTGGCTGCAGATATATTCTTGGAGAGCATTGTACATGGAAATTATATAAGAGAAATGGAAGATTTTTTTTTAATTCAGTGAGAGGAAGGGAGGCAGAGACAGACTACCACATGTGCCCCTACCAGGATCCATCTGGCAAGCCCACTAGAGGGAAATGCTCTTCCCATCTGGGGCATTACTCTGTTGCTCAGCAACTGAGCTCTTCCTAGTGCCTGAGGCAGAGGCCATGAAGTCATCCTCAGAGCTCAGGGCCAATTCGCTCTAATCAAGCCATGGCTGATGGAGGGGAAGAGAGAGAGAAGTGAGACAGGGAGGGGTGGAGAAACAGATGGGTGCTTCTCCTGTGTGCTTTGACCAGGATTTGAACCCAGGACATCCATATGCTGTGTTGATGCTCTACCACTGAGACAACCAGCCAGGACTGAGAAATGGAAGATTAATGTAGAAAGTAGATGTTTTCATTGGTTGTCGTAGATATTTTAAAGTAATCAAAATATAACTAAAATTCCCAGGCACCAAGAAAGTAGAGTCACAAATTAAAAACTCAAGTACAAAAGCAACCTTTCTCTGAAACTTGGTATTAAGACATTGAATAAGTTCTTTTAGTGAAGCAATAGCATATATTTTCAGGAGAGTATATTTTATATCTAAACAGTTAAAGAAAAAATTGCTGAATCTCTTAAACTAAATAAATATATTTTCATGTTTTGGTTACTGTGTTTCTGGTTTGCAATAAAAAACAAGAAAGTAGCACATGCAAAAAAATCTAAAAATAGATTACACAAGGTATAAGTTTATTTTTCCCACACATAAAAGAACTGTGGAGATAGGAAGTAAAGAGACAATTGACAGCTCTGTTGTTCTTAGAAACACAGGTTTGGGGTCAGTGCAACCATTCTCAGTATGATTTCCCATCTCATTAATACCCAAGAACAGATGCTGAAGCTTCCATCCATCACATCCACATACCAGGCCATAGAAATAAATTACAGAGGACACGTGTGCAAAAGTTTGCCCTTGTTTTCTCTGAATCTTCCTGAAAGTCTCACTCAATAATTTTCTTTTTTATCTCCATGGTCAGAATTAGTTATATGGCTACTGCTTCCTGTGACACTGGGAAACGGAGTCTAAAGTCTTCAATGACATTTCAACTATATTGTGGACTTCTAACTAAGAATGAAAGGGAGATGAAAGTTACTGCTATGGTACCTGATCCAAAGGCTTAATAAAATCAGGTTCAGATTGGCCGAGCCAAGCAACTTTCTCAAATATCAATTCATCATTTCAGAACAGCTTTAGCTTAGAAAAAGAAGAGAATACTCATATAGTAGACTCTTGATTTATTTAGCAAACGTTCCAAAATTTAGTGCAAGTGAAGAGGCCACGGGTGCAAGTGCAGATGTGGCATATCAGTGCAGCATCCTTGGGTGGGTCCTACTCAACCTACTCAACATGAAGGCAATGAGACTGCTCTGTAGTGTGTGGTGAGACTTGCTTTTCCACTTTGCCATAGTTCCTTTATAGGTCTTATATCACTATTAAGGAAGAACTTCTATGGTCGATGCCCTAGATGTTTTCATTTAAGAATATTTAAGACATGGCACAACCTTGGTTTTTGAACCAGACTTATAGTGCTTAGGTGTCACATCCTTATGAGTGAAGGGGAGGAAAAGTCATCATCTTATGGTCTCTGGTCTCTTTTTCAACCTCCAGTTGCCTGCATCCTGGGAAGTAGGTTTCCTACAACAAATGAGCCCAATGCTATCACTGGCTTCAATGGCCTTTGAAGTAAAACAGGAAGTTAGGATGTTGGATATTATCCCTATGAAAATTTTGCTTGTATTAGCCCATCACTCTGCTAGCTCTAGGATTTTCTGTATGAGCAACACAGACCGAATTACTGTCACAAATGTTGGCTTCTGACAGAATTGGATGAATATTTGATCATGTTAAATTTCATATGAGATGGAATGAAACAGTTGAACAGTGATGGGAGATTGAGAGTATAATACAGTAATGATGCTCTTATAGGTTTTAAGTCTAGAGGTTTAAGTATATAAGATGAAAAATACAAATGGAGGGTTTAAATAGGACAGTGACACGAGAATTGGTGAACATTAAAATATTATATTATTAACATTTTAAAATAATAATCACAATAATATTTGGATCCATAACCCCATATTTTTTATATTTCTAAAACACACACACACCATTCTCGAAGAGCTTCAAACTCTTTGTTATAAATCATTTCATACCATCTCTTAGAGACAGACATGTTTGCTCAGGATTAAAAGACTTGGCTTTTCTTAAAGCTCTTTTATACAAATGAGAGAAAACCCCAAATTATGCTACTAACACAATAAAGAATGTTAGGCAAGATTAGTGGTTTTAAGACAAAAAGAGGTAGAGCAGTGCATTAGTTGATCATTTCTTCAAGTGATGAAGAAATGATCAACTTGAATGTGTTTTATTTAGATGTCTATTCTGTAAATTTTAGTGATAATCTTAGCTTGGATAGTGTAATGTTGTTTGTACACAACCAATAAAATCTAAAAAGACAAAGTAGAAAATGGGGAGAAAGCCTGAAAGAAAAGATTTGAAAGCATATAAATAGAGTTAATAACTGTAAAACAAAGAATTCCTACAAGTAAAAAAGATATATTTGCAATGTTATTTATTAGAGCATTGTTTGTAGTAAATTGATAACAATATGAATACTTAGCAATAGAAAATAGGTTTAAAAATGCTAAGAATGGGCCTGACCAGGTGATGGCATGGACTGGGACACAGAGGGCCCAGGTTCAAAACGCTGAGGTTGATGGCTTGAGCACGGATCACCAGATTGAGCATGGAGTCGCTAGCTTGAGTGTGGAATCATAGACATGACCCTATGGTTACTGGTTTGAGCCCAAAGGTTGCTGGCTTGAAGCCCGAGGTTGCTGGCTTGAGCAAGGGATTACTAGTTGCTCTGCTGTAGCCCCCCCAGTCAAGGCACATATGAGAAAGCAATCAATGAATAAAGAAGGTGCCACAATGAAAAACTGATGCTTCTCATCTCTCTCTTTTCCTGTTTGTCTGTCCCTGCTTGTCCCTCTCTCTGTCTCTGTCATGCACATGCACACACACACACACACACACACATACACACACAGAATGGTACATTCATACTATATAAAATGTAGATAACATTCGAAGTTTTGGAGTTGTCTTTCAATATTTGTTGATTCAATCAATGAAACCCTGGAGGTAGAAGTAGATAAATTGGTTCATTGTTATATCAAGTCATCACTTTATATAATAGTCACAGTGTTGAGAATAAATAACTATCATGAACCTAGGTTGGTTCATAAATGCTAATTTGTCCTGATAAGCAAGCAACTAGGGATCCAAGGGTATAAACTTGACCACAAAGTAAAGTATATAAGATATTAGGGTTTTTATTTTTTCCTGGTGAGAAATAAATCCCCTCAAGTAGAAACTTGATAAATAATAATTAATCCCATGAAAATATTTTAAGAAATAAAATAAACTTTTAAGAACTACCTGTGGGACTCTGATAAACGTCAAAACAACAGCCAACTGAGGATTCCTGCCCAACTTGTCTCAGTTATTATGTTACCAGCCCAATTGCCACAAGTTTTCATTCATCTACCCTATCCTACTTTCTAGTGTTCATCATACATTGAGAGGACTGATCAGAAATGTTGACTGAAGGCAAAGTAAATTCAGAACTCCTGAATAGGTAAATTGGGAACTAATAAAATAAAAAGAATTTGTAATCTGCTGGAGACCCTGTAAACATATCGGGTAATGTTTCTCTTAATCTAAATCCTTTTAATAAGAAAAAAAATGTGGCTTTAATCCTAAAATTATTAAAGTGTCCCAACAGTAGTCTATGAGAGTTGCTTACTACATTGATGAAGACATAGTTAGATCCTCAAATTTGATGACAACTGCCTTCCTAGACAGTGTTTACTTATCCTTTAGCATATTGGTATAGCTTAGCTGTTTCTTACCCTGAAGCTTTTTATGCATTATTTTTTGGAAGCACAGTTATAAGCAATAGTGTTAGATACCTACTATTTCTGATTCTCCTTTCACTAAGAAACACTATTCCAAGCTTTTATTGTCTCAGTTCTTCAATGCCTTGACAGCAAACTCCAGCTCTTAATATTAGCCTCACAGACTACAGAGAAAGCTTCAACCTTATGTTGATGACCAGTCAGGCTATATTTTCTAGAAAAGTGATTTTGCTCTCTAAGTGAATCACAAGAAACCTAATCATAGACTGGTTGTTGCCTTTCTGTCAGATTAAGTTCTATAGTCACCCCTCAAACCTAATATGGCCAACTCACAACACACCATCTCCATGTACGGTAGAAGAGTGACATAGTGAGCAACTAAAGAAGTGTGACTTCTTTCAGGGTGGCTAGAAAGGGCGAGGATGAATGTACAGGTTCAGTCTGTAAAAGCCTCAGGATGATATGCCACAGTAAAATGATCAAGCAGTCAAGGTCAATCTCCCACTCTCATATATACCCTCCCCTGTAAGTGGAAATATTCAGTCTTATAATTCCAGGTCTATGTCTCTTCCTCCTCCCCTTGGTGCCTCCAAATATTTCCCTCCCACTCTCTCTTAAATCTACTCCAATCGAGTCTTTTTTCTCTAACAATTCCCACACACACCCACTTTATTGAGCAGCTCCTTTCAAGATCACCAATGAACTCTATGTTTTTAACTCTAAATGGTCAACTCTCATTCTTCAGTTGGATCTATTGCAACATTTGGACACAGTTGAATCCCTTCCTTCTTTTTAATATAACTTTTACACTGAGCATCCAGGCTACCACAATCATTTTTTCCCTTTTATTCCATTGGCTATATTTTTCTTATTCTCCTTTTCTGACTCCTACTGTTTCCCCTAATTTCTAAGAAGTATGATCCAACACTCTGTTCTGTCTTTGGTCCTTTTTTTTCTGCCTACACTCATTCTTAGGTGATTTATGAAGGCTATAGCGTCAAAAATATCTACGTGCTAGAGTCCTAAATTTCTATCTCCACCCAAGACTTCTTTACTGAATTTCAGACTGTTTACTTGAAATCTTCATTTGCATGTTTAACATACACCTCAAACTTAACAGGTCTCAAGTTGAACTCCTGTTCTTCATCTTTAAACTGGCCTCTCCATCCTTTCCCATCTCAGCTGTGGCAATTTCAACCATCCACTAACTCAGGCCAATAAACTTCAGTTCTCTCTTAAAGGCCTTCTCCCTTTACTTCATCCATTCTGACAGGAATTCCTATTAATTCTACCTTCAAAATGTAGTCAGGACATGATGATTTCTTACCATCTCCACTGTTTCTATCTTAGTCTAAGCCACCATCATGTCTTGCCTAGATTGCTGCTATAGCCTTCTAATTATCTTTCTGATTTCTTTCCTGCCCTCTACCTACCACAAAATAATCCTTTTTAACCTAGTTCAGTTAGTGGTATCTTGCAGTAAACAAGATAATCTCTCTGAGCAGTACATCAATCATAAGAAAAAAAATGAACCTAATAATATCTACCTTTTATTGGGTTGATCCTTAGATGATTGGGTTAATCAATGAGACGATAGATACAAACTACTATAACATTCAGCACATAGTATGCATTAAATTATAGTAGCATGGGCAGAAGATTAATTTTTATGTCATTTCCTAAATCCATTGTTTCTATGAATTATTAGTCATTTATTATTATCCAAATATTGGGGAATATGATTCAAAATTGTCCACATTTACAACTACTAAGCCACTATTTGAAGACATCCTGGATCCCCATGGACACCATGACTAACTTAGAACTCAATTTACTGGACCATAGAAACAACCAAGGGAAATTATTTTCTATTTCAGGAATACATTAGAATGTATCAAGACTTTCCAGCTAAACAATGTCAAACTAAACCTAATAGGAAAAATAATTAGCAGTTCAATATGGCTGCTTTGCTTCTTTTTTCAATGTAGCGACCTCACCAAGGCCCCATTAAGGAAAATGGGCAAAAGAAATGAATAGACACTTCTCCAAAGAGGACACACAAATGGCCAATAGATGAAAAAATGTTCAACATCACTAATCATTAGAGAAATGCGAATTAAAACCACAATGAGATACCAACTCACACCAGTCAAAATGGCGTACATTAACAAACAACACAGAATAAGTGCTGGCGAGGATGTGGAGAGAAGGGAACCCTCCTGCACTGCTGGTGGGAATGCAGACTGGTGCAGCCACTGTGGAAAACAGTATGGAAATTCCTCAAATAATTAAAAATAGAACTGCCTTTTGACCCAGCCATCCCACTTTTAGGAATATACCCCAAGAACACCATATCACTGATTCAAAAGGAGAAATGCACCCTTATGTTTATGGCAGCATTGTTCACAATAGTGAAGATCTGGAAACAGCCTAAGTGTCCGTCAGTGGATGAGTGGGTTAAAGAGCTATGGTACATATATACAATGGAATACATGAAAAAGAAGGAAATCTTACCTTTTGCAACAACATGGATGGACATGGAAACTATTATGTTAAGTGTAAGCCAGGCAGAAAAAGAAAAACATCATATGACCTCACTCATTTGAGGAATCCAATGAACGATGTGAACTGAGGAATGGAATTGAGACAGAGGAGGGATCAAAGGGACCAGAGGAAAAGAGGACAGAGGGAAAGGGGATGATAGGATGGGATAATCCTGAAGGGAAAGGGGGGAGGGCATGATGGGGAAGGGGGCAAGGGGGAATACGGGGAGGGGGGATGCATTCTGGATGACATTAGAATCTATGTAAACACAATAAATTAAAATAAATTTAAAAAAAGAATCCTTGAATTAGCCCTTGCTCTTATCCTATGATTCTCTGTTACAGTGCATAAGACTCTTGTCCATCACCTTCCCCACACCAAATTTATTTATCATGTGCCGAACTTGTTTTGTGACTTGTGTGCACTCTTTTAATATTCCAATGAATTTTAGCATGTCATGCTGAGAACTTATATCCAGCAAATCCACAGCTCTGGAAACATACAGATTTCCCTGTGTTCAGCTCTACAGATGACAGTCTAACCTCTAGTCCTACTGCCTTCAGGCAGATCCAGCAGTCCCCTTTGAGGTTCTAGAACTGAATACTAACAGGACCACCAGCACAGTTTGAAGAGTGTTCTTCTGTAGAAGAGGAATGGCCTGCATATTTTATATGCACAATAAGAATTATAACAGTTAACACTTCTGTAGCACCTACTATGTTATCGAAAGTCTTTCTCATGCTTAACATATATGGAATTCATTTAATCCAGTGGTTCTCAAAGTGTGCACCCTAGAAGATTTCCAGGTGTGCCCTATGGTATTCTAGAGAAATATGTGCCTGTTGGGTACCAAAAAATCAACAGGGTTTTTGGAGTTTAGATTTTTGGGGGACAGAAGTATGAAGAATTGACTGTAAACTGATAGTTTGCCTAATCCCCCACCTCACTTGCCTGATTAGGTTGCAAAAGGCTGTTAAACTGTGGTGCTGGATTGTTTACACTACCCCCCATGTTCCTCAGAAAGACTGGAGGCAAGTTTCTTCTATCCTTTGTTTGGTGTAAAGTTAAGATGATATGTATGGTGGGGGTTTTCTGCACTCAACACAATTAAGAGTAAAAAGAGAAGAATTCTTTAATATATTGACGAGGAAATGAGAGTTTGCCTTTCAAATATATGCCCAAACATTGAAGAATTCACTAGGACACATGAGGCTCATGTTTCTCATAAACACAAGAATGAAAAAAACTTAACACATTTGTGCCAGGACCTGCTGAATTTACTAAATCTTACTAAGAATGTATCTATATAAAAAAAGATAACTTTTTTGTTGTTTTATTTTTTTTATTTTTTAACCCCTCTTTTTTATGAATTCTAAAAAGCATAACAAAAAATATAACATAAAAATGTTTTTTAATGTTAGAATAAATTTAATTTTGTTGTATTTATTTCATTTAATTACCATAAAAGCACGCTTGGACTTTATATTTTTTTCTTTAATATTTGGCTTAATTATTATAACCTATTTTTCAGAAATTTGTTTGTAGGATTTTAAATGCACCCCAACTTCAAAAAGTTTGAGAACCACTGATTTAATCCATGTAAGCATTCTATGCAGATGAGGTCCAAAGGGGTTGAGGAATTTTCTTAGGTCGTATATGTAGTAGGTAATAGTTTTGGGATCAGAACCTGAACAATCTGCTCCACTGTTTGTGCTCTGAACCACTATAATGTGCCTTATACATCCTTATAAAAATAAGGCAGTTGTTAGTAAAATATGTCACCTCACAATTGAAGCCCTTGGTCTATACCAGGGGTAGTCAACCTTTTTATACCTACCGCCCACTTTTGTATCTCTGTTAGTAGTAAAATTTTCTAACCACCCACCAGTTCCACAGTAATGGTGATTTATTAAGTAGGGAAGTAACTTTACTTTATAAAATTTATAAAGCAGAGTTACAGCAAGTTAAAGCATATAATTATAATTACTTACCAAGCACTTTATATTGGATTTTTGCTAAGTTTGGCAGAATAAATCTTTATAAGGCAACTTACTATAGTTAAATCTATCTTTTTATTTATACTTTGGTTGCTCTGCTACCACCCACCATGAAAGCTGGAACGCTCACTAGTGGTCGGTAGGGACCAGGTTGACTACTACTGGTCTATACACAAGGAAATTTAGAGACTGGGAGCCAATTACTTAACTCAGGATTGTAAGTGACTGGAGTTGTTGCTTAAAAATGAATGATTAAATTTCACAGTTGAGTAACTAAGAAACAGTAGCTAGAACTACATGAAGTTGATGAATAGAGTCATAACACCAATGTCAGTAAACACTTAAGGGAACTTAAGACAAATTCAAATGGCAAGAAAGAAAATTCTTTATAGTGGTACACAGGGCATGTGGTAACATGTAGTTCCAAGCCTGACAGACATCTGTGGGTGTATCTGTTAAGTCATCCAAACCAAACTGTGGCACAGAGAGTGGGTAACTTCGTATTTTACAATGAGGCACTGGCACCAGCCGTGATGGGGTTCAAAGGCAATGCTTCAATAAGGCCTTGCTATTTCCCTAGATCATTTGCCAATGCTAGTGCCTAGAATTTACTAGGAAGCATGCCTGGCTCAATGTTTCTCTGTAGGATGCCATCATTAAAACTTCTATAAAAACCTTGATAAGACAGAGAAGGCAGGCAGGCCCTAGGTAAGGCAATACATTCTAAGTAGAATTGTATTACATACTACTATGTATTGAGCAATCACCATCCTGTGGACTGTCCTCACTCCTTCACTTCAGGGTATTTACTCCTCATGAGAAGCAAGCCTGGGAAATCTGATTACCCCGTTTCAAGTGAGGAACTCAGGCTCTTAAGGGACTGCCTCAGCCAAGACCCCCCAGCTAGAAACTATTCAAGTTCGGATTCAAATCAGTTTGTCATAACACAAAAGCTTATGTTCTTTAGCACAAAGCTATTGAGAAATAAGAAACAGTTGATACTGAGTATAATTCTTTTGGCTTATTTATCTAGATTACTAAAGTAAAGGGGTCAAAATTTCTCTTTGAAAATATCCATATTGTTGCTCCCACTCACCACCACTTGGAAGAGATTACATACAATCTTTAAAAATCATCATATAGTTTTACCACAGTGGCTTTACTCCCCTGTTTATAATGTAAACTATGTAGGTTATGTGGACTCTGAGAAAAATTTATACAGTTGAAATACTTCCTGAAATGTCACTGCTTGAGCTACTGTGAACTGCCTTCATGTGACTGGCTAAACCAGTCATAAGCTCTGTGCTCCTTCATGCCATTCACATGTTTCCTGACACACTAGAGAACAAGAACATTGACTCATTCTAGCCTAACCAGGGCTTGGGGACAAAGGGGAGTGTTGACCTTCAGGCAGACTGTGATTTTTACATTGACGTCATGCCCCCCACCCAAGGTAAGTTATCGTGGGAAGAAACTAAACTTTGATAGGTGACATTTAAAAGTGTCCTGTAAACTATGCAGAGAGAAAATGGCCTCTTAGAGGGTTCCAGTGTCTGTACACAAATGCCTAGATGTGTGTGAAAGCCCAAGGCTACAGCCAGCTTGTTGTGCAGCTTGGAACAATGCTGTGATTGTGTGGCTATCACCCCCTTAGAATTTACATCACAGGCAGGATATGAATGTGTCCCAAGCAGAGTTTGACAGCTATTTCTGAGTTTTCTCGATCAGAGATAGAAACAGACATGATTTGCATAACCTCCTTTTCGCATTGCCTTTTCTGTTACACAGCCTATCCTAAGAATTTGCCCAGCTTCCCACCTCACTCAGCATCCCCAGCTCACCTTGCTAGCTACTTCCATCTTTTTCTAAACACTCCAAGATACTCAGAATCATGTCCATGGGGCCTGAAGATCTGCTAGGCCCCAGGTTGTGTTGCAGAATCACTAGTACAAATATCTGTTATAGATTAACAGAGGAAGGAACTCAGACTTCTGGATATTGAATGATGCTGTGTTTTAACAAATTTAAAGACTTGCCCAGTAATTTGGGAGGTCATTCATTCATTCAAATATTTGCTGAAGATCTCCTATGAGCTGGCTAAACAGATGCCTGTGATGCCCACATTAGGTAAGTGCAATCCTATTTCTTAGACACATTGCAGTCGAGTGATAGTTACACACTTATATACAGAGGCAACTTTAGCAGAATGCAATAAAAGTTAAGCAGAGGATACTAGGGCCAAAAATTAACTACAACCCCAGAAATAACAAGTGAGGCAAATGTATAAAAATATATCTTTTATAGGGGCTAAAATAGTCATGAAAAATAAACACTGAGTGGGTCTACTAGCAGGAGCTAGTCAAAGCTTCCCCATTTCTCTCACAACCACATGCCTTTTACAACAAGAGTCAACCTCCAGGCAACAGGTTGTAACAGGGGCTGGGCCTCAGATAGAAAGGAAACTTTGTAGTCCACATATACTACAAGGAAGAATAATGTTATATAAGGTGTGACCCCCCCCAAAAAAAATTATTTTAGCCAATCCATTTCCCTGTTTTTCTCAGAAATTATAACAGAAAATTGGGAAGAACTTGACACTTGGTAGTGGGACAGTTAGGAAAGACACCACAGGGAGTGTGGTTGCGAAGTGTTATCAGCACAAGAGTGAGTCTTACATAGTTTTTCTGAACTTAACAGTCTTCTTGAATCCAAGATTCACCCTCTGGTTTAAGTTCTTGGGAAGCTGGTCTGTACTCCTCTCTCTGGGTCCTGACAGTCATGGCTCACTTATCAATACAACAACCTCCTTTACTTGCACTAGCCTGAGTCACCTCTGCTTCCTATAATAAAAACATCAAATCAATGGGCCTGAGAAAAATAATTTGTTCAAATGTCAAATTTTATCAGTCAAAGTTTAAAATTTTTTATTAATTTTTGTGGCAAACTACATAAATATGAACAAAAAGTCAATAACCTCCAACTAACACTTCCTCTAATCCTGCCACCCTTTCTGCAAGACAGAAAATATAGTTATCTTCCATACATTTTTCCATACTCATAAAACATATATAAAATTATATATGTGCATAAGGTCTTTTTGATTTGGCTGTGGGCATTGTGTTTTAAAATATTTATTTTCATAAACTATTTGCTTTAAGTTCTTTCTGAGACTATTCATGGAATGGTTCAATGCTATTAGAATTAAAATCAATCAAACAAACAAACAAAGAACCCTTTGATTCTAATTCCAACTTTGTCACTAGTTTTCTATAAGATTGTAAAGCAATCAATTTAGCTCCTCCTGAATTAGGGTGCCAATCCTTTCATCAAAGACCAAAGGAAATAAAATAGCCCTGTGCTTGGTGCTGTGCTAAGTAAATTTTGAAAATTCCATCCCTTCCAGTAGGGGCCAACACAGCAAAACAACATCTGGGAATAACCTGAGAGCAGTAACAAGTGTGCTCAGAGGAGCATGCTTAGAAAGTAATAATCCCTCACATATCTCATACAAAGAGACAGAGAAAAATACTTACCTCAGATGGGGACTGCTGGACTATATTGCAAATTATGAGTAAGAGAAATCTTTCCTGGCCCTTGCTATAAATCTACATGTGACTCCAGCAAATTGCTTTACATTTTGGCTTAATTCTAACACTTACTTATATATGCAATTTAATTCAACAAATTTTGTAACTACACATCCCTCTGTGTTAGAAAATATATATGGAGGGAAAAAAAAGGATTAGGACAGAATTTCTACCCTTAGATAGCTTTCAACCCTAATAATGATGGGAAAGGAGCTAGAACTGTGAACAAGAAAGCATACATAGTAAAGCACGCCAGTACTAGGGGAAAATGAACCGCAGTGAAAATCCATAGAGAAAAAAATCACAGTGGAACTCCGAAGAAACAGAAACTCCCTCTGCTGGGGGTCCTGCAGTTGGGAAAGGCTGGCAGAAGTTTCTGTTAGCATAGAATTGACTTTGGAGGTTATCTAATAGAGTACTGGGGTTGGTTGGGGAACTTCTGGGAAGCCTTCTGGTTTTGACTGTGAAAAGACATATGAGAAATAGGTTATATATGCTCTCCCCCTCCACATACACAGATTCAGGATGAGGTGTATGGGTAACATCTTAAACTGGGTATAGCATCTGGAGAACAAGACAATATGCACTTGCATTTTCTCTATAGTGTGTTAATCCCCTCCTTAAATCCTTCTACCTCTTCATCTATAAACCACAATTGGTGACTACCTGAAACAAGGGTAAAGTTACCTTCTCTTAGGTTTTATGTAGCTACCATTACATTTTGTTCTTTCTCATACTAATGGGGAAGAGATGCCATTAAAGACAGAGTTTTGGGTTACTGAAGTACTAAAATTAAAAGTATAGGACTGTTAAGAATATTAAACAGTGTAGGTAAGTTCTTAGTTGCTGAAATATAAATAAGCTACTAATAAATCATGGAGACTATAAAGATGGTGGTGATGGTGGTGGGCGGTGGTGATGTTCATGATGGTGATGACAGCCCCAGCTCTCCCATGCAATCTCATACTTCTCCAGGATCCCCATAAAAGCAGGGATAGATCTCAGTGGGTATAGACAATGGCCCCTCCACCTTATGTGTTCTATTTGCCTTCTCAGCATCTACTTGTAGGCTTTGCTGACCTAAACAACCCTGCGAGATTTTGATCTAGCCTTATCTGCAGTTAACTCTTTTTTTTTTTTAATTTTTTTTATTTATTCATTTTTAGAAAGGACAGAGAGAGGGAGAGAGAGAGAGACAGAGAGAGAGAGAAGGGGGGAGGAGCTGGAAGCATCAACTCCCATATGGGCCTTGACCAGGCAAGCCCAGGGTTTCGAACCGGCGACCTCAGCATTTCCAGGTCGACGTTTTATCCACTGCGCCACCACAGGTCAGGCCTGCAGTTAACTCTTGATTATACATTCTTCTACATTTCTCAGCCCTAATCTATTCTCTACCAGCATTATATAGGGCTCATTTTGGATTTTTGTTACTTGACTCAGTCTTCCTGTCTTGAGATATGTCTTCTCATTGACCTCTGACCTTAGCCAGACCATGTCTAATTTAGCTTCTGTCCTTCATCTTGGATACCTTTCTGACCCATATTCATTGATCTTTGCTTCTATTTGGCTGCTTCTTTATCTGTGGCTATTGGCCTGGTGATGTCAACCTTTAAGACCTTATATTTAGGCCCTGGCCAGTGGCTCAGTGAATAGAGCATCTACCTGGGGTATGAAAATCCTGGGTTTGATTCCAGGTCAGGGCACAGGAGAAGCAACCATCTGCTTTTCCCCTCCTTCTTCTCCCCTTCTCTCTCTTATTACCTCCTACAGCCAGGGGTTCAATCAGTTTGAGTGTGGCCCTGAGTGCTGAGGATAACTCCCTTTGGAGTGCATCAGCCTCAGGTGCTAAAAATAGGTCCGTATATTTATATGGTTCCGTTCTTCAAGACCTCTAGTAGCAGTAATTCTGTAAGTGGAAATATAGAACTTAAGCTCTTTGGCTCTCGTGATAATTAATCCCCTAGATTCTATTACTTTACATCATTAGCTCTATAGAAGAAATTGCTAACAATATCCCAGAAAAATTAATGGGAATGGTAGAAATTTGATCATAATACTGAACCAGTACATACAAGTTTCATAATGACTAGACTGCCTAGCCCTCTCAAAGTGAATGTCAATTTTATGTTTCATAAGACAGAAAACACACTAATTATCCCATTATGTTATTAAGCATAAATATACCTTCCAAATTGATATCCATATCCTGATTTTCCACACACACACACACACACACACACAGTCTTTGATAATTTGATACTATATATTTAAATATAGTCTGTATCAAACTATATATATAAAAGAGGATATATTCAAGCCATTGTTTTTAAATAAATCAATAGCCAAATACTAGGAAAAAATTACTATGAATTAAATTTTTTAACTTAACAGTATATTGAGAAATGCTTAAGAAAAAATTTAGAATGTTAAAAAAAATACACTTGTAACAAAACTGCAACATCAAAATATTGTCCAAATGAACTTTCAAACAAACTTGTGTTTTCATGCTGCTAAAGTACATACTGACCATGTCTGTGAAGCACACTATCACCAAGGTGAAAAGCCAGAAAAGTATGTGCTCTGCTTCTTAGCTGTTGGCGAAAGGTCTACACTTAGCTCTTTTCATTTTTATTTATTTGTTTGTTTGTTTGTTTGTTTGTTTTTTGTTTATTTATTTATTTTTTTGTATTTTTCTGAAGCCAGAAACGGGGAGACAGTCAGACAGACTCCCGCATGCGCCTGACTGGGATCCACCCGGCTCGCCCACCAGGGGGCGATGCTCTGCCCATCCTGGGCGTCTCTCTGTTGCGACCAGAGCCACTCTAGCACCCGAGGCAGAGGCCACAAAGCCATCCTCAATGCCCAGGCCAACTTTGCTCCAATGGAGCCTTGGCTGAGGGAAGGGAAGAGAGAGACAGAGTAGAAGGAGAGGGGGAGGGGTGGAGAAGCAGATGGGCACTTCTCCTGTGTGCCCTGGCCGGGAATCGAACCCAGGACTCCTGCACGCCAGGCCGACGCTCTACCACTGGGCCAACTGGCCAGGGCCAGCTCTTTTCATTTTTTTAAGTGAGAGGTGGGGAGGTAGTGACAGACTCCTGCATGTGCCCCGACCAGGATCCACCTGGCAAGCCCCCCACCAGGCGATGCTCTGCTCAACTGGGCCACTGCTTCGTCTCTCAGCAACTGAGCTGTTTTAGAGCCTGATACAAAGCCATGGAGCCATCCTCAGTGCTCAGTGCCAACTTTGGCTTCATTTGAGCTATGGCTGTGGGAAGGGAAGAAAGAGAGGGGTGGAGGTGAGGGATGGAGAAGCAGATGGTAGCTTCTCCTGTGTGCCCTGACAGTGAATCAAACCCAAGACTTCCACATACTGGGCCAATGCTTTACCACTGAGCCAACTGGCCAGGGCCCTACATTTAGCTCTTGACTTAGCTTCTCTGCACTGAATCCACACCAGGTTCTTTCAGGGTACAACATCATACTTGCAGATTTTCTTTCCAAGACTTTATTTTCTCCTCAATGCAATAAAAGTTGTTAGGAATTGGCACACACAGTTAAAACTCAAGATAAGAATCACAGTAAGATGCCAGGGAAAAAGAGAGAGAATTTAAGATACTTTTTCTGGGCAGCAAGAACTTGGCCTGGTTCTCTATATTGGGCCTGATTCATAGAATTATCTCACATCTCTTTGAAAATGCCTATTGAGAAATGGGTGTGTGAGAAAATAGATACCAAACAAGAGGTATATCTGGCTTAGTTTTGTGATTCACCAAGATAAGCCTCCATTTCTGCCCTGTTCCAGATGTGGTTGAAAGGATTTACATTATGTACTTTATGCAAATCTGTACTCACTTATGCAATAGGAACCATCAGTGAAACACAAGGGGGCTGCTGAAAAGGAGAAACTATTTTAATACTTTATATAATTACTCTATTAAAATTATAATCATTTTTCTAGTGGAAAATAAATACCACTATTTACTAAGTTACTAACACCCCTTGTTTTTTTTCACCAGACAGGGTTTCCTTGTACAAGAGCTAACAGCAAAATTCTCTGTTTCATATGAATCTTTTTTATTAACAACAGCTTTATTGAGATATAATTCACATACCATAAAATTTACACTTTTGAGTATAAAATGTTTTTATATTGTAAAAATGTAAATGTTTTAAGTATTGCACAGTGTAATCATTTTAAAATATAGTCACAGAGTAGTGTGACAATCACCACTTCCTAATGCAGTGTTTTCATTACTGCAAAAGAAACCCCATACCTACTGAAATCACTCCCTATTTCTCTCCCCTACCTAAGCCCTTCACAAGCAGTAATCTATTTTCTACTTTTATAGATTTTATTACTCTGGAAATTCCATATAATAGAATCTTACAATATGTAGTACTTTGTGTTTGGCTTTGAGAAGTTTCACCCTTATTGAAGCAATTATCATTATTTCACTTTTTATGTCTGAATAATATTCCATTTTATAGTTATACTATATGTGGTTTATACATTTTGTTGGTTGATACACATTGTTTTTTTCCCCATTATTTGACTATTCTGCTTCTTCCCGTTATTTGACTATTATGCTTCTGTAAATAATTACTACATATGTTTTTAGTTCTCTTGATTTTAACTAAATATTATGCAATTTTTGTATGTTGTGATAACCTAATATTTAGCATTATGAGGAAATGTCAAACTACTTTCCAAAGTAGCTGAACCATTTTATAATCCCACTGAGAATGTATAAGAGGTTCAATTTCTCTGCATCCTCATTAATACTTGTAATTGTCCTTTTTATTTTAGCCAACCAAATAGATATGAAGTAGAATCTGAATGCATTTTTTAAATTATTCATTTTATAAAGTTCATTTTCCAGCTTAACCATGGGCTTACCACAGGACCTTCCTGATTCAAACCTTTTACTATCGTTAAGCTCTTGATGCAGTTTTATGGAAGTGATGATTCCTAGTCACAACTAGGTAGTCTGTGTTCATGGGTGTTTCGTGACTAGTAGAGTTGATGACCTGATGGTTCAGAATAGATGTTTACTGATAGGGCTGTTAGCGGTTACTTGTTTGAGAACTCCTTAAACTGCTTTGGTCTGGGATGGTGATAGTGAGTAAGCATGACCCATAACTTGAGGGCTCAGAAATCAGTCAACTGAGAACAGTATTGTTCAAAAGAAGCAGTGGGCTTAGGGTCAGGAGACCTGAAGCCCTAATTTGGACCCCAGCTTCCTAAACTACCTAAGGCATTAAAAAAACAAAAACCCTGAATTTTTTACCTGAAGAGATTGTAAGTTAGAATAGGACCTAACATCTGAAAATATTAGGTACACACTGCAGATATTAGATGGGGTTGGGACTTTGATGATAGAACATTCTCTAGGAATATTTAATGGTCCTATGACCACCTGGAGCAAGGGGAAGACAGCTGTTTGCCAGGCACCTGGCTATGGTGTGTGAGCAGCCCAGGCTATGAACCCAGACCCAAGTGGCCATAGCTAGTTTTCTAGGACAGTCACACTTCTGTATCACTTGGTGTTTCCTTCCAAAACAGGTTATTCATTAAGTGCATAACTAAACAAAAGGATATTTATTTTGTAGATTGTGATAAAATATACACATAAAATTTACCATTTTAACTATTTTGAAATGTATAGTTCAGTGTCATTAAGTACATTCATACTGTTGTACAACCATCACTATATTTGAGCCCCAGAAAAATTTTCTTCTTGAAAAACAAAACATCTGTTCTCATTAAACAGTAACTTCCCATTCTCCTCAATTCCTGGCAACCACATCCCACTTTCTGTCTCTGTGAATTTGACTCTTATTGCTGATTTTTCTTTCTTTTCCTTTTTTTTTTGGGGGGGGGAGGGTGATTTCCATGGGGATTACATATACCATCCTTAAGTTATAACACTCTACCTTGAAATTATACTACTTTAATCTCAATAAGACAAAAAAAAAAATGCTTTGCTCCTGTACAGCTACCTCCTCAACCCTTTTGTTATTCATGTCTAATGGTAAGAACCTCAGTAAACTTGTTTATCTGTGAATGTATTAATTTTCTCTATTTTTGAAAGACAGTTTTGCCAGATAAAGCATTCTTGGTTGGTAATATTTTTCTTCACCAATTTTAATATATCAACTTACTTACTTCTGACCTCCAAGGATTCTGATAAGAAATATGCTGACAATATTTTTAGGAAACACTTGTATATGATAAGCAGCTCCTTCTTTCTTTTTTTAAAATCTTATATTTGTCTTTCACTTTAGGACTTTGATTATAATTTGCCTCAATATAGGTCTCTGAGTTTATCATGTTTGATGTCTGTTGAGCTTCTTGGATGTCTATATCCATGTATTTTATTAAATTTAGAAAGCTTTCAGTCATATTTCCTTAAGTAAATTCTCTTTCTCTCTCTTCTTCTGAGACTCACATAATATGTATGTTAGATTACCTGATGGCATCCCAAAGTTCTCTGCTCATTTTTTAAAATATTTTTTTGTTCCTCAGAATTTCAACTGTCTTCTTCATTTTTTTCTTTTAATATGTTTTTAAATTTATCAATTAAATTTTTTAAGTTATTGTCCTTTCAGTTCTAGAATTTCTTTTTGAGTTTCTTTTTATTTATTTTTATTGATATTTACATTTTCTTCATACATCATTTACTTGACTTTGGACATGTCTTCTTTAAGCTCTTTAAGCAGAGTTAAGATGGTTGTTTTAAACTCTGTCTACTAAGTACCAAATGGTCTTTCTCAGGGACAATTTCTTTTTATTTATATTTTTGTTTTGAATGAGCCATACATTCTATTTCTTCATATGTCTTGTAATGTTTTTTGCTAAAAACTGATAATGTGTTAACTGAGATCCCCTTATCTCTCTTTGACAGGGTTTGCCACTTTATTTTTGTTTGTTTATTGTTGTAGGGTAGTTTTGTGCTGGGGTCCCAGCCTGAGGTATAAACTCAAGGTTTTCTTGGGTATTTTCTGAAACAGTACATTTCTCTATGCAAGCATTATCACTGTCTAATTCCCCCATATATACTGTTAATTTTGAATGTTTTGGTTCTTAAATATCTGACATACAAAAGGAGAAAAGCAGAAAAATAAAAGGAAAAGAAAATGCATACCAAACTTCAAATTCCCCTGGAACTCACGCAGCAGGAGAGGGAGGGATTTGCAACAATAGCTGCCCAAATCTATGTTGGCACCTCCACAAATAGAAGCAGCCATCAATGGTGAGATCTTCAATATTTGGAGGACAGAATCTTTATAGCCTACCCTAGCTCTCACAATCTGTGAGCAAGCTGCTCTAAGAACAAGTACACACAGCTGCCGGCCATGGGGATAGAGGTAGGAGATGGGTGGCTGCTACCTCACTAAGAGCTAAAATTGAACAAAATTAACCACAATTTACTAAGTCATGCCTTTAACAGGGTCCAGAGTTCCAAATAAATACAACAGTAAGATTTTTGCCAATAATATTCTTGTTTGAGAAGATAAATTTCCATGTCTTCCTAATCAGCTAACTTCCCAGAATGATACCTCATTGTGGTTCTTATATGCATTTGCCTAATAACTGATGATATTGAGCATTATTTTTTTCTTTTTATTGGAATTGTTGGGGTGACACTGGTTAAAAAAATTATACAGGTTTCAGGTGTACAATTCTACAACTTATTGCCTGTACACTTTACTGTGTTTTCACCGCCCCAAGTTAAGTCTCCTTTCATCACTATTTATCCCCTCATATTCATTCTAGCTTTTCTTCTCACTACTGAAAGACCTTGAAGTCTCCAGAAATTATTGCTAAATACCCATATTTAGCATATTCTATCTGTTTTTGCTTGCTTCATGCATTTTGAGACTCTGTTGTTAGTTGTGTATATGCTTATAATTGTGATTTTTCTTAAATGTATTGACATTTTCATTATGAAATGTTTTTTGTTGTTTCAAGTAGCTCTTTTGTCTAAATTCTATTTTATTGATAGCCACTCCAGCAATTTTTGCATGATATATCTTTACTCCATCTTCTTCTTTTAACTCATGTGTATCTTTGAATCTAAATTGTGTTTCTTATAGACACTATCTAATTAAATAATGTGTTTTTATTAGTATTTCTAATCTCTGACTTGTGGGTTCAGGGTTTAATTTATTTGTATTTAATATAAATATTAATAAAAAGAACTTACAGATGACATTCTTCTGTTTTCTAAGTCTTATGTCTTATCTCTCTATTTCTTAATTATTGCCTTCTTTTGTGTTAAATAGTGTATGATCTTAATATAAAAATAAAAATGTAATTTATTTTACTATATTTTTTAGCTATTTTCTTAGTAGTTGTCTTGGTAATTCCATTAACATCTTAATATAGAAAAATCTAATTTAGATTAGTACTAACTTAAGTACACAAAATCTTTGCTCTTATTATAGCTCCATTTCTTCCCTCTTCTTTGTGCTATCATTATTAAACAATTGAGATATTTATCTATTATAATCTCATCAACAAAAGTTTATAATTACTGCTTTATATGAATACCTTTTAAATAAGATCAGAAGAGAGTTATAAACACAAAAAATATATTTACATTTACATTATGTTTTATGTTTACCATACTTACCTTGACTGGTCCTCTTTATTTCCTTTAGTTCTATCTGTATTTGCTTGCTTCTTGTATTTTGAGACTCTTCCTAGTTGTGTATATGCTTATAATTGTAATTTTTCTCAAATGTATTGACACTTTCATTTAAACTACCGGGGAGTGTTCTTTCTTTTTCTAAATAAATCTCATAATTTTTTTTTTTTTTTAAAGATTTAATGTAAAGCCAGTAGCCACGGCCACCGTCACAGCCACCTGGCCCATGCAGGTTCACATTTAATTTGGACAGATGGTAATGAAACAACGGAGCCAATAACTGGTGGGCCATTACCTTTAATCCTAGCTTGCACCTGGCAGGCAAGTAAAAACACACAGTGGGAAAACACTTCCCTTTCTATTCAGGGATCCCAAAGCCACTGACTTATCCGAGTTTCCTAGAATCAAAGGTTTCTAGCTCACTAGTCTTATTCACCTCTGTTCTCCTTCTCCTGCACATACTCTGCACTAACTGGCTTCTTCTTCAGCACTCTACCATCTTGGCTGCCTCTCTTCTCCTCCATGTGGCCTTTTTCTGCTCTCCTTTCCCTCATGCTAATATCAGGAACCAAGAGAGAGCAAACTCCCAGTCTTCCCCATTTTATGATGTAGAAATCCAAACCTTTAATCCAATATACAAACAAGGAAGTCTCTGATACAATCACTTATCTGAGGCATAATAGGATTTCTCATAAGAATGTATGTACCACCCCAGGGTGAGAAAGGCTCAGTCTTAAAACTAAGGCTGTAACAACCCTGCTTACAGCCTGTCCCCCACAACCAATGCAAACTATAAGCGAGCAAACATATATCATATTTACAAACTTATTTGACCAACAATTTCATTTATTGCTTTTAGAGAGAGGAGGGAGAGAGAGAGAGAAATGGATGTGAGGAGCAGGAAGCATCAACTCATAGTTGCTTCTGATATGTGCCTTGACCAGGCAAGCCCAGGGCTTCGAACCAGTGACCTCAGCACTCCAGGTCAATGTCCCATCAGTGTGTCACCACAGGTCAGACAAAGAGCTGTGGGAATTTCTTTCTTTCTTTCTTCCTTTCTTTCTTTCTTTCTTTCTTTCTTTCTTTCTTTCTTTCTTTCTTTCTTTCTTTCTTTCATTTATTTTCTTTCTTTCTTTCATTTATTTTTAAATTGATTTTAGGAAGAGGAGAGAGAAAGAGAGAGAAGGGGGGTGGAGGGGCAGGAAGCATCAAGTCTTAGTAGTTGCTTTTTGTATGTGCCTTGACTGGGCAAGCCAAAACAAGGGTTTTGAACTGGTGACCTCAGCATTCCAGGTCGCACTTTATTCACTGAAATACCACAAGTCAGGCTAACCTTCTCAGTATTTCTTGTAGGTCAGACCTGCTAAAGAAAATTTCTGTGTTTTTTTTTATTTAAAAATGTTTTAGTTTCTCCCATTTTTTTAAAGTATAGTTTTGCTGAATACAGAATACCTGATCAGCTTTTTTTTTTTTCTTTTAGCACTTTGAATATATCCTTACTTTGAATAACTCTTTGAATAACTTCACTGCCACTGGTCTCCAAGATTTTTCATGAGAAATCAGCTGTTAGTCTTATTGAAACTCTCTGGTACATATGAGTTCCTTCTCTCTCATTGTTTTAAGATACTCTCTTTGTCTTTGTATTTTTATGGTTTAATTATAATATATTTCAGTGTAGATCTCAAGTCTATCCTTCTTGGAATTTATTGAGATTAATGATTTACAGATTAATGTTTTCCATCAAGTTTTGAAAGTTTTCTAGTTCAAACTACTTGTGAGCCTTTCCAGTATTTTTTTCCTTTTATTTATTGCACTCCCTTTCAATTGAAAAATTAAAAAAAATTCTACCTTCATATTGACATTCTATATTGCTGAGATGTCATTCTCATACTTTGCTATTTTATTTATTTATGCATGATTTTATTTAATCTTTTAAAATATTTATAATAGATGTTTTAAACTTTTGTCTGATAAATATAATGTCTAGATTACTTAGATATATTTTCTACTGACTGCTATTTTTACTTGTATTCAAAACATACTTTCCTATTTCTTTGCATGTATAATACTTTTTGGTTAAAAATAGTTTGTAAATAATATAATGTGGCAGCTTTGCGTACTAGATAAATTATTCCAGAGGTTCCTTGCTGCTGTTTTTTGCTGAGCAAGTTTTCTCAACAAATTCTTTGAAGTTTGTAATCTTTATCATGTATGACTACTGAACTTTCTGTAGTTAGCTTAATGGCTAACTAATTATTTAACAGAGATTTTCTTAAATGTTTTGAACCTATTATTCCTTTGATCTTTATTGAGGGCTGTGGGTGTGTGTGTTTTAAAATATGTCTGCAATAGCCCTGCCAGTTGGCTCAGTGGTAGAGCATCGGCCTGGCGTGCAGGAGTCCCAGGTTTGATTCCCGGCCAGGGCACACAGGAGAAGTGCCCATCTGCTTCTTCACCTCTCCCCCTCTCCTTCCTCTCTGCCTCTCTCTTCTCCTCCCGCAGCCAAGGCTCCATTGGAGCAAAGTTGGCCAGGCTCTGAGGATGGCTCCATGGCCTCTGCCTCAGGTGCTAGAATGGCCCTGGTTGCAACAGAGCAATGCCCCAGATGGGCAGAGCATTGCCCCCTGGTGGGCATGCTGGGTGGATCCTGGTCGGGCGCATGCGGGAGTCTGTCTGACTGCCTCCCCGTTTCCAACTTCAGAAAAATACAAATATATATATATATATATATATATATATATATATATATATATATATATCCGCAATATTCCATTAGGTAGTGTTTAAATCAGGCTTAGTTTTCACTTCCTGCTTTCATAGAACCTTGAGGTCAGCAAGAGGTGAGAGATTAGGGACTTATTAAGTCTTTTTAAAACATGTACGCAGTCCTGAACATGCACACAGCCCCCAAAATGCATGTTTCTATCTAGGTTTTAAGGAATATGTTGTAGATTTTCAAAGCTCCTCATGGACATCTAATTCTCCAGTTTTTTACTTTAAGTATTTGTGGGCATCATCTTGTTTGTCCCAACTGTTATGTTCACATCAGGTAGCTGCAACATTAAACAGTTGCCACTGGTTCTTTTTGAAAAATGCTCCAGAAAACAAAACAAAACAAAAATAAAATAAAATAAAATAAAAGGCTGCCTGCACTGAGTAAACCATGAAGCAGTTCAAATACAGATAATCCCTGCAAGTGATAATTTCCAGGAAACTGCAATAAATGTTGAATTTTAGAAGGTCCTTGGGAATGAGGCTTTGGGGGAACTCCGAAAGTCATTGTGATCTCTCCTCTGACTGTTGGGCTGCTGTTTTCATAGCTATAGTGATTAAAAGGCTAATGGCTTTCAAGCTACTGTGAAACTTAGGAGACAAAAATTAGTATAGGCATGTTAAACCTCCAGAAAAGTTACTGTGTTTACCAAGCTTCAGATGAGTTTCTGTAATAAACTCTGCAGATTATTTCAAAAATTTTGTTAATCTCCAGAGTTCTAAAAGAATTCATCTTGAGAATTTTTGCAATGCTCTTTTTACTTTTATACAGGAGTGAATTTTTATAGGTATTTATTCTACCACTCTGGAAGTCTGATCATCTGCACTTGAATTTTGATAAATCACACCCTTCAGTAACTTGGCTCAAGATCTCATCCACAGCTTAATCACACATGTAGCTAGGTAATGCCTTAAATATCCTACTTCCATACTATTATTTTCTAAAGCAAAGCTACAGAATTCTTTCCTAAGTACTGACACATTTATTAGTCAAATAGATAAAATAGAGACGTCTCTGTTAGAGTTTGTACAAGACTGTCCCAGATTCTCCAGTATTGAAATGATTATTATACTATTTGTTTCTATCTAATGGTAGCTTCACAGTTTCTGTATAGAGGGGCAGTGAATCATGGAAGAACCTGAGGACTAGAAAATCTGTCTTGAAACTAAGTCTACGCAGCTAAGACTGTTTTTGTACTTACATTGAATATTTATTTGGGTTGACTTGGGGAAGTCCTATAACATGAGGCTATATTTACTTTGAACATGCACTTATTTTACTAAGCATGTCTCTTTACTGACACCCTTCATATGGGTGCAGAGGATGATCTCCCAGAAACTACCCTTTGGTATAGCTGTTTCCTCTATTTACCTTATATTATTACTTTAAGGATGGCAGGGAGAGCAGATATTATAGTTGAGTAATAAAGTTTCACAAAATTGTGTAGCTGGAGAGTCTGTAATTATTTAATGTTTTTAGCAACTCCCATAAAGTATAACACTGGAGACTAAACATTGCAAAGGGTAGGGGCTAACTGAAGACTATGTTGTGTTCTTTACATAAATTGCTTCTGAGATAGACTAGCCACCCAAATACCTGCTACTTTTGTGCTGAGTGATCTTTGAAAGTAAATGGACATTTGTTGTTAGCACAAGATTTCCTAGAGGTAGTACCAATTGACATTATTATATCAATAGCTGAACAGTTTGTCTTCAAAAGTACATGAATAAGCATGATACATAAGTAAAACATTAACTTTTTCTTTCATGCTTTATCATGTATTCAGAGAGTGAAAGAACAGGTCACCTGAAATATATGAGAATACATTAAGAAAGATGAGATGAGAATAACTAATGCCGAAGATAGATACAAAGACTTCTCTTAATCTTTTATCTCATTATTCCCAAAGACTCTGAAGTTCTGAAATTAGAATTTTCCTGTGATAACTTGTAGAGAGTGCATGACTAAAATCCCTGACTCAACTGAGAAATGTGCCCTCAGTGCCTAACCTAGGTAATGTGTTTTCATAGTTGGCTAAGTGGTTGAATTGTTTCTTGAATTTGTATTTAATGCAACAATAGATCTCTTGGGTTAAATATTATAAAGGTGTAAAAAATTATTTTGGAGATTAGTATCAACATTGCTTTATTCTCTGGTTCAAATTTCCATTAGAAAATTATTTCTTTTAATAAATATTTTATGATTACAACTAGCTACTCTGACTTCTTAATAATTTTCAATCTCACCATTGTTAATTTATATGACTTTTTTAAACTTGTTCCATCTTGAATCCATGTCAATTGTTTGCTGTACCTAAATGTCTGTGTTCTCAATAATATGATACAGGCAGGAAAGGGGCCAGAACTGCTGTGTTCACTTTTAGATTTCAGGACAATGTTGTGCTTTTATTGAGCCCCTAGAACAAATCATTAACCAAATCACATTGATTTTTTAACGAGATTTGTTATTTCACTTTCATCATTTTTTTTTTTTTTTTTTGGTTAGATTCCAAGCCATACCAAGTGCAGAGTGTCTTATTTAGTTGTATGAGTTATTAAGATTGTTGGCATTCTTTATCATGTTTTATAAGAGACCCCCAAATTAGTCCTATCTCATTACCCATTCTATTGGTTTGAGTGGGAAAAGGTCTCATCCCAGGCTCTTGAAAAGACACATGATCCAGGCCTGTCCAATCAATGAATTACAATCCCTGCTCACAGTAATAAGGTTCATGAGTGGCATATAACAATAACAGGAATTATTAACGCTTATTATATGCTTGGCACATACACTAACTTTATTTAAAACTCCCAGCAAGCCTACAAAATAAGAAATCTTATTATTTTCAATTTTCAAATGAGGAAGCTAAAGCATAAAGGGCTGTTTTCTTGCCAGAGTCAAAGAGCTTGTAGGTTCTAGAGTCAGGGCACAAACTTAGGCTGTCCCTGTCAATCTGTTCTGATCATGGCACTGAGGGAGCCCAGGCCTTTGCTGGAATCACAGGCAAGAAGGTACCAGAAAGGTAAGTTGAGGCGGGAGCTGCTCAACACCATTATGTAGAAAGCCATCTTTGAGAAGAAACAATATTACAGAGGAAAGCGTATAGGAGAGTGCATTCCCACGACAATGATGGAAGCCTTGGCTCTAGCAGTGTCTGAGCCTCCAACCTGGGGCTTGGTAGTTTCGTTACCTAATAAATTTCCTTTTCTTCTTATTCTGCTTTTCACTAGGTTTCTCTTGCTTACAACCAAGTGTCTTGCCTATAAAACCAGGAAAAGGCAAGCTTAAAGCCTAAAAAAATACTAGGTTGAAAGCCAAATTTTAAATTAAATTTGTACAAGCTGCTATTACTCACTGCCCTAAACAGAGTCATCACAAACTGGTAAACGTTGAAAAAATTAGTAGAATATTTATATCTATATCATCTATAATCTATAGTATATCTATATCTATATCTATATCTATATCTATATCTATATCTATCTATCTAGCTAGCTAGCTAGCTATATCCCTAATTAGCCATGTACAGTGTGTCTGTAAAGGCATGGTGTACTTTTGACCGGTCATAGGAAAGCAACAAAAGATGATAGAAATGTGAAATCTGCACCAAATAAAAGGAAAACCCTCCCAGTTTCTGTAGGATGATGTGGCAGCATGTGCACATGTGCAGATGATGACGTAACACCGTGTATACAGTAGAGCAGCCCACGGCCATGCCAGTCGAGATGTGGATGGTACAGAGAAAAGTTCAGTGTGTTCTGTGGCTCGCTAAATTTGAATCTGTGACCAAAGTGCAACGTGAATATCAGTGCACACCACATAAGAATAACGAAGTGCCACCACATAGGAATAACATTACTCTGTGGGATAAGCAGTTGAAGGAAACCGGCAGTTTGGTGGAGAAACCCCGTTCTGGTAGACCATCAGTCAGTGACGAGTCTGTAGAGGCTATACAGGACAGCTACCTAAGGAGCCCTAAAAAATCTGTTCATGAGCCCACATCAAACTACATTGAATAGGTATGAAACTGGGAGAGTTTTTTTTTATTTGGTGCAGATTTCACATTTCTATCATCTTTTGTTGCTTTCCTGTGACTGGTCAAAAGTGCACCATGACTTTACAGACACACTGTATATGATGTATATTTTCATTCTATAAATATTTCTTTAGGCAAAGGCACTGGGACCTGGGAGATTCATATGCTATTTATTTATATTACTGATATGGTAAAACAAAATTAGTCTCATTAAGAGTTGGAAAGGGGGACCCTAGCAGCCACAAAATATTTTTGGAAAGAAAAAGCTTAAAATAAAAGTGAAACAATATGAAATGCTATTCTGGGGTAGAGCACATAGACACTGAACTCCAGTAGGAAAGGTTTATGTAAAGTGGGTGAGCACTGAGGAAAGTAACAATAGGAGAAGATGGCCCCACCCCATGAAGGGTAAATCTCCAGAAGTGAGGACTGAATTGTCAGACCGTTTCCAGAGTAGAGAGAAACTTTCCAAATTTGATGTACAACATGAATTCTGTATTCTAGTCTTTACAATGAAGGCTGGATTTCTGTCTGCAAAGATTCTATTGTGTTGAAATATGAACTCATTGCTGCCTCAACCTAGATGATATCTGTCCACCCTCTAAGAGGGCAAATGAGTGACCCTGACCAAAAATAGAAGTGGCCAGAAACAATCTTAATATTATCACAGACTTCATCGCCCAACCCCAGCCAGCAATCCCCCTTGGTACCGGCTACACGAAGTGCTCCTCTTATAATCAGCCTGTCTGATATGGTTGTGCTGCCGAAAGGGGTGCCCCTAAAGGCACTTAAGGGATTTGAAGGGTATATGGTTACAGAATCAGTTTCATATTTGAAGGATTTGTATCTGCCATTAAGTCAGTGTTTGCAGAGGGAAAAAATGCCCAATATACTTGCATTTATGAAAACTAAAGAAAAGCTACCCCTCCCCTCTCCAACCTGACCTTAAGCAATTTATGCAGTATTAATGTCTACAAGCTGCCTTCTGATTTCGTTAATCATTTTTCTTTTTTTTCCTCCCCTTTCTGATTGGACAATTTTATCTAGACTAGTTATAACAGCCAGCACAGTGTCGGGTTCTCTAATTTATGTGTTAATGTGATGTTCTGGAAGCTTGATGTTAAAATGATGAATATCACCTGGAAAGAAGATTGGATGAGAGCAAAAGAACTGGCAAGTTGCCTTGTGGAAATAGCTTTCAACTTTATCAAACCATGAGGTAACATGTCAGATTATATTACGTACAATTAATTATTAATGCAGGCTGGGCCTTATTTTGAAAAGCACAAACATGCACTTCCAGTGCTTTCCTTCCCATGGAATATCTGTCGTGTCCTTCAAATTGAGCAGCAAAATATCCCTCACAAAATACCTTAAGGCTTCCATTTCTCCAGATTTAGCATGCATCTGAGACAAGAAAGCTTTCACAAGCCTCCTTGCCATGGACAAAACAGAGATGTGTTTTTGCTTAATTAAAATTCTTTTTTGGCAACAGATGTCCTTGCAAAAATAGCTCAGAGCTCGGTGAAGCATTTTTATAGGCTGGAGTTCAGCAATGAGGAGCCTGTCATCTGCCTTCTCTGCTCTGAGAGCAACACAAGAGACCAGGTGGCTGGTCACAGTTTGAAAAGTGAACAAATGTATTTATTCACTCGGAGCAATTTGCAACCCACTGGGAGAGCAGGAGCCCTCTCCTAGCCCTTTAGCTTCTGAGATCTAGGACTGTGGGAGAAAGGGGCTGTTTTAATTGCTTCGCACAGTCTCTCTCACTACAGCAATTAGCACTCAGAGGAAAGTCCAGGAGAAGAACACAGCCAGGCCTCACACCCGTAAGGTGGCCTGAAATCGGCCTGCTTGCTGTCCAGGCGCAGACAATTCAATCAGTGATACAGGCACTGGCTCCGTGCTCTGCTTCCTGGCTTGCAGTTTGTGAAATGTTTTCTTCCTATTCCCAAGCTCCTAATCTGTTGAAGAACTAGTGTGCTGTGGGTGAAAGCTCATCAGCTTCACACCTAGCTAACTCTGCTGGAAAAAGAAAAAAAAATGTCAAGAAAAATATCTTAATAAGCTTGAGGACGAAAAGCAGACAGCTTAGATCTGTACTCAGGACTAAATGACTGCTGAATGGCAGCTGAGAAATCAGATACACCTACACGGGTCAACTGGCTGAGCATCTGACTGGGATGGAACCTAGGTTTTAAAATAAATCAGGCAGAAGAACACAGACTTTAAAAAATAAAAAGAGATACCTGCAAAGGATCCCGTGAGTAGGACACATAGCTGCTCTGCATAACAACATTGGTAGAAATTACGTGAATCAATTTTGTGTGCATGTTATTTTTTTTCTTTTTAATTCAGCTTCAAGGCTAGATTAGAGCAAAGCATTCTGTTTATTTTTAGTGTATTCTGTCAAGGGTTGAGCCAGATAATTCAATAGAGAACAGCTCATTAATTAGCCAAGATAATTGCAAAGTTATGTTTCATGTTAGTAAATTTTCCTGATAACTGAAGATTTTCTTAGAGATTAGTGACTTCCTAAAATATTTAACCACTTTTGTTGGAAATTATTCTAAAATATACTATACACATCCCTGCCATGTCCAGAGATTACTCATTGTTCACAGAAACATAGATGAACCGACTTTTCTCTTCTGTCTTTTGTGTAAATTGCGTGCATTGGTGTTCTCATTGTGGTTAAACTGTTAAACTACTTTTTTATATTGAAAGGATATAATTTTTAAAATCTTGCTTCCTTGCAAGGAGGTAGCACTCAAATGATTCATTCTGAACAACTGAGGAAGTAGATAGGGTGAGCAGAATTATTCATATGTTCATTTGACAACTATTTAGTGATCAGTTACTCTATCAGGTACTGTTACAGGAACCAGGGATTCAACAATAAACAGAACAAGTTTCTGGACACAATAAAGCTTGCATCTTAAAAGAACAGAAAGGCAATACAATATTAAATTCATATGCAATACAACATCAGATAAGAGCTAAGTAATCTATCTGAAAGAGATAGGGTGGTCAGGGAAAGTTCTCTACTTGGTGACATTTGAACAAGGACCTGAGTGAAGTATGGGAGAAAGCCATGTAGATATCTGAAGAGGAGAATTCCAGGCAGAAGAAGTATTGATTGGAGAATTTAGAAATTCTCCATGACATTTCTAAATGTCTTGCAATAACTTTCTTTGAAAATACTTTCAAGGATATTTGTAGCACAAACAGCCTTGGTAGGTCGAGAAAGTGTCTCCTTCTGGGGCAAAGAGCAGATGTGTTTATGACCAGGACAATAATGACCATCTCTCCCTGTGGGGCAAAGGTGGGGTAGGTTTGCTAATAACCACTTTTAAAGACTGAGGTTTGGGAAACTCACAGTTCCAAAGCTGTGCCAGCAAACAGACTGTTACGTGAACACCACCCACTTGGATTTGCCTTTGCAACATTCCCATAGGATTTGGGGGATGTGGGGATTGGTATAAACAAGAAGTTCATACAGCCTTCTGTGCCAGGAAAAATGAAATGTCTAGGTCCGTTGGACTCATTGTGGAAAAATAATTATTTCAAGAAGGGAAGAATGATCAACTGGGTCAAATGCTGAGTCTGAGTAAATGAGAACTAAGGATTGACCATTTGATTTGTCAAAATGGGGACTATGTTGCCAAATAGGAACCTTTTTTGATGGCCAAATCCTGATTGAAATGGGCTATAGAAAGAGTAAGAGGAGATAAAGTGGAGAGTACAGAAAACACCTTCAAGAAGTTTTGCAGTAAACTGGAGTAGAGAAAATCAATGTTGGCTAAAAGGGAGTATCAGAGTCAGGAGAAGAGTTTTGGTTTTTTGTTTGTTTTGTGCTGTTGTTCTGTTTTTAATGTAAAATACAGTATAATATTTTTATGTTGGGAAATAATCTGGTAGACAGCAAACGGGAGCAAAGTTCTCAAGTATCTAAAAAGAGTTGGCTGCATGGTGCCAGTTGCAGTGTTGGCCTCACATCAGAGTGTGGACAACTGATTCATGGAACAGTAGAGAAGGCGGCACACAGAGCACAGGTGCAAGAGGCGTGCTAAAGCTGGTGATGAAAGGATATAAAAACTGTCTTCTGATTGCTTCTATTTTCTCAGTGAGTGAAGTCAGAATCAAGTCATCAGTGCAGAGTAAGGAGAGTGGAAGGGTTATTAGAGGCTTGAGGAGAGAAAGGATGGAAGGAAAGAGTCATCTAGGAACATGAGAGAGGGCATGGATTGGAAAAAGGAGTAGTGTTGCAAGATGACACTACAAAGAGTTAAATCTATGTTTCATTATTAGTGGTCTACAGAATATTAACATATGTGAAAAGGTCATTCCATTGGGGGGAATGGCTCATGATTAATCAAGTTTGAATATTCTTGATATTAAAAAAATCAAGTATCTTTATTTTAGAACTTCTTGGGGCTTTTAATGTGTTACACAAATGGTAACTTTTTCAGAAGGGTTATAATGTGCAGTGTTTCCCAAATTCATTTGTAGGATATTAGTAGGGTTTTAGGAAACATGACTTGAAAAATGCTGGGTTAAATCACTCATTGATGTCCAGCTATATTTGTTATTGAGTCCTGGTAAAGTAGGCCCCTGCCCCTCTGAACTAGAAATAGAAGCTTCAGGCTCAATCTATGAGAAAACAGGGCTCTACAAATAGTGATTTATACATTTGATGAGACATCCTACTTGTTGTAAGATGCATCATATGCAGGACCCTGGGGACTCCAGGATTTCTAAGGAGGCCAATAATAAATATGAATTTAAAATAAGTTTTTTAAAAAATATTGACACACAAAAGCTGTTTCAACAACCTCCAAGTGAAATTACACCTGGCAGAAAAATAGCCAACGGATAGCTTTGCTGCTTTGCTGGGTCTTCAGAAACATGGCCCGAGGATAATCTGAGACCCAGGGAATGAATCTGTAGACTACATAGGAAAGGGCCTTTCCCACCTTGAGGGACCTCCAAGGGTTGAAGGAAATGTCTGCAAAAAATGGTATGGAATACCTAGGACCCTGATGGGAGAGCTCTCAGCACAGGGTGGAGAGTGAATTCCTTACTTCTAGAAACTTGAGGGAGCGCTGAAAAGATTCAAGCACAGGAGCAAAATTAGTACACAAGGTTTACCATAGGCAAAGTTTTCCACTGGGAGAGAAACAAATTCTAATCTGATTCTACTTTGAGCTGAAGTCTATATAGCTTAAGCTAACAACATCTAAAATTAATTGTAGCTACATCATTAAAAGTTTTAATTTTTATTTATTTATTCATTTTTTTTTTTTTTTAGAATGGAGAGGGGGAGAGAGAGAGGAGAGACAGAGAGAGAGAAGGGGGGAGGAGCTGGAAACATCAACTCCCATATGTGCCTTGACCAGGCAAGCCCAGGGTTTCGAACCAGCGACCTCAGCATTTCCAGGTCACGCTTTATCCACTGCGCCACCACAGGTCAGGCCTACATCATTAAAAGTTTTTAGTACGACATAGAAAGGGGATTCTGAAAAAGCTGGCTACTATTAAAACAAAATTTTGATTTCTTCAAGTATTGTGACTTTAATTAGGGTAATTTTGCCATTATCCACTATAGTAGAGGTGAGAAATGAATACACACACTGTGATGGTGGCCATGGCCACCATCACAGCCACCTGGCCTGTGCAGGTTCACATTTGATTCAGACAGACGGTAATGAAACAATGGAGCCAAGAACTGGTGGGCCATTACCTTTAATCCTAGCTTGCACCCGGCAGGCAAGAAATATACACAGTGGGAAAATACTTCCCTTTCCACTCAGGGCTCCCAAAGCCACTAACTTATCCGAGTTTCCTAGAATTAAAGGTTTCTAGCTCACCAGCCTTATTCACCTCTGTTCCCCATCTCCTCTCTGCACAAACTCTGCACAAACTGGCTTCTCCTTCAGCATTCTGCCATCTTGGCTGCTTCTCCTCTCCTCTACATGGCTTTTCTCTGCTCTCCTCTAGCATGGGCTCCTCTGCCCCATTTTATAGTGTAGAAATTAAAACCTTTAATTCAATATACAAACAAGGATACAAAGTCACTTATCTGAGGCATAATGGGATTCCTCATGAGAGTGTATCGCCCCACATCATGCAATCAGTCAAGGGTGTGGGGAAATAGGCTATAAGGACCCTGCCTGCTTACAGCCTGTCCCCCACACCCAATACAAACTATAAGCAAGCAAACATATATGTCATATTTACCAAACTTATTTGACCAACACAGACTCAAACACACATGCACGCACACATACAGAGCATGTTTTAAAATGGAGACTGTCCTGCATTCTGAGGGACAGCAAGAAGAGGTCAACTGGAAAGACTTTCTCCCCAATTAAATTTGGAGTAAATGAAAGTAGCCATAAGAAACAGTAGTCACTGCTTTAGAAAAGGAAGGAAAAATGTCCTTGCAAGGCAGAAAGGTACAATGAGACTTGATTGTGTCCAGCCCTGAAAGATTGGTGCCCAAGAGGTCCCAAAGATTCTCCAAGGGACAAAAGTAAGTTAGCCTTTATTCCTTTTGGAAAATAATTCTTAGACCAGCACTGGAGAGAGTCCCTTTTTTCAAAGCTCCTTCCTTTTTTCTAACTCCTATAATCTCTTTAACACAAAGCTTGCAAATATGGTTAAAGGTCAAGTTTGTAATTTAAATAAGGAAAGCTTGGCTTGGTGGAAGAAAGGTGAGGGTAATAACCTGGAAAGGCATTACATTCAAATCATTTAAGAACGTTATTATTAAGCCTGCAAGCTGACAGTTGAAGATGCCTGCCTCCTTATGTAAAGTTGAATGTGCAGACCCGTAAGGAGTCATCCTCACCCCCCTCCACTGTGCTGCTTTCAATGTGCTACCTTATTTTATACACGATCGTCTAGAAAAAGACAATCATCTTTCTTTCCAAAGAAAGTGCAGAGGTTTTATGACAGCTTTTTAACAAGTCATTTTCAAGTTCACAATTATATATATTCTGAGAATGCTTGTATTGCCAAGTACTGATTTTTGAATAAAGAATTGTGTGGGCCAGAGGGACAAATAACTGTTTCAAACCATATATAAATATATAATTAGTTATTACATATGATAGTTCTTACAAAATATATCTAACTATCATGACATTATATACACAAGTGTATAAATTTAATAATCATTAACATATATATAATATATAATAGAATATATAACTATATATAGAGATAATCAACATTAGAGAAAATCTTTTATGTTGTTATTTTAGGAAAGCAAGAAGGAATCACAATAGAGAAAAAGGCAAAGAAAATCAGAAATAGTTGTTTCGAGGAAAATTTGAACATTCCTTTAACAAAAATTTCTAGTCCACTCACATAATTGTCATCACATTTCACCACCCATTTTATAGAAAACGTGAAAGGAAAGATCATTTATAAATGTAGGTCACAAACTAGAGGATTATGAGCCAAATCCAATTTACAAGATTTGGCCTGTGATTTTTAAAAGACATTTGATTTAGTAGTCTCTGTTTTTAATTCAGAACATGTCACATAAATGTTTATATCTCCCCTGCTCTCTTCTGACAGAACATGTGCTCTACAGCTCACCTCAGTCACCATCAGGACCACCACGCCCATTTACATCATCTAAGTTGTCCTGATAGGCCCTTGAGCTCACAGACTTTCTCTCTATATCCAGTGTCACATGCAGGGATCTATCTGTTTTCAATGAAACATATATGCTGGGTAAAGTTCAGAGAGTCCTACTGAGATGGAGAAGCCTAGAAGCTTGGAGATAGGTCTTCAAGGAACTGAGGGACCTGTGCGGACTAGTCACTGCCCTTTTAAAATAAAGTATGAAAAATTAAAAGCCCACAACCATAAATATATAAAATATTCAGGTATTTAAAGATGCTGTCTCCTGTCTTCAGAGCAAGGGATCACTTTAAGTGAGAAAGAAATTATGGAAAGAATTGATGCTGGGTTAGACCATGTGGCTGAACAAGGGGTTTCCAAGGAATGCTATCTCAAGCTTAGTGGTATTGAGAGTTGAATTAAATTTAACCATCTTCTAATAATTAGATTCCAGTTTCTTTCCTGCAAGTGCTATAGCTCTTCACAATCCCCAAAATCCCTGGTGGGAAGAGCCCAGAAACATGTCACTGAGAAGTGGTAGAGTAAATTTTCTTGAAGAATGAGCTATGGCTTTTAGTTTGAAATCCTTCTATGTGGTTGGAATATAATAAAATATGTGGTAGGAAGGAAGGAAGAAGGACTAAAACACTCATTCTGTTTTTTTGCAATATTGTTTTATGAGATTGAAAAATTTACTTTGGAATATGTTATCTAAGTCAAAGTCAATTAGAAATTGACAAAGAAATACTTTCTATTAAATCTTTAAAAATACCTTAATTTATTCTCATTTTTAACCATTTTACATTTAAATTATTTAAAAATGTCAAAATTATAAGAGGGTTATATCCATAGTATGTTTCAAGGTGGAGGTGGGAATAAACAAAAAGGGAAGAGAGTATCTAAGAGAAATAATGAGTCATTCCTGTAGGGGCCACTTTTAGGTGTAAGAAATTTAGGGGTAGGCTCCTCACACATGTTTTATAAATTCCCATGCACATATTTCAGGCAAGTTCAAACTATTATAACCTGATTTGAATCACCTCCTTTCTGAATCAAAGCCAGGTGGGAGGGGACAGAATCATTTCAAGCCTTCCTGCTTTTGTCTAGGCATCTCCAATGTCACCCCTAAAGCCCCATCCCTTAGAAGGTTACCAGAACCGCATTCCGTCATAACAGATTTATTAGGTGCTTTATCAGTCAGAGTTCTCCACAGAAACAGAGCCAACTGGAGATAGAGAGGTAAGTAGGTAAGTAGGTAAGTAGGTAGGTAGGTAGGTAGGTAGAGAGATAAAATTATATATCTATATATATTTTACATTTTATATTAAAATATGTTTTATATATTTTATACTATATATAAAATGTATATTTAAATAAGGAGTTGATTCTTGTGATTAGGGAGGCTAAGAAATCCAAGACCTGCAGTCAGCGAGTTGGAGTCTCAGGAGAGACAGTGGTATAGTTCGAGTCTAAAAGTTGGCAAATTCCAAGATCCAAGAAGAGCTGATGTTTCAGGTTGAGTCCCAAGGCAGAAAAAGAGCAATATCCCAGTTCAATCTATCAGGCAGGAGGTATTCTCTACAAGTGGTCAGAATGTAGGCCTTTTGATGTCATTATTTTATTCAGACCTTCAACTGATTGAATGAGGCTGACTCATATTAGGAAGGGCATTCTGCTTTACTCAGTCTACCAATTTAAATATTAAGTTTATCCAAAACACCTTCACAGACACTCCGAGAATAATGTTTGACCAAATATGGGTACCCTATAGCCCAGATGAGTTGACATATAAAATTTACCCTGTCACAGGTGCCATCAACTTTGATTTATTCCATAACAATTTCCAAGTTTTGACAGTTCCAAGCCTGGCCAGGAAACATGAGAGCAAATCAGATTTTCATCTGTCTGACTCCAATTAGATCACAAGGCAGGGGAGAGACTTCTTTCCATCAACTTCCATTAACATCATGAATATAGTGCAACAAATAAGCACACAGAATACAGTTGAACCAGATATACACACACATATACAAGAGCACTGACAAAAACATAGAATCAGAAGATTCCAGACCTGGAGGAGGTTTCAGAATTCCTTTGGATAAACCCACTCATTCTTCATATAAATATGTAAAAAGACCACAGACACATAATGAGCCATGAACAGGAAGCTGAAAACACACAAGCAGGCACCAGAAGTGGAACATACTTGGATATGCTATGATGCACACATGCTTGCAGTAGTCTTCATTTCACCCTACAGAGTATTAATTATCATCTGGAATCAACGCTGATTTCCTCTTCCTTTTGCTCCCTAATTATTAAGGTAATTTTATCCTGTGGTGAATCCAACTATATCCCATTCACAGTAAATATGCATCCTTCCCGTGCATATGCAAATGTGCTTCAAAGGCCAAGTTGAAGGTAAGCTAAGTACTTATGGAGCATCCCAATTCAATAGTGGACAGCCCCCATGGCTAGGAAAGTCAGTATATTGACTTAAAATTATGGCTCTTCTCAGAGGGGTAATAGATAAGAAAGAAAACCCTGCAATGGTAGGGTATATACAGGATCAAAATCCTAAAGGAATTGATACCATAGTTGACTGCAATAACACATACATACCTTCATACATACACATAAAATAAAGCTGTTGATTCTGAATCAGTACAGCAAACTTCTAGAATGAATTCAAAGTATCCATGCTACTAATTGGAGTCCCTCTTCTATCTTGAGAATATCGGTAACCTGTTCCAAGTGTTCACAGACTCTTACAAATCTGCCAATAAATCTGTCTTCTTTCAGTCAGTCCCAGCCCACTTCCACGTCTCTACAGATGCTTCTGAAAACTTCTTTCCCTCAGATTTGTTCCTTATCTTAAATTCAAATGCTAAAGAGGTTGGCAGGTTGTACCAGTCTAATTTAGTTAAACATATAAAAACAAAAGAACTGTTTATTTCTCAAATCATCATAAATCCTGAAATAAAGTGTTTGATTGTGTTCTTCAAGATCTAACTGACTATGTAATTTAAAATTTGCAGAAGAGAACGTGAGAGGGAGTATAGAGGTTAGGCCATTTTCTAAGGGTCAAACGTAAGATGGAGCCAGAGTTCACAGTCTATTCTGCTGGCCTTGGGGACATAAGAAATATTGTTCTGAGGGCTACCTTCAGTGTTACTCTTTGAGAAAAGTAAAGTACTAAATGAATCAGAAATCAGAAAGAAAAACTTATCAATGCCTTTGTTTTCTTGCTTTATAGACTCTTTAGTTAACAAACCAACCCTAGCTTCCTGCTTTTCTTCCTTGCCATATATTAAATCCAGCAACAAAGTTTGCACCTTTCATGACATAAGGATGAGGCCACTGGTAATCAGCTTCCCTGACAACTCTATCCTTAAGAATAATATCACATGGTTTCACCAGAGAAAAATTGCAATCATTAAAAAGAATAAAAGAATATAGATCTATATGGTCTGACATGAAAATAAATCTGATGTTATGTTATATATATTTCTAAAATATATTTAGAATCCTATAGATGATCTATTTTTACATTTTATATGTTTATATATATATGGTTATGTACACCCATATAGCATCAAACAAAAAATTAAAAAGTTAATTTAAACATATACCAGGTTCAAATTTCTTAGCTAAGAGAATGAACAATATCAGCTAGAAAAAAATGTAAAAATGCAAGTCCTAAAAGGGCATCCCAATGAACTTGGGTTTTCTGAAGCTTATATAATTTGGGATTCCCTTTTCAAGAAAAATAATAAAGATTTCTGAATACAAAGTTAGTTGGCTACATTAGAAAGATAAATTACAGCCATAAAAATGATGATACATACCACCAACATTACAAAATCCAGGAAAATTGTATAATATTTATAAATATTAATGCCTGACCCATTGTTAAATACTATTTTTTTAATTTTTTTGGATACATATCTGATTGCCTTTTCAAATTACAAATGTTCTGTAATATTATTTTCTATTGGGAGAATGGAAAGATAACCTCGTCTTTTCTTTAGTGTCTTCCTCCCCCCCTCCCTTGTCATTCAGCACTAGAGCCACATCCATGTTCTCCTGCTACCTTTGTCCTGCAACCTCCTGTCACAACAGCAGGTGGTTTGGCCTGTGGGATCACTGGCAATAGACCCATTAACCTGATATGATTATGAACCTTATAAATCCAAAGGAAATATATCTTCAACCCAAATTGCCTTTATTCCAAAAATACTCATGGATAATTGAACAGCACTGGACATGATGGCAAGTCTAATAAGGGAGATGGAATGGAAAGAGACTGTTGCCTTAAGTCCTTGTGGTTAAAATATTTTACTTTTGCAAAATTTTCAAAAACATATGACCCTGTGAGCTCTTTTACCTAGCATTTTGAAAGGTGGACAGGCAGTGGATGGGTCCTGAGGCTTAATCTTCATCAGTATAGTAGATCTGCCTCTGGGTCAACTAGAAAATTTCATAAAGGAGACTGAAGGCCCTGGCTGGTTAGCTCAGCGGTAGAGCGTCGGCCTGGCGTGCGGGGGACCCGGGTTCGATTCCCGGCCAGGGCACATAGGAGAAGCGCCCATTTGCTTCTCCACCCCCCCCCTCCTTCCTCTCTGCCTCTCTCTTCCCCTCCCGCAGCCAAGGCTCCATTGGAGCAAAGATGGCCCGGGCGCTGGGGATGGCTCCTTGGCCTCTGCCCCAGGCGCTAGAGTGGCTCTGGTCGTGGCAGAGCAACGCCTCAGAGGGGCAGAGCATCGCCCCCTGGTGGGCAGAGCGTCGCCCCTGGTGGGCGTGCCGGGTGAATCCTGGTCGGGCGCATGCGGGAGTCTGTCTGTCTCTCCCCGTTTCCAGCTTCAGAAAAATACAAAAAAAAAAAAAGAAGAAGAAGACTGAAGAAGAGTTGTTAGAAGTATGGTAGAAAAATATTTTAAAAAGTAAGGTACCTTTGAAATCAAGAGAAGAATATTTTTCTGATAGGGAATGAATAACTATGTCTAATTTTGCTGATAGGTTGATTAATATAAAAAGAGAAAAATAATCACTAGATTTGAAAACACAAAAGTCATTTTTACTTTAGTGAAGAAACTTAAGTGGAATAGTAGGAGTGAAAACAAGATTAGAGGTAGTTACAAAATATGTGGAAAGTGAGAAAATAAAAACAGAAATCTATTCAACTACTTCTAAGACAAGACTTCCTTCACCATTGGAAACCTTTGATTATGCAAGCATGAAAGTAATTTCTTGGTAAGTACTCTTACACTAAAATCATCTTTACATATTAGAGTGAGAGCTCTTTATGGTTCAGGACAAGGATTTTTTATCTTGTATCTCCACTACCTATTACATGGCAGATACTGAGTCAGTATTTGTGGAATGAATGGATGACTCTCAGATATGTTTTAGTCTGTCTCTTCTCTAGGAATTTTTTATGTTCTCCCCTGTTAAGGAAGAAGTTTATTAGTTTGAAGGAGGATTAATGGAACCTCAGATCTTTGGTTGTTTTTTTCCAAGTTATATAAAAGAGAGAGAGAAAAAAAAAGCAATTAAAAATTGATTATTATGAAATTCAATTCAACTCAGTTATTGAACACTTCTTCTTAGACCCAAAGACTCAAAAAAGATAGCATCAGGCTGAAAAGTGAAAACGTTAATATAAGATGAGAAATAATGAGATAGATGCACAAGGATCCCAGCATAGGGCAGAAGGGAGAGCAAGCATGGAGAAGACTCCCTGGGAGCAATGTAGCCTGAGCGAACGTTTCAAAAAAGCTGAAATTATCCAGGTGAAAATGTAAAAATTTCATTCCAGGGCAACTGTACTGTGGTAAGAATGCAAGAAATTTGGTAACATGAAAGACAAGAAATAACAGAGTAAATCTAAAAAAGTTTCAGGAGCAGATGTTAAAGAGATTTTAAAGGCTGCAAAGAAACATGGGCATTAGTCTGAAGATGACAGAAAAAACACTGAAGAAAGTAAAAAAAGAAGAGTCAGAATTATATGGAAAGCAGAAGTTTGGCTTCCAAGTCTCTCTTGAAAATTAAAATATGTCTCCTCATTCACTAGGGACCTTGCCACATATATTCTATTCCCAAGCAATAAAAAGATTCTCGGCTCCCTTTTTAGGACTTAGGCAGTCCGGGTCACCCCTGCTCTTCATGGCTATTCATGGCCCCACAGTCCTGAGAAGTTCTGGAAGTAAATCTCACCACAGCTGCAGTGCAGTCACAGTGTGTCTGCTGACTACTCGAGAGGGAAAACAAATAGCAGGCATGTGCTGGCCACACATTCCACTGGGGGTTCTGCCATCTGTCTTTGTGTTCACACAGCCATTCAGATTTACAGTTCATACCAGCTCAAAGCCCCTTCCAAGCCGAACTTTGAAGAGTTAGAGAGAAAGTTCATATATGTATAGCATCAAGCTTTGCAAAGGGTTGAGAACACACAGAGAAGAAGCAATATTAGAACAGCATTATAATAACAGTCATGATAACGGTAATAATTTGCCAAGGTAACAACTGGAGTTGGTGGTAGTAGAGACAGTGGTGGAAAGGGCCCAAAGCCTGACAATATTACAAAGTTATACATGATGGATGTTGGGGAGTCCACAATATGTTTTCTCCATGGGCACAAACAAACCTGCTCTTAGTAGTGTTTTTATTATTATTTAATCCTTCCATTAGTGCTTGTGGGAGTCATTTAAGTGTTATCCACTGTTAGGGGTTGAGCTCTGTCCCCTAAAATATCATATTTTGAAGACTTACCCCCTATGCCTACAAATGTAATCTTATTTTGAAATAGGATCATTTCAAATGTAATCAAGCTAAGATGAAATGATTAGGATGGGCCTTAATCCAATATGGCTAGGGCCCTTATAAAAAGAGGGGAATGTGAACACATGCAAGGAGAATGGCATGTCTTAATAGAGGCAGACACTGTGGAGTGATGCGTCTACAAGACAAAGAACACCAAGGAGTGCTCTCACTGGAAGCTGGAAAAGAAGCATAGAAGAGATTAACCCTTAAAGCCCTCAAAATGAACCCACCCTCTTGACACCTTGATTTCAGACTTCCCTGCCTTCAGAACTGTGAGACAATATATTTCTGTTGTTTCAAACCATCCAATTCATGGTACTTTGTTATAGCTGCCCTGGGATACCAATAAAACCCCTTTAACAGATAAGGGAATGGTATCTAGAGAGGCTAAGTACCTTGTTTAAAGTCATGTAAAGAGAAAGAGCCAGGTTTCAAACCCACTACTACTTGACCCAAGGGCAGAACTGACCCCTGGCCCACAATGTTGCCTTTTATAAGGTGTTACTCAAATGATAGAATATATTCAAGGTCCCAGAACCCTCGTTTAAATACATATTTGTTGTGTTTTGTTTTTTTTCATCACCTACAATATCTGGTATAGAACCAAGGGCAGTCCTTTGTGCATGAACTTTGAAGACAATGGAAAAGAACATGAAGAATATTCTCATAATTTTCATATAAGACTGAATATAAGGACTAACTATATAGTCTTTTTCTTTAATTTTTTAACTATAGTCTTGATACTTATTACTTAATGATATCTCATATCCTCAAAGAAAACAATCCTTAGTTTTGAATACATTTAGCTTAGCATAATCATACATACCTCTGAACATTATGCAGTGGTATGGTACCCGCTTTCAGTGAGGAGCAACTGGAAATACCCCTTACGTTCTGGTTTACTTTGAACAAACCCATTTTCCATGCTTCATCCAAATTCTGTTAATCCTTGTCAGTGGATCACCCACTGCTCTACATGTTATTTGGCTTTTATCTGTCTAATGACATAAACTGGGCTTAGAAACAAAGTTCCTTCCAAGCTATGTCTTGAATTATTTTCCACTGATGTTCCTCCCTCCAATGTAGTGTGCAAAATGCAAAATGGCTTCTGCTTTCATACTTATACAGAAATGGCTTTTCTCCAGATATAACTGGCGTTGAGTCTGCCCATGATCTTGTGGCTCATCAGCATCCTCTTCCTTTGCTAGGGACAAGGATAAAGCTTCCAAAAGCCATTGCTGGGAAAAGAGCCCTCTTTGTAAGAATTTGAAGTTAAACAGGTCTCTCTCTGAACAGCACCAGAAGACTTCTGTGTCCCACCACTAAACCTTCTCCTGAAAACCTATTGTTTTCATGTTGTGTGTTTAACCACTAAATATTCACTAGAATTTATGCCACAATGCCTCACCTCTAATCACAGTTTCCAGTCATGCTTATCATAATTACATACCACAGCACAAACAGAATATTCAGGTCCCTCCTTCCAAAGGTTCAGATACTTAGAATTCTAACATGGAGGGGTGGTGTGAAGCACTGTTTATTCTCACAGTTGTTTCTTCTCTCACTGTTAAGAAAAGAAGATAGCATGGCAGATGGGCTACTGAGCCCATAACAATGCTGTTTGAAATTCTTGTTGTTTCTATTTCACACAAATTAGAATTTAATGAAAACATTTAAATATAAAATGTACACAAATAGATGAACTTTGGGAATACCTTTTCCATTAGAAAAATGGAAAATAGAGCACAAAAATTTAGTCTCAAGACCTTTGGTAGAAATTGAGAGTGCAAGTCTTTACATAAGTAAGCTAGGAATTAGCCATGCCATCCACTTCCAACAGTCCTCAACCTTTCTTTCTGAATGAAATGTTTCTCTAGATCACTAAAAGCATAGATCTTAGAAAGCTAGAGATTTTACGATGCAAAACATATATCCAGTCATGCATTCTTCTTGAATATAAAACTTTGCAAATTAGTGTCTGTGTGTGTCTATGTGTGTGTGTACGTGCATGGGAGTATGTGAGTGTATGTATACAATGCTCACTGCAAAGCTGCCAACTCTCATTCTTTCAGAATGAGGTGCTTCCATTTATTGTCTCAATTTCAATCTGCCTGGGGCCTAAAATAAAGAGAGTCACAATTGATTTCAGTTGGATATTTAGAAACTCATTCAGATTCCTTCTGAGTCAATTAGATGATCGCAAGTTGGCAGCTGAGTAAATTTCCTGCTGGGAACTAGATTGCAAGGGAAAAAATAAATAAAGATATATGTGAAATTGTCCATCAACAATCAAGAGTCCTGGCTAATACCATAATTGAAACACCTGTTCTGGGGCCCCTTTTGAGTATAAAAATGAGGAAAATAAATTCAAATTATATTCACAGATTTCTTTGTTTTTTTATACACACAGTGGGATGGGTGGTAATGGTGCTTAAATCACAGTGGTCATTATTTCATGAGGCATATGGTAGGGCTGATTTCATTGGAGGCACACAATGGTTTAGCTCCCTTACCTGCTGTTGGTCCACTTTAAGATGAGTAAAAGGTCTAATAGAAAATCTTGAAGACATCCAGAAGCACTGACAAATATAAGGTACCATGCTGTATGCCATACTTCATAAACAAATAATAGAGGGATCTCTAAACCATCTCATAGGATTTCATCATCTTCCCAGCTGTGGCCCCCTGTGGGAACAGTGCTGGGTGTGCTGTTTATTCTTTATAAAACTAATACTAAAAAGCTTACCCATGGGATGATCTGGTAATCACTGATTCCATAGCTATCAAGAGGGCTGAGTTTTTCAGACAGGTTATTATTACAGGTAAAGAAATGCTACCTTTGATTATCTATACCAGGGGCCTGCAACTTTTTCTGCAAAGGACAAGAGATTTTTAGGCTTTACAATCTCTGTTTCAACTACTGAATTCTGCCATGGCATTGTGAGTGGCTATGAACATGTAATGAATAAATATGGTTGTATTCCAATAATTATTTATAGATACTGAAATCTATATTTCATGTAATTTTCACATGTAGTAAAGTATTATTTTCTTCTTGATGAAGAAATAATTAAGACTATTTTTATCTCACAGGTCATTAAAAAACAGGCAGGATTTGGCCCATAGGCCTTGGTTTACTGTCCAGTTTTTTTATCTAAAGAAACAACACTGATTTGGAATATATCTTAATAACTATCAATATCCTATATTACTTAAAGCTCAATTCTAAATGTCATAAGAATAAAAGACCACAGCAGTTTAAAAAAAAACAATGCTGTTTTGTGTGCCAGAAAGCATTAAAATTTCTTTCACTGCATTTCTCTAAACCACATAATTTATTGACTACCCCTTAATCCATGATTGAAGAATCTAAGGAAGAAAATTAACACCTCAATTATTTGACAAGGTCAAAAAGAGATATGTTCATACTAATGAAATATTCTAATTAACTAAAGGTTATCCCATTTATGCATGAAGTCACTATAAGAGCTGCAGGGACATGTGGAGGTCTCTTGAACATGAGAGCAAATATTTCACCAGCCATCTAGAAACTTGATTACTGATCAATCCTTTTCCTAACATGTCTTATAAGAAAAATTAACAACTAAGAGGACTAAATCTAAGAAGAATACATAGACTATAGTCTATGTAAATTTATAAATATTCAAATATATACCAAATAATACATAATATAAATAAATATATAAATAGAATCTGTTTCAAATTTCTATGTAAACAAGTAGCTAGCAGAAGTTCTGACATTATGGAAAGGAAAAAGGTATTTTCATAATTGCATCTGATTTAAAATGTAAAAAAATGAACAGTGATTTAAAAAATCATGAGACACGTCAGAAGAAGCACTTAAATATTGTACAAATTAAATAAAGAGTTTTGCTAGAAAACTTTAATGTGAAAAATTTTTTTCTGCTTTTAACTAACAAAACCAAAATATGACATAGTTTTTCTTGTAAATGATAGAAAAAAGAGAGAAAATTACTTTAATCATAAAAGTGAAAGGAAAGCAGACAGTCAGTGCCCTTGTCATAATAGGCTTCCCTATTCAAGATTCTATTTCAGCTGGCTCTGCCCTAGTGTGAGGTACTTAAACAGCTACATCCTGAGATGGTCTTGCCAGAAAGATATTTAGTGATGTTACACAGGAACTGTTCTACAGCTTTGTAATGGGAGAGCTGTTTTCACCTCAGATATCAGCAAGGAAAAGATGTTCTGAACTAAACAGAGAATAAATCTTCCTCTGCCAACATCACCATAGTCCACAGACCACTGCTCATGGCTGAAAATTCAGCAAGCAGGCCACAAAGCAGTTATAGCAAACAAAGACTATGTTGTAAGAGAAAGGAGAACCTAAAGAATATCCCCTGCAATGTCACCACCCCATTAAAATTAATGTCACCCATTAAAATTAATAAAAAGAAAAAAGAATATCCCCTGAATATCTTAAACACATCTTTGGCATAGCAATTAAGGCACTGGCCAGATGAAAAATGGTATACTCAAATTGCATAAATGAGGAGAATTTAACTGAGAATAATGTTTATTATAATGTGGGAAAAGCTTAGGAAAAGAAACAGGGAAGTGAAATATCTCAGGGTTCACTTCTACACTTACAAACAATAGGATGGCAGGGCTAGGAAAAGACTCAGTTACTAAAAGCTGGAAGGAGAACTTCATGGTGTAGGCCTGCGTGCCAGGACCTGTAGCCTTCAATACTTGGGACATGACCAACCCATAGCAACTGGCAGGGAGGATGCTTGGGAATAAATACATCAACCTCGCATTTCTCCTTTTTTCCAGCTTCCTGGGTCTCCCCATTGGCCAAACGCAAATGGAAGCTAACAGTGAAGACAGCTCCATCTGTAGTCCTTGCCTCCCAGGGCAAGAGTCATCTGAAGAAGGGTGAAGGGAGAGTGTGCCTGCAGGGGCTAATGGGAGACATGGGTACCTACTGTGTGGACAATAGGGCGATTTCTCTGCTGCTAGGTGGAGATGTGTCTGGAAATCATATGGCAAAATAATCTAAAATATTTGAGCAAACATTTATAAGCACATTTCAAAGTGCAAAGAAACACCATAAGGTCAGAGGTCTTAAATTTATAAAATGAAGAAACACACACACACAAAAACCCAAAAAGAAATATTTTCAAAAATATTAGTGATAACATATTCATAAGTGCAATTCCCCATATTCTCAAACACAAAGACCCATTAAAAATAAACCAAATCAGAAGAGACAAACCGCAAAAAGAAATCTCAAAAACAAAATGTGAAGTTCAGCAAAACTGATTAGAAAAACCTCAAGAAAGGGAAAATTAAGAAAATTTAAAAAGTAGTGTCATGATAGCCAATGGATTAAAAAAAATGTTTCAGAGTAAAGGAGAAAGTTAAAATTGTGAAAGCTACAGAGAAATGAAAAAGAAAGAAGATTAAAGACCATTGTTTTTGGATAAATAAAACTGGTGGATTTAAGGAGACAATAGAAAATTATCACTCTGCATTGTTACCTAGATTTTATTTAGTGTTTTTCTAAAAACACATATTATTTTTTATAATTAAAACAAAGATCAAAAAAAGGGGGGGGGGAAGTATTGAACTCTAATTTCAGTCCCATAATTCCAGAGAACCTGCTCTCTTAGAAGCAGTGGGCAAAAAGGAAGCACTCGGCAAAACTCCTGAGACAGAGGCTGTCAACCAGTATTTGCTGAATTCATTGCATGAATGAAAGTGGCCATGGGTGAAGTAAACAGCTCATCAGGAAACTGAGTAGTAATGAAAAGTAGAGTGGGACTCAGAATTCTGATTCAGGTTTAAACTGCCAAAAAGAAAAATAAAATTGTTTTCTTTTTCTCTTTTTAAGTGAGAAGAGGGAAGATAGACAGATTCCTGCATGTGCCCCAAACAGGATCCACCCAGCAACCCATCTGGGGCTGATGCTCAGACCAACGGAGCTATCCTCAGTGCCCCGGGCCAATGCTCAAAATAACCAAGCTACTTGCTGCAAGATAGAGGAAGAGGGAGAGAAGGGGGGTAGGGAGGGGAAGAGAAGCAGATGGTTACTTCTAATGTGTGTCCTGATCAGGGACTGAACCCGGGACATTCACACGCCAGGTACCAGGTTCACACTCTATTCTCTGAGCCAACCTGCCAGGGCAAATTGTTTTCTAAGATATGGAATTTTCTCATAATAGTCATCTGGTTTTGCCTGTATCATCTTCCCAGCAGTCAGAGGGTAACAGTTAGACTCTTCAATGTGGCATGCTGCAATGCCAATAAAAAGAGGAGGGAAGGAAGAAAGAAAGCTCAAGAGATAATGTGTATAGGATTGATCTCTTTGGAAAATAATGTAGTAATACAAATAACAGAGCTAATATAATTCAAGTGTACCCCAGGCCTGTGTCAGTGCCCAAAAGGGTCACATTTAATAGCTGAGTGAGGCATTGGAGGTTTTTAGCACGTAGCAATGTCATGTCTAGAGTTAGGTAGCAGCACGTGATCTTTCCCAGTGAAAATGCATCACTGTTTGGCAACTTACTGTCATGGTAGCATTGCACATGAACTGCTTTGCAGGATTTAAGTGGGGTCTGGGCTTGATATTAGGGAAGGGCTACAACCTAAAGGATGGAGCATAGAACAATGTATTTGATCAAATACATGAGGAAAAGGGCTACTTATTCAGTAGGCACAGTGCTTGGAGCCCATGAAAATTTTATGGGCCTTGAAAAATATTTTCATTTTAATTTCTCTTAATGTCAGAAGAAAAAAGCAAATATCATAGTAATAAATATATGACAATGAATTCAGCTTGTATTATATTTGTATTTATACCAATAGAGTTGTAAACATATGTTTAATATTTTTTTAGAGGAGAAGAGACCATGAAAGCAAACATGCCAAGACTCCACCGTGTCTTAATGTGGACCAGGGTGAGGTCAGGGAATCAGTGGCCCTGCAGGTTCCTGGGGCTGAACCCCAGCTTTTGGCAGGTTAGACACACAACTGACCACCTTTTAAACCTCAGGACTGGCTACAGAGATGGTATCCAAAATTGATCATTCACTTTGGACTTGAGGAAGCAAGGGCTATTGGTTCAAATTCCTGATGGACTGAAGGTGACTGAAGACAACAGTTTAAACACATGGGCAGAATGACATCAAGACACAGGCCTGAGTAACCACCAGTCACTGACTGACCCAATCTTTAAATTCTGATCTTCACAGATCTTTCAACCTACCTGAACTGATTGGCAAGATTCAAAGGTAAAAGAGAAATCAGGAAAATGATTTATTCCACACTTCTCATTTTAAAAAGTGAGGGCAGTTTATCCAACAAAAGCCCTGGGTCAGGATATGAGGAGCTGTTGGAAAAGTGACAATAAAGAAGATAAAAGGAGAGAACAATTTTCCTGATGAAAGATTTTGCTTTTTTAACTTGCTCCCCGAACCTCTTCCGTCCTATGAAACTACAAGAGGGATTAAGGGAGGCAGTATTAGCCTTATCAATCATAAAACCTATCAGCAAGAAGCCTCCTGTGTTCCCCATCTGTGGGGAAGAAAGCATTCTGACTGCTCTGAAAACATGCCCAGAAGATATGTAATCCTCCTCACTGGAAATGCTTCTCAGCTCAGTGTATACTCAAAGTACATGAGTCCCCATGTGAAAAGTGAGCATGTGAAAGTCACTCAAGGCAAAGAAAGATCACTTTACAACAGACAACTGCACCAAAGGCTAGAATAGAGATTTAAAGACCATTTCTAGCCACGGGTAACCTTTCGAATGAGAACACAAGTACCCAAATGTCATGGCTTGATGTCATGTGTTTCTCAAAGGAGTAGCCACCAGTGGAACTGAAGGACGCTGTTCCCTTAATAAGACCCACTTCTCAAGATATTGCAATTATATTTCCAAATATATCAAGTAAGTTTTATATCAAAGTTGTGTTTGTATATGTGTTTTTGTGTTTTTGGTAGCTGAATAAAAGATTAAATCAAAAGAGGTATTTTTTTTCATGCTCTCCAAAAAGTTTAGGACATAGTAATATATCTCAATATTAACATTGAGAGTTTTATGAGATTCCTAACAAGAATATTAGGACAACTCTATATTTCTAAATTTCCAATTGTTTTTTGATCTGACAGCATCAGACTGTGGAGAAATCCACTTGAAATTTCCTTCAGATGGTCAGTGTTAGAAAAGTAAATACTATTTGATCGTCTGACAGCTGAATAACAATCCAAGTTGTCAGAGTGGCAGCTGATCTGTCAATGATGCTTTTACTCAATGAAAAGTCCCTAGAGAAATTAAACATCGGGCAAAGCATAGCCATGAGTCAGCCTACTAGAAACAATATCAAAGACAGTGGCAGAGAATGCCATTCAACAGGATCATGTCACTCACAGTAAGCCTATATTTAGATAAGTTAAATCTGAAATCTGAGCTGTCTTTGATGATAGATCCATGGGCACAACTGGACTACAGTTTGTTTGAAATGCAAAATGAATAACATCACATCCACTCTGGGCAAAATACAACTCAGCACCTGGAATTCCAAGTCATCTGTCCCTTAAACCTCTTTTCTGAAACTCATCTGGTAAGATCAAACCAAATAACTTAGAGTTTGATAAATCCTAAGATAAAATTGATTTGGAATGGCCCATCTTTTGACATTACAAAATTCTGGGGATATAGTGATAGGAGGAGAAGAGAATATTACCTAGGCTATAAAAACTGCATACAGATTACTAAACACTATTAATGATAATTGCATGTAAAATATTTTAAAATTGTTTGAAGAAAGCTCATTGTAAATCATAGTATTATATATATAATAGGATATTCTTTGAAGGAAGAAGCTAGAGATAAAAATTAAATCTGTGCTTCTGAACATACCTATTTTACTAAAACACAAAAGACAATAAATATTAGTCATATTTATGCCATGAAAAAGACTAAATTAAAATTTTAACAATTTGAATGCTAGTTAAGATTAAATGCAATTGAAAAGAGAATATACTTGACTATAAAATAACATTTTAAAATATTTCAAATTAAAAAATTTTTAACAAACATGGTAATGTTTTGATTATACATGCTTTTAATTAATTTAAATTACATATAAATAAAAAATAAGCCATTTAAAGCATAAATGGATAAATGGCATAAATATATATTTAACAAAAGAGGAAATATAAAAGCTCATAGTTTATTTAAAAATCAAATTAAAATGATAATACAGATGCCATTTTTTAATGTTAAATTATCAAAATTTCTGGCCCTGGCCAGTTGGCTCAGTGGTAGAGCATTGGCCTGGTGTGCAGCAGTCCCGGGTTCGATTCCCAGCCAGGACACACAGGAGAGGCACCCATCTGCTTCTCCACCCCTCCCCCTCTCCTTCCTCTCTGTCTCTCTCTTCCCCTCCTGCAGCCAGGGCTCCATTGGAGCAAAGTTGGCCCGGGCGCTGAGGATGGCTCCATGGTCTCTGCCTCAGGTGCTAGAATGGCTCTGGTTGCAACAGAGCAACGCCCCAGAGGGGTAGAGCATCGCCCCTGGTGGGCATGCCGGGTGGATCCCGGTCAGGCACATGCGGGAGTCTGTCTGACTGCCTCCTCGTTTCCAACTTCAGAAAAATACAAAAAAAAAATTCTAAAGAAACCATAATATCTAGTAATGATTGCAATAACACTGGTGGGAGTGTAAACTAGGTCAACATTTCTAAAAACAATTACAGTTATTAGGAACTGGAAAAAAATGTCTAAATCATATGGACGAATCTTGGAAACCTGTTTGGAGGCTCCAGTATGGGAACACAACTATTCATATCTGCCTGAGCAGAGAATGCTATCTTCTTCAACCTCCAGGGAAACACCATTAGGACTGATGAGAAAATAAAGAAATACCCAACTCCTCAGACCAGCAGAATCTTGAAAATAATTTAGAAAAGGGAAGCTACAACTAGATCATTTATATATCCCCTGTTTATTCTCCTTCACAGAAGCAACATCCAGAAAAAAATCAGAATATACACCTATATGGCTATTTGCAAAGATTTTGGTTGTGCTATAATTTATAAGAGAAAAATAAAATTGTACAGTAAAGGGACAAAGTTTCATCTATATTAATGTACATCAAGTATCTACTAATATGTTTTTAAAGATAAAATATAAAATAAAAATAAAATATGTTGATAAAAGTAAAGTTTTATAATAAAACAGTATATCTAGATTGGAAAACTATAATGCTGAAGAGCTGATCTCTGGACTGTAGAATTACAGGATTTTTAACTTTTCACAATGAGTATTTGTCTTAATAAAATCAGAACAATATGTTACATTACTTTTTGGAAATTGTAAATATGGCACCAAAATTCTACTTAACAAAGATGACTGATTTATTTTTTTGTTTTTTGTTTTTTTGTTTGTGTGTGTGTGTGTGTGTGTGTGTGTGTGTGTGTGTGTGTGTGTATATTTTTCTGAAGTTGGAAACGGGGAGGCAGTCAGACAGACTCCCGCATGCTCCCGACCGGGATCCACCCAGCATGCCCACCAGGAGGCGATGCTCTGCCCATCTGGGGCATTGCTCTGTTGCAACCAGAGCCATTCTAGTGCCTGAGGCAGAGGCCACAGAGCTATCCTCAGTGCCCGGGCCAACTTTGCTCCAATGGAGCCTTGGCTGCCGGAGGGGAAGAGAGAGACAGAGAGGAAGGAGAGGGGGAGGGGTGGAGAAGTAGATGGGCGCCTCTCCTGTGTGCCCTGGCTGGAATCAAACCTGGGACTCCTGCATGCCAGGCCGACGCTCTACCACTGAGCCAACCGGCTAGGGCAAGATGACTGATTTAATATCAACTTGTCTTACCAACTAAAGTGTAGTCTGCATTAAATGACATTGTTGAGGTCTTAAATTTTTATAAAATCCTTTCTATGTTTTTTAAATTAAATCTAAGTTGCCTAATTATTCTGTGCTTGATTTAGCTTTCTGACTTGTAACTTGGAAAGGTTGTCCATAGCATTGTACACTTTAAGAATTCAATATCATATCCACTCTCAATGTTACAAACCACCTGTGTTCAGCAGGCAAAAAAGAAAGAGAGGGGGGGGGGAAGGAAGGAAGAAAATTCTGCTTTCACTATTAGCTTCTTATGGATTTGTACTATCTAATGTTCTAAGAAAAGTTTTAGACCACTTCTAAAAACCATCTGTGAAAGGAAAATGTAGTACTTCAATTCTTGTTTTTAGTAGTAACTTTTTAATGGAAATCAGACAATGGAAGGAAACCCTTCCCATCTGCTTTTATCAGTAAAATGTCAAAAGGAAGTCATAGTATTCTTGGCAAATAGCACTTGACTTTCATATACAAACACATTCTTCATTTATAAATATAGCCTTCTAAAATGTTAGGTCAATATTAGAATGATAAATAGTCAGGGGCCAGGTCGCTTTGGGAGATTTTAGGCATTGTTGAGTATGGCTCTTCTACTTTCTCAGCTTGGGGTTTCTTGTCTATAAAGTTGAATCTCCAGGTACAGATTCTGAAACATCTATCCCATTTTTTTTTACAAGCATAAACATGGTAAAGTAATTTTCTTCTTCCTCAAAACTGCCTGTACCTTAGCAATCCATTCACTGTTTACCTTTGTGAACTTGGCGAATATCTACCTTACAAATAGCAAGAGTCCAGGTCACTGCCAAATCAATAGACCATTTTACAGAGACACATAAAAGTGATAATGAGAGAAACCAAGGTACATCAGTATGTAAAGTAGCAACACAGCTGCTAATTAAAAATGACTTGGGAAGTTAGATCAAGATGGCAAATAGAGCAAATATGTTTGTCTCTAAGTCCTAATCAAAATCACAAATGACAGAAAACACATCCATTTTCTTTCATTGTTAAGTTTATTACAGCACTAAAAAGCAAAAGAGAATTAAATTTGGGCTAGAAATTTTAAGACATCTCCACATGGAAAGCAGTTGAAATAAATATGCACAAAAAAACTGTCACTAAAGGTAGAAGGAGCTTCAAAGTTATTTCACAGTCTGAGAGCTGAAACAACCATCAGGGAGATTTGTCACATACACACATTTAGAGAAGTTTAGCCAATTAACTTATTGCTCTTTGCCCCCGATTACAACAATACACACACACACACACACACACACACACACACACACACCCCAACACTAGGGATTGTTGGAAGGCTACAGAATTGATTGAGCTTGTGAGCATGAACCAAGAGGCAGTACAGAAGCCTCACAGAAGGAAAGTCTCAACATTGAGAAAAATAAGCTACTAGTGTATATCAGCAGCAGCATATCCTACTATTGCCTCACAATAAGGTGGGCTACAGTAACCAGAAACACACCTGCAGGTGGTTAAATAGAAACTCTCTGATACAAAGATGACAACCAACTATGAATCATAAAGTATTTCAAGAAAACCAACTCAATGAAATAAAAGCACAAACTAAGAATTAGAAGAAGTAACACCCGAGGAAACAAACTAAACAGAGCAAAAAGGAGAACCCAAAAGAATATTTTAAAAATGAAGGTATATTTTATATAAATAAATGCCTAGATCTTAAGAGTTCAGTTTCATGTATTTTGATAATTGTACACACTTGTGTAACTAACACCCAAAACAAAAGTTGGAACATTTATATCATTTCAGAAAGTTCTCTCTTGTCCCTTTCAAATTCAGTTCATCATAGACAACAACTTCCTGATTTAAAGCATCATAGAATAATTTTATGTGCTCTTGATGTTACATAAATGGAATCATAAAGTATATATTCTTTCAACCAGCCAATATTTTTGACAATCATCTATGTTGTATACTTTTTGTTAGTTGACAAATACAACTCTGGTGTATAATTATAACATATTATTGATCTATTCTCCAGTTGAAGGACATTTGGCTTGTTTCCAATTTGGGATTATTATGGATATAGCTGCTATGAACATTCTTATACAAGTATTTTGGGGTAAGGATGGAATTTCAGAGACATATGGCTAATAGACATTTAACCCTATTTTAAAAAATAGGCCACAGTTCTCAAAAATGTCTGTACCATTTTACACTCCAATTTGTAATGTATTGGATTACTGTTTGTTCTACATTTTACCCAACATTTAGTATTGTCAATCATTTTTACTTTAGCAATTCTAGTGGGTATGGGTATATATTTCACTCGGTACCTTATTCAATAGTCAACCAATTGTGTACATAAGGGTCCATTTCTGAACTTACTACTTGTTTGTGGATAAGTAGCCAATACCACGCTATCTTTATGATTGTGGTTTTACGGTAAGTTTAGTAAGTCTTAAAAACGCATAATGTAAAACTTGCCATTTTATTTTTCCAGATTTGTTAATGTAGTATAAATTCTTTAAATTTTCATATAAGCATACTCACTTAAAAAAACTAATCACGCTTGCTATTACACTGACATAAAGGTGTTAAAATCTCTTATTATATTTGTGAATTTGTTCTATTTGTCCTTTTAGTTCTATCAGGTTTTGCTACCTGAATTTCTGTAGAAAGGAAACAGCTACTCCTGTGTTTCTTCTATATTCTGATATTATACTCACTACTCACAGTATACTTTAATTCTGATACTTCTGGTCACTAAATGAGTGTGTCAGAAGTTCCCACACCAAGCAATTCTCAGACACTGGTTGGTCTCTTTCTCACAAATACAGACTTTCATTCCCACATTATTTCCTCATAGCTACTATTTCTTGTAGAAAAGATGTTGAAAAACTTCTCTCAGCTTTTGTCTGTCTGCAAAAAATCTATTTATCTCATCTCTGTTTTTTCTGACTCTAGATTTTTGTCCTGAGTTATTTTTTTTAAATGCTTTAAAAAGGCTATTTCACTTTATTCTGGTCTCCACAGTTTATGATAAGAAATCAGCTGTCATGTGTATCAGTTCTTCCCTGTATATATTTTGCATTTTCTTCTGAAAATGATCTTTAAATTTTCCTTTTATGTTTGGTTTTCAGTAATTTGACTATTGTGAGCCTACATCTGGTTTTCTTAGTATGTATTTATTACGCTTGGAATTTGTTAAACTTCTTGGATCTGTGAGCTGATCTTTTATTGATTATGGAAGTTTTGGGGTTATTATAGCTTAAAATATCTTTTCTGCTCCCTTCTCGAACTGCAGAATTTATTTCTGAAATTTCAAACACAGATATCAGATGCTCTGGGAATTTTTTTGTTTTGTTTTTTTACTTTTAATGTTTACTTGAAAATTTTTAGTAACCTATCTTCAAATACATTAATTCTTTCTTCTTTTGTTCATTCTGTTGTTAATTGCATCATGTCCAAATTTTTCACTAGACTCTAATGTCTATACAAATATTGATCGACTTATGATCTATGCAACTTACGACCATTCAACTTTACAGCTATAATCGCTAGCCACGACTGCTCCGCGTCTGGCAACGCAAGCATTGCCCAGCTGGGCGTATGACAGTGCGAACCAGCTTCCGGCAGCACTACCATCTCTGCGTGCACCATTTCAACTGTTATCCCAGACTTGGCACAGCAATTGGTGTTTTGTGTCTTGGATATTTTTCATCAAACCCCTCCCAAGATGTCTACCAAGAGGAAATTGTCTTTGCAAATATTAAACCAGTTGTACTGGTAATGCAGTGTTTTACTTAAACCTGATGTATGTAAAAATAAGACACAAAATGGTGTAGAGATAATACAAATGGCATAAAATGAACAAAGAAATGATGACATATAATAATAATGAAAGAAAGTTATGATAAAATACGACTTAAAGATTTTTATAACATCATTTCACAGTACTGTACATACATCCTACTCAACTTACGACTAAATTGTGTTACAACTTGTCTGTTGGAAGCAATCATGGTCATAAGTCAAGCACTAGCTGTACTCAGTTTTTTAATGTTTCTGTCATAATTATAATAGCTGATCCATCTTTGGGCATGCAGCTATCAACTGCTTTCTCTCTTTCATGGATCACATTTTTCTGCTTCTTTATGTATCATAACTTTTAATTATACACAAGCCATTTTGTGATAAAAAGTAAAGCACAATAAAAATTAAATAAGATTTACTCTCAATATAAAGTGTATCTTTTCTTCTGTCAGGTATTAGTGTGGAGAATTGAGTCAATCTAATCTGTGGTTAAGATGAATCTGGATTTTGATGCAATTTAGACTCAGTTTCCAATATTTCAAATATAACCTCTGGTTTCAAATATTTTAGGAAAGGGATCAGAGTTTCCATTTATTGGAACTTAGAGTCTCAGCCTTTGGTGATCTCTTTGCTTTAATGCTTAGCTATAAGTTTTCCAAACCATGAGAGGTCTCGTTCTACATCTTGTAGGATCTCTCTGCTTTATTGTCTTTCTCCTAGTTTCAGCACTTGGTGAAGATATGAATTACCTTGGAGGGATTTCTTTCAATTATCTTGTCTTATACCTACTCAATAAGGGGTCACAGCCTTGCACTTGGTAAAGCCCCCATATTCCTGAAACATGACCTGCTCCAGGTTTTGGCATAGAACCCCTACACTTGTTGACAGCTCATAGAAGAGTTGGTAGATGGGTGCAGACTCATTGTAGCTGTGAGTAGTTATTATCCATCATTGCAGCAAACACATGACTAACAGTAATTTATTAAAAGTTTTGCTGGTTTCTCCTTATACCCATCTATCATGGATTTCTTCTCTCCTACAGCTCTAGTAGGGATAGAAGAAACCATGCTTTTCTATTCCACCAAGAAGTAGTCATTGCCTTGTGAAATTTATCTATTTATTTTTATTAGTACCCTCACTCCCTTATGGTTAACACAAACAAAAGAATGCCACTGTGATTCTGGAGATTATCTGGCTTGGTCTAGATGTTATTAGGGTTGGGAGGAATTATCTCTTCTTAATTGTAAAAGTACAAAGAATACTATAAAATACTAGTATTACTTTGAAAAAAAACCCAGTTTTATATCCTGGAAATGAAAAAATGTGATTATAAAAATTAAATAAAAATAATAGATGGAGGCACACTTACAGCTTGACAGAAAAAGGACAACCACAGAAGAAATGCATGTGAAGATATTGTTATGATATAATTCCAGAATATAGCACAAATGTGAAATGATATAGAAATTATAAGAGATAAGTTCAAATAAATGGAAAAATTCCAGAAGATATAAACTTCTGCTTATATCTTACTAAACTGCTCATAAAAATTAGAGGATCAGGGAACATGCAGCTACTCCAGTACTTTCAGCCTCTGGTACTGTGCATTTTCACCAATGAAATAAAAGTTGGTTTTGCATCTCATTTGCATAATCAAACATTCTTTGATTTGTCATTTGTTTTTCTGATGTTCTAGCTTAATTTAAAAAAAATCAAATGCTTTTTTTTATTACTTCATATTCATTTTGAAATATCCCTTAATTTTTGTGAGCAGTATATATTCAGTTATAGAAAAAAAAAGATACTTGAAGGAGAAAATAGAAGAGAGGAAATAGCCAATTAAATGATAGAAGAAAATTTCCTGAACTGAAAAGAAAAAGACATACATTTTCAATCAATCTGACAGATCTATCAAGTGTAGAGTACAACCTTGAATAAAAGAAATCTATATATGATATTAACTCTTACAACTGATACAATGAATATCAAGGTAACATGAAACTTCTCATAGCAAGTCCTGTGAGTAAAGATAAAGGAGTAATTTCCTCAAAGTTCTAAGAAAAAATAATTTTGATTTAGAACTATACACCCAAAGTTTGAAAGATCTATATCTGTTTGTTTGTTTATTTGTTTACTTATATTTTAGTTTGATGTGCTAAAATCTACTCTCCAGTCTTTTGATAACAATTCTCCAAAATTCTTCTTGAATACCAGTCTTTCTTCATAATTAAATATTTAGTTTGGTGAAACTGACTCTAATGACTAGTCCAGATATGGGTACATTATTCATCTTTGGGCAGCTAAATGTGTGGTGTGTTCTTTCCCACAGTGAGTGCTTCAGAAGCAGGCTCCTAGCAGAACTCAAGCCAATTATAGTAAGGATAAGGACTTCTGTTTTAACTTCAGAAAGAGCAAACATCTCCTGTCTGCTGGTCTTAAATTAAGAGAAAATGAGACCAGAAGTTAATGGCAATCATTTTGCCACAACGTGACGCCTAAAATTAAGTTAATGTGTAGAGAAGTAGAACCAAGAGATGCACAAAGATGGACAGGTAACCCCACTGAAGCCATTGTGTCATGCAGTGCCTACAGCCGGATAAATGGGCTTTCATAGAAATGACCCAGTACAGTCTCCCTTTGGTTTTAAATATGTTTGAATTAGATATTGTTACATGCAAGTGAAGGATGTAACCGATCCACAACCATATAAGTATTTAAAGAAGAAAAGCAATACGTATAAAGAAGCATAATAAAATACTATATATTCTCTCTCTTCCAGATAACTTCCTTCTTTTCCTTTTTTTTTTCATTACTTTTAGAATTGAACCTAATTACCTAGAATAATTTCTCTTTTCTCTTCACTATGTGTGGTCAGCTAAGAGCTCAATAAAGAAACTAACATAATTACTTTTTTCTTTTTCTACACATTAGCAAACTCCATCAAGATGTCCCAAAGGTATTGAAGTGATATGCAATCATTCAATTATTTATTGAGCCCTTTCTGACACTCTCAACAAACACAGAGCAGCAGAAGTTATGCATTTCACGTTCTCAGACCAGAATGTAATGTCTATAGAAACAAATAACCAAAATGTATGTTAAAAAATATTCTTGAGAACTTTTAATATACTGCCACAAGCACACATAGAAAAGAGATCAGAAAAAACTGAGGCTATGTGGGAAAAAACAGACTAGTTTAATAAATGAATTATGCTTCTGATATGATGCATTTAGTGCTGAGTAAATGATGCTTTGGCTACATACAGTAGGATCTGATATGTTCTCGTCTCAAAGAAATGAAAATATTTCACAGAGTACATCTTCAAATAACTTTATTCTAGAAAGAAAAATTAACTTACCCCATAAGAAATAGTTAATAATATAAAATTAATTGCTGATTTTTGGCACTGGATATATGTGTTAGTCAATTACAAAGTCCATAATCATCAAAATTACCTGGAAGTCTTGCTAAAGTACAGATTACTAGGCTCCACACCTCATTTCAGATTTAGTAGGTCTGGGGAGGGGCCACAGAATTTCATTCATACATATTTTCAGGTACTGTTGATGTTCCTGGTCTTGAAACTTTATGATGTAAACCACTGTGTTTGAGGAGAAAGTTAAGGACAATATGAACTAAGATGTTTGTGATTTCAAAACCTGAGCATTAAAACAACAGAGATAAATTTCTTCTCTTAGGAAACCTACTTCCTAGTAGTAGGAAATAAATATAAAACATAAACTGCACTCTGATCAATGTCACCCTATTAAACTTAATTTTCACACTTAAACTGATAAAAATAATGTCTAATAATAAGTGTTAGTAAACATAAACTATTGTGCATAGTGACTAACACTGGACAGAGACATTAGGTAATGTGAATAATGACTATCTTTCTGAGATGATATGTGAGCTGAGTTGTGAAGGATGAGGAAGCATTGCTTTTTTGAAGATCTCAGGGCACATTGGTGCAGGCAGAGAAAACAGCAAGTCAAAGGCTTTGAGAAGGAAAGAAGCCTGATATAGTCAAAGAAGGAAAATGCCACATGTAAAGAGTAGAAAGTGTCTTTTTTAATAGTAATAATAATAATAATGTTTAAATGATAGGTGTGATACAAACCATGTATGCCTTGTAGGTCATGAGTGAGGAAATTTTTCTATTTTATTCTATAGTAAGTGGAGGGTTTGAACTATCAGAATAACATGTTCTATTGTAAATTGTAGGAAGATCACTTCAGCTGTTATTTGGACAATGGATTATAAATGGGAGGGTGGAGAAACGGCAAGAAAAGGAATAGGGATATAAGTTACATTACAGGATTCCAGATAAGACTTGTTCATAGATTTGTTTAGATAAAAACAGAGGTCATGCAGATACTAGACTAGTCATTCTTAAAGCTGGCTACATCAGAATTGGCTTCCCAGGCTCCATCTTGGACCTGATGAATCATATACAGTAAGTTGTGTCCTCCAGTGATTCTAATGGGCTGCCCAATTTAAGGCATTCTTTACAATACAGATTACTGTAGTAGTTAGACTGCATGAAAGCTTCATGGGTTTCTGGGTAGAAAATGTTCTGATGCAAGCAGTATTTTAAAATGATTAATTTGCTGTTGTATAAGAGAGACTGAAGACAAATGTCCTGCCAGTAAGAAGAATAGTCAACAGGCTGTCACAATAATTAAGGCATATGAATCTGACAGTACTTAAATATGGTAACTACAAATCCACAAGCTACATGTGGCTATTTAAATTTATCAGATACAAGTATTGCTACGCCAGCTTTTTATTTTTTCATTTCCATTTGCATGAAATAACTTTTTCCATCCCTTTACTTTTAGTCTGTCTGTATCTTTTATTCTGAGGTGGGTCTCTCGTAGACAGCAAATATATGAATCTTGTTTTTTTAAATCAGTTCAGCCACCCTATGTCTTTTGATTGGAGCACTTAAATTTAAGTGAATTAAAGTAAAAATTAAGTTTCCCAATCACACCAGCCACATTTCAAGTAGTCTATAGCCACATGTGGCTCTTGTCCCCTGCATTGGACAGTGCAGATATAAAACATTTTCAGGATCACAGGAAGTGTTTGGAAAGCAGTGGTCTGGGCAGTCCTGTTGGCAGTGGGGACAAAACCTAAAGCATCCAATCTGCATGAGGAGAGAGGTGAAGAGAGGATTCACAGGGCACAGTGATACGTGAAGCAGCACAACTTCATAATAATGTGGATTTTATTTGAGAAATTTTTAAATCTGCATAAAAAACACACTCAAGTCAAGGGCACTGTAAAATCAGCACTTGCTGTGTTACACAATTCACCACAATATTTTTTTTCAATATAGGAAAATACCATAACCGATAAGATAAATATTATGATAGCAAGTTTTTTTCTCCCTCTTCTCCTTTTCTGTGGATAATTACCAATGTCTGTAATTGACAACAGTTGATCAAATCAAAATAGGAAAACTAATAATGAGCCAGATTCTCCCACCACATCCCACCCGCTGAAGTCAGTGAAAGCTCTGTGCACAGAGGGAGACACATGGCGAGCTAATCTGGCCCAGTATTTACACAGCACTTTCCATTGGAGGATCTTAAAATGTTGAACAAATATTCATTTTTATAGGCCATCCCAGGAGATAGAACCATTGTTTGTATACCCAACTAAATTGGGTTTTAAAAGTTGGAGTTAAAGATTTTCTGCTACCTAAAATAGTGGTATTTAAAATGTGTGTTTCCTTCTTTCCAAATATGCATGTGTCAGAATTTACAAGATCTCAATTGAGTGTGAGTAAACTTCAAGGCTTCACTCAGCTTAGCCTTTCAAATGTCATCTTCTTACCAGCTACTCATGTGACTTCAGACAAGGCAATTAATCACTCTTACACATATTGACCCAAATTAAACAACTTCATTTACTTAGAACAGCAATTTTCAACTGGTGTGCCGCACCATACTGTTGTGCCTCAAGAATTTTTAAAACATCCAATACATGTCTATTTATTCAGGGGCACTGACCTCTTTTCCCTTAGATTGTCAAATTATAATAAAAATGACAACAGCTGATGCAACAATAGCTGGCCGGCATGAATGAATCAAAATTATACCTTTTTTTTTTTGTCAGATTGACAAAATGTGTATTTTTTGGTATTCCACAAAGATTTAGTTATGTGTACCACACATAGAGATGAAAATGTTGAAAATCACTGACCTGGAAACATATGTATGCACTGTACATCAGAGTTGCATAATCTCTTTGTGTTTTAAATTTCTTAGAATTTTTTAGCTGAACAGTGTACAAATGTGTTCATTGAATTTTGTTCTCAATTGACCATAAGTGGATTATCCAATTGCTAGGTTCTTCAGACATCTTGGGACTCTACTCCTTAACTGCAATTTGAAGACAGCTTCCCCCATCACTCTGCAGCTGACCCTTGTGCCATTAATAGCAAGGCAGGCAAGGGAAGGAGGGAAAGAAGTGCCTGGCTTTAGGTCAGTTGGTTAATTAGAAAAAGAGATGATGCTGTCAATTTGTCCACTAGTGCAACAAATATCTATTCAAGCTTTTCAATACACAAGGAAAACATCAAGATACAGGTATTGATCAACTTACAACCTATGCAACTTATGACCATTTGACTTTACAACCACAATCGCTAGCCACGACTGCTCCGCGTCTGGCAGCACAAGCGTTGCCCAGCTGGGCGTAGGACAGTGTGGACCAGCTTCTGGCAGCATTACCATCTCCGCATGCACCATTTCAACTGTTATCCCAGACTCGGTACAGCAATTTGTGTTTTGTGTCTTGGATATTTTTCATCAAATCCCTAAAGACCTTTCTTTGGAATGTGAAATGGAAGATGTCAAAGAGTTGCTAGAGAAAGAATCCAGAGAACTTAAAAGGTTTGAAACATACAAGGCCAGGCATTTCCAAAGTCTTTTTATAGCTCTGGAGTCATTTAAATTTTCAATACATGCATTAATTCACCTGTACCAAATATGAGATGCTATTAATATAGAGATAGGTTTTATATAGCCAAAAACATAACAAGGCTTTAGATACATATCATTAAATTTCTTTTATGGCAATTCTAAAGTTTTTATTACGTCTATCTTTTTTCTTCTTTTCTCTCTCCCTTCCTTCTTTTCTTCCTTCCTTCCATCTTTTTTTTTTATTCCTATCCTTCTTCCTTTTTTTATTCTTTCTTTTCTTTCATTTTCTAAAGGCTGGATATTAAGATATATTTGGTTTGGAAAAAGTCTAATTTCTTCTCAAACTGAGAGAACATAATACCACAGCCACAGGTAAAGTAGAAGTGAAAATGGAATTAAGAAAAGTAACAAATACTAAATACTAATTCCAGTGTGAGAGAAGAGCATTGTAAATTATAAAGACCATCAGAACAATAATAGATTTAATTTGTATTATCTTAGATAATTAATGTAAGCCTTGGAAAGGTATGCTATGTGCCTGTGTTAATATTTGCCTGCTGGACAATCAGGAGAAGAAAAAGATGTTTGTAACTCACAACCTGACTTGAATTACTAACTCACTGGTTGTGAAAGGTACTGTGAAAAGGGCATAGGAGGAGCATGGGCATGGACTCCTAGATACTCTGTGGTTTGGGATTTTCAAAAGATAAAACAGTAAATGTGTGGATTAAGAAGACCACCATCCCTTTGACACCCCCTGTAACATCTAGAAATGAGGTTTATATTTCCTTCTCCTGACTCTGGAAGGCCCTGTCACTTATCTGACCAACAGAATATGGCAGAAGTCATAATGCACCAGTGTCTGAGTCCAGGTCTTAAGAAACAGTAGCTTCTGCTTCCTGCCCCTAGGACACTAGAGCTGGAGGAAGAAGCTGAGGACCCTAGACTGTTATGCTGTGAAGAAACGTAAGAAAGCAATGGAGACATGTCCTAGAAAGTCAGATGCCTGTGGAGAGGGAGATGACAAGGAGTACAGAGACATCAGACATGTGAGTGAATGAAGATGCCATCTCGGAAGTGAATATAGATCAGAATATCCAGTTGAGTGTTTTCTAAATTCCTTACCCAACAAAACTGTGAGCAAAATAAAATAGCTATTTTAAGCCTCACAATTTTGGAGTACTTTGCTATGCAGCAATGATCACCTAAACAGCAAAGATGTGAAGGAGGGAATTTAAGAAAGGGATGAATAAGAAGACGGAGGAGCAAGATTAGAAACTGGGTATATCCTGTGAGGACTTAATAACTTGGTTACTATAATCCTTTGGATTATAAAGAAAATTTATATTTAACAAACACCTAGCAATTTTCTCTCAAGGGAAAATTTTTTGGTTATTCCCAACTTTTAGTAATCTCTGATAAACTAAGCACATGCTGCTTGAACTGAGACATTGTGGAAGGTAAAATGGCAGGTCCATAGAGAGAAGAGGAGTCACCCTCACATGCGCTCCTCTGCTGAGGTTCATCTTAGGACCCAGCTTTCCACAGAGGGAACTATGCCCAGATGTTTCCAGTGCTGACCAGCCTGCTGGTCTACCCCAGATCTGGAACAAAAATAGCTTGGTTGAAATCGTGGCCTTAGATGGGCAATATGTGGAAATACACAATGCTGAAGAAGAGCTCCCTCCTAAACAAGTTAGCTGAGTATATACAGTAGCCACTTTATTTTCAAAAATACTAGAGAGGCATAGCTTGTAAGGAGAAGGCAACTGACATTTAGCTTACTTAAAAATTTGTTTTGCTGTATGCACACACTTTAATCCCCAGGAAGTTCCAAAATTTTTGTGAGCATATTTAATGCAATCAATATTTGGACTAGAAATCATAAAACTATTTGTTCTTAGCTTTACTGTGTGTTGAATATATTCCTTTGAGCAAGAATATGTCTCACAATGTACATGTGGCATCCACATCAGGAACTCCATACTTTACCTTTAATTGTTGTTATGTCTCCTCTTCACCTGGCTCAACAAATTACTCTAATAATCATCTAGTGCATTAAAGCCCTGCAGGCAAGGAAACTGACATTCCTACTCACTCCATCATTTAATCACTCAGTTAATAAACATTTATTGAGTATTACTAAGCTTTAGAATGATAATGTTACATGCATGAATAAGGTATATACCTTGTTCTAAAATATCTTAGTTTTGTGGAGTTGCATATAAATAGTTTAAACAGAAGATAAAGTGATTACTATAAAAAAAAGTTATTTTTTTAAAAAGTACAGATTCCTTGAGAAAAGATAAAACTAACAATTACTGAATGCTGGCCAGTGGGTCAGTGGATAGAGCACCAGCCTGGTATATGGACGTCCTGGGTTCAATTCCTGGCCAGGGCACCCAGGAAAAGAACCATCTGCTTCTCCCCCCAATCTTTCCCTTTTATCTCCCTCTTCCCCACTGGCAGCCCATTGCTTGATTGGTTCAAGCATGGCCTGAGAAGCTGAGGATAGTTCTTTTGGAATGCTTCAGCCTGAGGCACTAAAAATAGCTTGGTTGAAATCGTGGCCTTAGATGGGCAGAGCATCAGCCCCAGACAGGGTTGCTGGGGTGGATCACAGTTGGGGCGCATGTGAAAGTCTGTCTATCTCCCCTCCTCTCACCTAAAAACAAAACAAAACAAAACAAATAAGGACAACAGAAAAACTGTTACTGTGTATCTTCCATGGAGCATAGGTTTTAAATATATTATCTCATTTATACTCCTACACCACCTTATAAAAGAGTATTCTATTTTTATTTTACATGTAAAAATACTTAGATTCAAAAATGTTAAGTAATTTAAAATCATTAGGATCATAAGTAAATTAAAAACCTATAACTGTTCTTTGTCTCACATAATAATCTTACACTCTTTCCATTGGAGGTGAAGTTTCCATAAAGCTGTAATCTCCAAACTGAAAACATTTTCTCCAAAACCATTTTACTTGACGTTTGCAACAACACCATGAAGGAGGAGGGGCTTCTCATTCCACTTTACACTGAGGAAAACAAAGTGATTTCTAGTCAGTAACTGAACTTCAAATCCTACCCTGACTTGAGGATTTCAAGATGATTTTTCTTTCCCACTCTACCATGCTGTCTTTTCCAAATTGGAGGATTATAAAAGTTCCACGACAAAGGAAGCATTTTGTTGGTCAAATAAGTTTGTAAATTGATATATATGTTTGCTCGCTTATAGTTTGTACTGGGTATGGGGGACAGGCTGTAAGCAGGCCATGTCGTTATAGCTTGAGGCTTAGTTTTAAGACTAAGCTTTTCCCCACACCCTTGACTGTTGCATGAGGTGGGTGGTGCACTCTTATGAGGAATCCCATTATGCCTTAGATAAATGACTGTATCAGAGACTTCCTTATTTGTTATTGGATTAAAGGTTTTGATTTCTATACTATAAAGTGGGGCAGACTGGGAGCTTGCTCTCTCTCGGTTCCTGCTATCACCATTACAGGGGCCTCCCTGATCCCTTGCCCTTCCTGGGAAAAGCAGGTTTCATCTGCCCGAATCCAATGGAAACCTGCATGTGAATGGCCACGATGGCGGCTCCTGGCCTTACAACTGGCGTAGTTTGCGGCAGGATTCGGAGACCAGTATGGGGCCGCCACCCTTGAGGGGTGGGGTAGAACAGGTTGCTGCTCTGGTTCCATGTGGCTATCCTTTTAGGGGCCGTGGGCTGGGTGTTCTTTACTCAAGAGAAAACCAAGAGTTCTGTGCGAGAAGCCGCCCAAGGTTGAAAGCTTCAGTATGAATTGCAAATCGGATGGCAGAGAAGGCTGGAGCAAACACTGGAAAAGGAATTATGGGTTCGTGAGTTGCAGTTTGCCCTGGAAGCTGAACGTTTGCATCGGCAGTTGTTGGAGAAACAACTGTCATTCAAGATCTCGAGTCTCAGCTTCTGGCCAAAAGCCAGCAGCCACAGGAGCCTAAACAATCGCCAAAGGAGCAGCAGCATCCAAGCCGGTGGATTGGCTTTGAGTCAGCGGGAGCAGGGGCTTACAACTCCTCTTCTGAGGATGAGAAGGCTCAGGCTGAAGCTGCCATACGCACACTGAGAGCCCGACCAGTGGTCACCAAGAAGGTAAAAACCCAGTGACAAAGAGTCCCTCAGGGGCAGCCACAGCCTCCTGTCCAGGTAATGGGCAGGACTCTGTGGTCTGGCCCTATACCCAGGCAGAGCTGATGGAGTTGGGGGCACAATTTAGGCAGAAACCTACTGAATCCCTGGTAGCCTGGTTACTACGATTATGGGATATAGGGGTGGATGGCATTATGCTCTCCGGAACAGAGATGGAGAAATTGGCTGCCATTACCACACACTCTTCCTTGAGGCAGCGTCTTCAGAACTGCCATGGCAACCCAGGAGACCATACTCTATTAGAATGGGTGATGGCCGCCATTCGTATGGTCTGGCAGAATGCTGGAGAATTGCCGGGGGCAATGAGTCGGTGGCAGTGCTACAGTGAGTTAGTAAAGGTTCTTTGGGAACTAGGTATGAAGAATGCTGTTTTCAACCCTGAGTCCCGTGGGCCAAGCGAGGAAGTGTTTACGGCAAAAATGAGGGAATTTATCCTTACTAGTACCCCATCAGCCCTTTTTGGGTCACTTGTGGCTATCTTGGGCCCTATATGGGGCAGCCCATCAATAAAGTTACAGATTTGGGAGAGCTGGAGGCCGCTCGGGATCATAAAGCAGTGAGGGCTGCTGCTTATACTACCCCTCCCCCCAACTAACAAGGGAAACGGGCCTGTAAAGGTTACCCGAACACAGATGTGGGTAGATTTGATTGTGGCTGGAGCAGATAAGGGGAAATTGGATGGTAAGTCTGATAAAATTCTTTTGGAGCTTTGGGGGCAGCTTAAACCAGAACAGAAGTTCCAGCCACTGAGACGAAAGGCCCCAGCAGCTACCAATAAAACATTTGATGCACGGGCAGCTTGGTTACAAGATTATATGATGGAGATGGCCGAGGGAGAGGAGAACTCCCAAGACCCATTGTACCAGTTGAATAGGAAGAGGGCCGAGGGACCAGTCTAACAGGGATGGGCGGGGACTAGAGGCCACACGTGGAACTGGTTATCCACTGGTCCCCTTCCAATGTACAACAGGTGTTGGCCTTGGTGGATACAGGTGCAGAATGTTCCCTCCTCTATGGGAACCCAGAGCAGTTTTCTGGGACCCCAGTGGCCATTGACGGTTATGGGGGCCAAACTGTTCAAGTGAAGCCAATAACTATTCCATTGGGGATAGGAAGACTGCCTCCTAAGCCATATAAGGTGTATGTATCTCCTATTCCTGAATATATTTTGAGGGTAGATGTCTTGCAAGGACTGTGGTTGGAAACTACAGCCAGGGAGTTCTGGCTGTGGATCAGGGTTGTGAAGGCAGTGTTGTGGGGACAGGCATCACATTCCCCTTTGCAATTACCCATCCCTCGGTGTGTGACTAACACCAAGCAGTACTGCCCGCCAGGTGGTTATGAAGAAGTCACAGGGACAGTGCTCGAACTAGAAAAGGTGGGGATCACCCAGCCAGCACACAGTCCTTACAACTCCCCAGTATGGCCCATGCGCAAACCAGACGAAACCTGGAGAATGACAGTAGATTAGAGAGAACTTAATGAAGTTATCCCCCCTTTGCACGCTGCTGTTCCCTCAATAGCTAACATGATGGATCAGCTAAGCCATGAGTTGGGGACATACCACTTTGTGGCAGACTTGGCCAATGCTTTTTTCTCTATTGATATAGCTGCAGAGAGTCAAGACCAATTTGCCTTCAGTTGGGAAGGGAGACAATGGACCTTTATAGTGTTACCCCAGGGCTATTTGCATAGCCCACCTTGTGTCATGGGCTGGTGGCTGCTGATCTGGGTAAATGGAAACAGCCAGAGGCAGTTCGCATGTACCATTATATTGATGATATTATGCTAACTAGTGATTGTCTTCCAGAAATGGAGCAAGAAGTCCCTACCTACCCTGCTATCCCATCTGAAAGCGTGTGGCTGGGCAGTCAACGAGAACAAATTACAAGGACCTGGGTTATCTGTTAAATTCTTGGGAGTTGGATATGACAATAGTTATCCCCGACACAGTTATAGGTAAGATCCAAGCATACCCCATACAGTAAAACAGTTACAAGAATTCTTAGGTTTGTTGGGGTATTGGCAAGCATTTATACCCCCTTTGGCTCAGTTACTACGTCCCTTGTACAATCTTATTTGGAAGGGGGTTTGTTGGGATTGGACTGAGCAGGTGCAAGGTTCATTTGCAGCAGCTAAGAGAGCTGTCAAGGTGGCCCAGGCCTTTAATGTGTTTGATCCTGCCAGGCCCTGTGAGCTGGATGTTCATGTAACCTTGGAGGGGTTTGGATGGGGCTTGTGGCAGCGGACAGAGCACTTACAGCAACCTACTGGGTTTTGTTCCCAATTGTGGAAAGGTGCTGAAGTTTGTTACTCATTAGTGGAGAAGCAGCTGTGTATGCTGCCCTCCTGGCCACTGAGAGCATTACACCCACAACACCAGTTACAGTCAAGACAACATACCCTATTGCAGGATGGATGAGAGATTGGACGACCAAACCACATAGTGGTATGGCCCAAATGTCCACCCTGGCCAAGTGGGGTGCCTACCTGCAACAACGCTGTGCTCTTAGCACCAGCCTGTCGAGGCCAGAACTGCAGGAAGTCTTGGGTCCAGTCACCTATGCGACCTTAGAGTCAGGTGCAGGTGGGAATCAGGAGGCAGAATCTGAAGTCAGTCCCTACCAGGAGGGGCGGGTGCCCATCCCCGAGGATGCCTGGTATACTGATGGTTCCAGCGGGGGCCAACCTGCCAAATGGACGGCTATAGCCTTCCATCTGGCCACTGAGATAATTTGATGGACATGGGTACAGGCCAAAGCAGCCAATGGGCAGAATTAAGAGCTGTTTGGCTAGTTGCCCATAATGAAGCTTCACCTCTGGTGATCTGTACTGACAGCTGGACTGTCTATCGTGGACTGACCCTTTGGATTGCTACTTGGCCCATTAACCCAGTAGATGGTAATGCACTGTCCACTATGGGGTCAGGCCATGTGGCAGGACTTATAGGAAATAGGACACCAGAAGCAGGTGACAGTATATCATGTCACAGGGCATGCCCCTCGAGCCCATCCTGAGAATGATGAGGCAGATACATTGTTTCATTACCATCTGTCTGAATCAAATTCAAACCTGCACAGGCCAGGCGGCTATGATGGTGGCCGTGGCTACTGGCCCTACAGGAACCAAGAACTGGTGGGTCATTACCTTTAATCTTAGTTCATACCCGGGGGCGAGAAATACACACAGTGGGTAAACACTTCCCTTTCTATTCAGGGCTCCCAGAGCTACTGATACATTCGAGTTTCCTAGATTCAAAGGTTTCTACCTCACCAGCCTTATTCACCTCTGTTCCCCATCTCCTTCTCTTTGCACAAACTCTGCACAAACTGGCTGCTCCTTCAGCACTCCGCCATCTTGGCTGCCTCTCCTCTCCAATACTAATTTCAGGAATCGAGAGCGAGCAAGCCCAGGTCTGCCCCATTTTATAGTGTAGAAATCAAAACCTTTAAGCCAACATACAAATAAGGAAGTCTCTGATACAAAGTCATTTATCTGAGGAAGTCTCTGATACAAAGTCATTTATCTGAGGAAGCCTGAGGATTCCTCATAAGAGTGCACCACCCCACATCATGCAACAGTCAAGGGTGTGGGGAAAAGCTTAGTTTGATTTTAGTATTAAAAGGGCGGGAAAGGCTTAGTCTTAAAACTAAGCCTTAGGCTATAATGACTTTGCCAGCTTACAGCCTGTATCCCAAACCAAAAGCAAACTATAAGTGAGCAAACATATACATCATATTTACAAACTTATTTAACTGATATATGCCCAGAGACTGAAGTGATTAAAATAAATGGATTATCTTCCCTGTAACAAGACCTATCATACATGTAACTCAAATATTCCTAGACAACATAATCTTGGAGTACAGAAGAAGTTATATTTTCTGGAGCACCCAAAGTTAACTAATTCTAGAAATCACAAGTTGAGTCCCCTCCTTTAAAGCCTTCCCATCAAATATTCCTAGAAAAATGTAAGAGTTGTTTAATACAGACTCACAAGCAATAATGTTTATGATGAGCATTGCTTCTACTCTGTCAAATGTCAGAGCTTCCTGAGGGAGGAGAAACCAGAAGAATGCAGAGGAGAGGGAACCTGCGATGTCTGGGGTCTTACACTCCAGCTGTGACCTCAGTGTTCTTGACTGAGGAAACAAGGGCAGACAGAAAAGTTTGAAAAATAACAAACCACAGATGTGGACCTTGCTTGTTATGAGTTCTTTGAAATGAACTCCCAGCTCCAATAAGAAGGAGTGATAGGATTATGAATGATGGGATTATCGAGGACAGACCCTTCGGCTACCTCTCCCCTTCTCCTCCGAAGACACAAAAGTCACATAGACCTGCAAACAAAGAAGTCATAGAAATCAGGCATTTGTCATGTGAAAGCTAAAGCGGTAAACGTATATAAGATATAAGAAATCTAACTTCGGGGAGCACATGTTTTGTTGTCTCTTTTGGGGTCACACAGCTCACCAGCTAAATAAATTCTACTTCCTTCATTAAGTCGTCTGGCTGTTTTTGTCCTCCTCTGATTCCTGTAATATTCCGGTCTGGTCCTCCAGGAACCAGAGTATCTCCTCATACTCACTTGGTGGTATCCACTTGGGATAAAAGCTGTTAAACCAGAAGTTGCCTCTTGCTTTTGAGACTCACACTGTTAGAAAGGTCCAAAGTAGTGCTATTTGGTTACCATTCCACCCAATCCAAAACCTGATAGGGTTTGAAAAATTCTTGCTGAAACTGTTGTTTCAGTTTTTGTTTTTTGTACCCCTGCCTTTAGGCATTGATCTAAGTGAAGCAAATGCAAGTAATAAATATTTCTGTGTGTCCATAATTATTTTGTATGTGTGACATAGAAAGAGAGAGGGACAGATAGCGACAGACAGGCAGGAAGAGAGAGAGATGAGAAGCATCAATTCGTCATTGCAGCTCCTTAGTCTCCTTAGTTGTTCATTGATTGCTTTCTCATATGTTCCTTGATTGAGGGGGGGGGGTGCTACAGCAGAGCTGGTGACCCCTTACTCAAGCCAGTGACCTTGAGCTCAGATAGCGATCTTGGGCTCAAGCCAGTGACCATAAAGTCATGTCTATGATCCTGCACCCAAGCCAGCCACCTGTACTCAAACTGGTGAGTTCCACTCAAGCCGGATGAGCCCATGCTCAAGCCGCCAATGTTAGTATTTTGAACCTGGGTCCTCTGCATCACGGTCTGACACTTTATCCACTGTGCCACCACTCAGTCAGACTATCCATAATTTCTTAACTCCCATCCCAAAGAGCTAAGCCCTGTTAGCATGTCAGGTTCAGTCCAGGGTTCTTTCTACCTTCAGAATGAGTTCTATAAAGAACCTTCTCAGAGCTCAGCCAGATGGACCTCTGGTGGTGTTTAATGCCAGTTTGCTCAATAAATATATGTAAATTGCCAAAAAAATACCGGGTAGCTAGTCATCAAACTTGGCCATTGTAAAGTCAGTAGCCACGGCCATTATCAGAGCTGCCTGGCACATGCAGGTTCGCATTTGAATTGGACAGATGGTAATGAAACAACGAAGCCAAGAACTGGTAGGCCATCATCTTTATCCTAGCTTGCACTCGGTGGGCAAGAAATACACACAGTGTGAAAACACTTCCCTTTCCATTCAGGGCTCCCAAAGCCACTGACTTCTCTGCGTTTCCTAGAATCAAAGTTTTCTACCTCAGCAGCCTTATTCACCTTTGTTCCCCATCTCTTCTCTCTGAACATACTCTGCACAAACTGGCTTCTCCTTCAGCACTCCACCATCTTGGCTGCTTCTCATCTCCTCCACGTGGCCTTTCTCTGCTCTCCTTTCTCTGCTCTCTCCTCTAATGCTAATCTTAGGAACCGAGAGAGAGCAAGCTCCCAGTCTGCCCCACTTTATAGTATAGAAATCAAAACCTTTAATGCAATATACAAACAAGGAAGTCTCTGATACAAAGTCACTTATCTGAGGCATAATGAGATTTCTCATGAGAGTGCACTAGCCATAACAAAAAGGGTGGGAAGGTCTTAAAACCAAGCCTTAGGCTATAAGGATCCTGCCTCCTTACAGCCTGTCCCCTCACATCCAATGCAAACTATAAGCGAGCAAATATATACATCATATTTGCAAACTTATTTGACCCACAGCCATAAATGTTTAATCCCTATGTCAACTCAAGCATTGGACCTTGCTTCCTACTAAATGTTGTATTTATTTCTTTGTGAAGTCAGGAGTTCCTATTCTTGATCAATTTTCTGTCATGCGCCCCAAATCACATGAACAGATCTGAGCCACTAAGAGAAAACATCTTAAAGGTCCAACCAGCAGTACAGTGTATGGAAGAGTCAAAGCAAATTGAGTTTAGGTTTGAAATCTGAAGGTAGGTATTGGTCAAATAAGTTTGCAAAATGTGATTATTATGTTTGCTTACTTATAGTTTGCATTGGGGGCTGGGCAGCGCCAGGTATATGTCTGTGAAGTGCAAATTACCTTCCAGCTTGAGAAGGGCCATTGTCTTGCTAATGTTTGCTGGAGAAGAGGTTTTGCACCAGAAAGTTTTTGAATAGGAGAGGAAACAGAAAGAGAAGTCATGTTCTGCAGGAGGGCAGAGAGAATGCAGAGGCTGAAGAAGAAGCCAGTTTGCAGAGAAAAGAGAAGGTGTGCAGATGAGGAACCAGAGGTGAGGGGCTTTGCAAGCTCTGCTGAGACTGGTGGGACCTTTGATTCTAGGAGAAACAGGAGAAGATTCTCCTGGTTGTGGAACTGGATAATGTGTCAGTGGCTTTGGGAGCCCTGTGTGTTTGCACATCGACTGGTGTGAGACTTTTTTTTTTTTGTATTTTTCCAAAGTGAGAAGTGGTGGGCAGCAGACACTCTCGCATGCGCTTGACCAGGATCCGTCCGGCATGCCCATCAGGGGGTGATGCTCTGCCCATCTGGGGCGTTGCTCCGCTGCAACTGGAGCCATTCTAGCACCTGAGGCAGAGGCCATGGAGCCATCCTCAGCGCCCGGGCCAACTTTGCTCCCGTAGAGCCTTGGCTACAGGAGGGGATGAGAGAGATAGAGAGAAAGGAGAGGGAGAAGGGTGGAGAAGCAGATGGGCACTTCTCCTGTGTACCCTGGCCGGGAATCGAACCTCAGACTTCCACATGCTGTGCCAATGCTCTACTGCTGAGCCAACCGGCCAGGGCCGTGACCAGTGAGAGACTTTAATAAAGGAATGGCCCACTGTTTATTGGCTCCACTGTTTCTTTACTGTCTGCCCAAATCTAATGTGAACCTGCATGTGAATGACCACAATGGTGGCAGCCTTTGGCTGTACAGTAGTAGGGCTTTCTTTGGATCTTGATACTGCCTCTTAGAAACAATGTACCTTTGGACAAGTTTTTTAACTACACTCAATCTTGGCATCTACAATATAACATGTGAGTAATCATAATATTGTCCATTTTACCTAACCAACAGCATAACTATATGAAACATGACAGCAATTTTCTTATACCATTGTGTGTCAGGCACTGTGCTAGGCTCTTGACATTTGTTATTGATCGTCCTTATTTGTCCCCTACAAAGGAGGTATTGCTAACTACTGAGGCTTGTCCAAGAGCATACTACATAGTACAGTATTTAAGTAAAGCCAAACATGTCTGACATCAGAACTGTCGCATGGACAATGACTTCTCGGAGACCACATGGTGTGCACTGAGGGACCTAAGGTAGACTGCCTCACAATCCTCTATACAGGTTTCATGATATAGCCCTGCCCCCAGTCCTCATGGGTATTTATTAATACACACAAATTAGAATCAGGAACAAGAATGAAGAAGTCAGGAAGCAGAGAAAGGATAAGAAAGTCAGGAAGGGGAACTTCTTTAGAGCCGATTAAAGAGCAATAAAGTAGCTTAAATATTCCTACCTACTGATAATTCAGAATTGCTAATTCTATCCCTACTGTGCTGCATTCGGTACTGTGTGCTGTGTTCAGTACTTTTATCAGTAAAGCCACTGTGGCCTTTGTCTCAGGGCACTGACTTCTGTCCTTGCTCCACATTCCTATTCAGGGCCTCTACATAGAACCATCCTCTTTTCACCATACTTTGATGTTTCTATATCAATATTATTTTTGCATGTATTTAGTGTTTGTCTGCTCAACTAAGAGCTCTTGAAAGTAATATCTAGATCTTTCTTCTCAGCACCTATTGCACTTAGAAGCACAAGTCCTGGCTAAATAAATAAATATCTGTTGGCTTTATAAACACATGAATAAGCAAGAAATGAACTGTTTTTACTCTGTTGTAAACTCTAGGTTACATAAACAATATGACGCCATCCATACCTTGAAATGTGAGCAGGACACCCTCAACATAATCTAATGTATTAAGATTACATTAGATTAATCTTATCTTAATCAGATGCACTTTAAAAAATATAGCAAGTCTGACACCATCAAGTAGAGCCAATTCTATTAATCAGAAGGGGAAAAAATGTTTTTATATTCTGCTGCCTGAGAAACAAAATTGATTAAATATCTTTAAAATTTTCAAGTTATCTCAAAATCTCAGATAAAAAAAATTATACATTGGTATTTTAAATGACAGTAAGAAGTAACATATATTGCTTGCGCAGTGCCGAGGCTGTGATTTTCCCATAGTTCTGTATTCCTCTAAGTAAAATGCTATCTCCATCTCACAACTGGTGGGTGTAAAGATTGTGAAACAGAGTTGGGTGTAATCCATCAAACTCACAACCCATGCCAATTTTATTTATTCTCTGGAACACAGGCACTAGGTAAAATTCATGGGAAAATGTTTAAATCAAAAGTAACTGCTATTGATGCAGTTACTCTCTCCCAGGTGATTCCTTTAAGTTTGCATGAAGCATTAGGCATTTGTATTCATCTCTCCAGCAGGCCAAAGCAAAGGTTGATTGTTTTTGAGTAGGCAAGGAAAGAGGTGCTTCCTCCAAGAATCACATGAACAATTGAGACAGATGACCTAGTCTCATTGTAAAGAGGAGAACGTTGAAGCTGCAAGAGGCTAAGTAACCTGATCAAGGCTGTACATTTAGTAAGCGATGAAACTGGGATTCAAACCCAATCTGTCTGATTCCAAAGACACACCTGCTCCTCCAGAAGGATAAGAGATGGCTTAGTACTGCTAGAGATTTTTTTAAAACGTTGAATTAAAAGTAAAACATAAGGTGGAGTAAGAGACAACAGCTGTTGGAATATTGTTTTAGGATAAGGGATTCATGGGAGAGATGAAAAACTGAAGGGTTAGGGTAAGAATTATTCTTGAAGCCATTTCAAATAGGTCCAATGATGCCTGACCTGTGGTGGCACAGTGGATAAAGCGTCAACCTGGAAACACTGAGGTTGCTGGTTCAAAAACCTGGGCTTGCCTGGTCAAGGCACATATGAGAGTTGATGCTTCCTGCTCCTCCTCCCTTCTCTCTCTCTCTCTCTCTCTTCTCTCTATAATGAATAAATAAAATCTTCAAAAAAAACAAAAACAAAAACAAATAGGTCCACTGACATCTGGCATTCCATATAAACTCTGGGAGGGGAAAGGGGATAAAGATGTTTTTTAAAGTGCTTTTCCAAGTACAACAATATAAATGCATTCCTTGCTCTAGGTTCTCTGCAATCACATGATCTTTTAGATTTCTGAAGCTGAAGCCATTGCCAGTGGTGTTCTGTTGCCTATGACTTTGTTGCTTACACAAAATGCTAGAAGAACACTGGGAAAGAGAAGTTCTACTCATAGTGCTGAACCTAGTCCTGAAAAGCTCTCCCAGATGTTCTTCACACCTGATTATCCATTGACCTCACTATTGGCTACTCACTCTTTTTTCTAACATTTTTGTTCCAGCTTAATTTTTAGATTTGATATTTTCATGCTTTTCCAAGCTACAAGTTTGGTTTCTTATAATAGTGCTTACAGATTTCCATTATCTAAACCCAGTTATGTTACTTCAAGATACCTCCCCACTTCCCTGCTTCAGGTGCAAGAATATGCTACCCTAGAATCATGTCTTCAGGCAATGTTCAACTTCATTTACATCTGACACTTGAGCAGGAAGCAGACACGTGTTAATAACTTAGATCAATAATTTTCAACCCTGGCTACATAATTGTGCAGGAAACTTAAAAATTTTTTTTTTTATGTAGGACCTACCTTGAACCAGTTAAATCACAGTCTCTAGAAATGGTGTTTAAGGCAGAAATACAGCTCAGATTATTCATCTATATGGCAATGGTTATACTATGGTGATTCTCTCAAAAACCTCCTTGAGTTTGAAGTCCTAAAGAGACCTTCTTCAACCAGTGAGCTCAATTTATAATCTGAATTATGTCCCTGCCTCAGGCTATTTCTCTGGCAAGCTAACTGTGAAGTCAGTAGTCGTGGCCACCATCAGAGCTGCCTGGCCTGTTTAGATTTGCATTTAATTCAGACAGATGGTAATGAAAAAACAAAGCCAAGAACTGGTAGACCATTATTACATTTAATCCCAGCTCACACCCAGCAAGCGAGTAAATACACACAGTGGGAAAACACTTCCCTTTTCATTCAGGGCTCTCAAAGCCACTGACTTATCTGAGTTTTCTTAGAATCAAAGGCCCCACCAGCCTTATTCACCTCTGTTTCCCATCTCCTTCTCTTTGCACAAACTCTGCACAAACTAGCTTCTCCTTCAGCACTCGCCATCTTGGCTGCCTTTCCTCTGCAATGCTATGGCAGGAACTGAGCGAGAGAGCCCTGGTCTGCTTTATTTTATAGTGTAGAAAATTAAAGCCTTTATGCCAATATACAAATAAGGAAGCCTCTGATACAAAGCCACTTATCTGAGGCATTAATGGGATTCCTCATAAGAGTGCACCCCCCCCCCCATTATGCAACAGTCAAGGGTGTGGGGAAAAGCTTAGTTTGAAAAGATCTTAGTATTAAAAGTGTGGGAAAGGCTTAGTCTTAATACTAAGCCTTAGGCTATAAGGACTTTGCCAGCTTACAGCCTGTTTCCCACACTCAATGCAAACTATAAGCGAGCAAACATAAACATCATATTTACAAACTTATTTGACAAACACTAACATAATTAATGTTATGTTTAGTCATGTAACAAATTTAGTCAATAACATGAAAACTATGACAATTGTATATCAAAACAACTAATCAGCCCTGGCCGGTTGGCTCAGCGGTAGAGCGTCGGCCTGGCATGCGGGGGACCCAGGTTCGATTCCCGGCCAGGGCACATAGGAGAAGCGCCCATTTGCTTCTCCACCCCCCCTCCTTCCTCTCTGTCTCTCTCTTTCCCTCCCGCAGCCAAGGCTCCATTGGAGCAAGGATGGCCCGGGCGCTGGGGATGGCTCCTTGGCCTCTGCCCCAGGCGCTAGAGTGGCTCTGGTCGCGGCAGAGCGACCCCCCAGAGGGGCAGAGCATCGCCCCCTGGTTGGGCAGAGCGTCACCTCTGGTGGGCGTGCCGGGTGGATCCCGGTCGGGCGCATGCGGGAGTCTGTCTGACTATCTCTCCCTGTTTCCAGCTTCAGAAAAATACAAAAAAAAAAAAATCCTAATCAGGTAACTGATTAGCATTTTCTTTGCCAGTGAGTGATTGGTAGCCCACTGATAGAAATGCATAACTCAGCTTCTTGGTTACTCCAGCTATTGGGAGGACTAGTATCACTTGAGGATCACTTGTCATTCACAGAAATAAATAATGCAAGTGCCAAATTATACTCTTTTCCCCATCAACTCCTAAGGACATGAGTTGCTAACTTATATATCCACAATAGTCTGGCAAGCAATGTAAAAACCAAAAGTAGTGCAAGTAATAACCTTGTCAAGCTAGAGAGCTCATGCCACATCAAGTGGGCAGGTGACACTCAGTTCCCACTAGTTGTTGTCACGTAAGAATGGAAGCTTTATGTTGCCTCTGGATTCATTTTAAAATTTTCTGCATAATTATACACACACAAATTCTTTCAATAGCAACTTTGGGTGCCCACATCACCAGTTAAAAAATATGAATTTTAAAACCTAGAATTCAAAATCCTTCAACAAATGACTCTCATAATCCCTAATTCTACGTATTTTTTCTCTCTAATGCAGATTTCTGACTTTTTTGAAATACACTTTATGACTTGTTGATTTTCATCTCATCGTTTTACTTGTCTTAGTCTTCCCAGCTGAAACGAGCTATTCGTTCCCCTCTAGTCCACCAACACACTTCTTCACCTCTTCCCTTTCTTTCTTCCTGTGTCAACATTCTTCCAACTATGCACTCTCTTGTCACTGTCTCCCTAGACCAGGGGTCAGGAACCTTTGTGGCTGAGAGAGCCATGAACACCATATCTTTTAAAATGTAATTCTATGATAGCCATACAATATGTTTAACACTAAATACAAGTAGATGTGTACATTTTATGTAAGACCCACACTTTTAAAGTACAATAAGTCTCTGAATTCTTTTTAATAACGTTGTTATGCTGTTGCTAACCAGTGATGAGTAAAGTACTTCTTACCATTAATGTGGCTTCTGGTGCTGCATGGTTTTACGGATGGCTTTGTAGTCTGGTTGATACGTGGTGAGGTTAAGCTTCATGCAGGCATTGAGACTTCCATCCGTTAAATGTGATTGTAGGTTGATCTTAATGTTCTTTAGATGTGAGAAAGACTGCTCACATGCATATGTAGAGCCAAACATTGTCAGTACAGCAATACTCACACGCTGCAGTGTGTGGTATGTGATAGGAAGCATGCTCCAAGTTTTGACAATCAGCTGGTCCGCGGGTTGAAGTTTTTTCATTTCTGTCCACTTATGTTTGCTCACCAACTCTGCTTGCAAGTCTTTCCAAGTCTTCATTCAGTGACTTGAACTTATTCACCCACAAGTCTGAGGCCTTCAGGTCATCAGCTTATAGCTCAAAATCTCTGACAGAGACACCGGGGATGTAACTCAGGTCAGTGCTGTCCACTGCACACTTGGGCAACTTCATCCAGCAGTGTTTTAAACTGGCAATCATTTAAAGCTCAGGCAACAATAAAGTTGACCACCCAAATGACCAGCAACATCACTTCACCAAGCTGCTCTCCACACATCTGAGCACAAAGCACCTCCTGATGTAGGATGCAGTGGAAACTTAGGATGGGTCTCTTTTTATGTTCACGAAGAAGTGCTAGGAATCCTCTGTTTTTCCCCACCATGCACGGAACACCATCAGTACACACCAAAATAAGTTTATCCATCAGTAGATTTTTTTCTTTAGCGAACTCAGTGAACGACTTGAATAAATCCTCCCCTTTTATTGTCTCTTTCATAGACAAAACAGCAAGACTTTACTCATGTAGTGTGTCACTGATAGCATAACTTGCAATCATGCTGAACTGGGATAAATGGCTTACGTCTGTTGACTCATCCAAAGTGAGAGAAAAGAATGGTGCTGCATTTATGTCCTTCACTTGTGTTGCCTCAATTTGATTTGCCATCATGATGGTATGATTGTGAACAGTTCTTGCTGACAGAGGCATGTCTTTATTCGTTTGATTATCTTGTCTTTATCCAAAAAGTCATCAAAAAGTTCATTGGCAACATCAAGCATGAATGTTTGGGCATACTCCCCATCTGTGAATGGCTTTCTGTTTCTCACAACTGCTAAAGCACCAGCAAAGCTAGTCGAATTCCAGTCACCTTGTTGGGTCCAAACATGGAGTTGCTGCTGACTAGCTTGCACTCTGCTCAGTAGCTCTTGACATGCTTTCTTCCTGCTGTCTCCCGCTGGATATTTTGATGCAAATGTAGTATGGCATGTGTCAAAGTGCTGCTTTATGTTTGACTGTTTCATCAATGCAATTTTATCATTGCATATTAGACACATTGCAGAACCTGCTCTATTCACAAAAGCGAATTCCTCTGTACATTCCTGCTGAAAAGTATGATACTCCTCATCTTTTTTTTCTTTTAGTCATATTCTTCATCAAAAGGGTTTCTGCAATTAGCTAGCTGACTACTTGATTAAAAGGAGGGAAGTTTAATTCCTGACCTCACAATGACCTGTATACGTTACACATCATCCAATAAAAATTTGGTGTTGTCTCGGAGGACAGCTGTGATTGGCTCCAGCCACCCGCAGCCATGAACATGAGCAGTAGGAAATGGACGGATTGTAATACATGAGAATGTTTTATGTTTTTAATTTTATTATTTTTTTTAAAGGTTTGTCTGGGAGCCAGATACAGCCATCAAAAGAGCCACATCTGCCTTGCGAGACATAGGTTTCCAACCCCTGCCTTAGATCTTCCAAATGTTTTCTGTTTCTTTCACTCAAGCCTAACATTCCATTCAAAAACTACCAAATGGCCATCTCTATTCCCTGACTTGGTAAGATAATAACATCATTAACATTCTTATGTAAACAAAAGTTCCTGGCAGAAACACAGCAATGTTCTATTATAACCTGCCCTTTATTCAGCAACACCACAAATTTAGTTACATTCTTCACATATCACATATCCTAAATGGTACTCTTAATTATCTACCTCAGTTTCCTCAACACACAAGCATACCACAGATGCATAACACACAAATATAATCATAGATTTTCAAGTAATGTGAATGTCATCCAAATGCATTTATTTCGTCATCCCCAAACAACAGTGACCCAGCAAAAGCTGGCTATTTCTGCATTAATGTACAGTTTGCAGGCTTTTTTAAAAGCCAGCAGCCTAAAGTATCACAAAGGTATTGAAACATTAATTTTCTTTTCTTCCTTTTGCATGTTACATCTCTGGGAATACCTTCTTTTGGCAAGACTTATAGAAAAGGGGTTAAGATAAAAAATTTTCAGAATACCACTTGAGCAAAGTCAAAATTAAGTGATGATATTTGGATTGTCCTAGTCTTCAAACTCTAAGTCTACAACATTAAAATTGCTAGTTTATTTAGTTACTTATGAAAAAAATAAGGCCACTGGGGCTAGCTGATATATCAAGTAAAATTTAATATCCTTTAAAATCATCATAATTTTAAAATAAATGAAAATGGAAAAAAATGCAAGTTACAGTGATTAATTTGAATGTATTCAGTTTTTATAGGAAGGTTTTACTTATAAAATAAAAGACTCAAAAAGTTTTATTTTAAAGTTATCAATTGATATACATAGCATTAAGCTTGTTTTTTAAAGCAATAGATTTTTAAAAATTTGATTCTGTTGTTAAATATAACATTACACAAATGTGGATCTAGATCAGGTAAAGCACAAAATAAACATGGAGATTTTATTTTCTTGTCTTAAGGGCACTATTTTGAAGCTCATAAAATGTCTCCTTTTATTTGCTTATTTACTATTGGTATTTTTTAAACTTTCAAATTTTCAAACCAAAATTCACCCAAGTTTACAAGCAAGAAAGAGCATTAGATTTTTCTTAGGATTTTCTCTGCTAACCAAGAAATAAGATGTATTCAATATTTTTTTAAAAGACACAAATAAAAATTTTTTCAAAGTATTTTATCCCTATTTTTGAGACCAGTATATTAATTTATGCAAGAAATCATTTAACTTTTTTTTAATTCTCTACTTTTGTAGACTTTCTAAGGTGCAGTAAGATGTCTCCTCTTTACTGACAAGAAGAAACATAATTAATCCAGAATAGTGAATAAATCATGGAAGAACTGAGTTTATCTGTTTCTCCCCAGGACATCTATATAAATCTGATGCACAAAGGTTTTACCCAAATACTTTAAGTATGTTTCAAATCCATAGGGGACTCCAAGATAGTGAACAGGACATAGGGATAATCAGAATAGGGCAAGCCAAGGGCTCTCGGGTAAGCAAGAGGCCACAGAAAAGGAAAAACAGTGTTTGAAGGGAGTGTTAAGGAACATATTAAACAACAACACAAAATAGATTGCAGCCAACACTCTTTGTTTTTGTTATAAGCAGAGAGGAAGTATATAAAAAAAGAGATGTCCTAGTCTAACACATCTGTTTACACACACTTGAGTACAATCAAGAGATAATATAGAGCAGTATTTCCTAAAGGCTGGCCCTCCAGATATCTGAATCAGAATCACCCATGCCATTTGTCCCAGTCTAATGAAATTAGATATTTTTAATACAGAACCCAGGAATCAACATTTTAAAAAGTTCCCCTGAGAATTTTTAATTACATCAAATTTTGAAAAACACAAGATAGCTACAAAGATAAGATCACATACAAATGGCCAACAGGTACATGAAAAGATACTCAACATCATTAACGATCAGGAAATGCCAATCAAAACCACCTCAACCTGTTAGTTAGAATGACTATTATCAAAAAGGCAAGAAATGACCCTGGCTGGTTGGCTCAGTGGTAGAGCATTGGTCTGGTGTCTGGATGTCCCAAGTTCCATTCCTGATCACAGCATACAGGAGAAGTGACCATCTGCTTCTCTACCTTGCCCCCTCCCCTTCTCTCTCTCTCTCTCTCTCTCTCTCTCTCTCTCTTTCTCTTCCCCTCCCACAGTCATGGCTCAATTGGTTCCAGTGCATTGGCCCTGGGCACTGAGGATGGCTCCCTGGAGCCTCTCCCTCAGGTACTAAAAATAGCTCAGTTGTAAGTATGGCCCCAGATGGGTAGAACATCAGCCCAGCCAGGGGTTGCTGGGTTAATCTCATTTGGGGCATATGCAAGAGTCTCTTTCTCTATCTTCTCTTCTCTCACGTGGAATAAAAGGAAAAGAAATAGTCAAGAAATAACAAGTATTGATGAGGATGCGAGGAAAAGAGAACTTTTGTACTATTTTTGAGACCATAAGTCAATGCAATCGCTATGAAGAACAATACAGAGATTCTTCAAAAAATTAAAAATAGAACTACCATATGACTTAGAAATTCCACTTTTGAGCATATATCCAAAGAAAACAGCCCTGGGCGGTTGGCTCAGTGGTAGAGCATCAGCCCAGCATGTGGAAGTCCCAGGTTTGGTTCCCAGTCAGGGCACACAGGAGAAGCGACCATCTGCTTTTCCATCCTTCCTGCTCTCCTTTCTCTCTGTCTCCCTCTTCTCCTCCCACAGCCAAGGCTCCATTGGAGCAAGTTGGCCTGGGCGCTGAGGATGGCTCCATGGCCTCCACCTCAGGTGCTAGAATGGCTCTGGTTGCAACAGAGCAATGCTCCAGATGGGTAGAGCATCGCCCCCTCATGGGCTTGCTAGGTGGATTCTGGCTGGGCGCATGTGGAAGTCTGTCTCTTTGCCTCCCTGCTCCAGCTTCTCACTTCTCACTTCAGAAAAATTAAAAGAAAGAAAGAAAGAAAGAAAGAAAGAAAGAAAGAAAGAAAGAAAGAAAGAAAGAAAGAAAGAAAGAAAGAAAGAAAGAAAGGAAGAAGGAAGGAAGAAGGAAGGAAGGAAGGAAGGAAGGAAGGAAGGAAGGAAGGAAGGAAGGAAGGAAGGAAGGAAGGAAGGAAGGAAGGAAGGAAAGAAAGAAAGAAAGAAAGAAAGAAAGAAAGAAAGAAAGAAAGAAAGAAAGAAAGAAACCAAAAACCTAATATTGAAGAGCTATATTCACTGTATCATTATTCACAATAGTCAAGAAATGAGAACTACCTAAGTGTCCATCAATGAATGAATGGAAAAAGAAGTTGTGGCATGCACATGCATATATATATATATGAATCATATTTAGCAATGAGAAAAAATAATCCTGCCAATTGCCACAACATGGATAGAACTTGAGGGCATTATGCTAAGGGAAGTAAGCCAGACAGAGAAAGATAAATACTGCATGCTATCACTTATATACAAAATCTTAAAAAAAAAAAAAGGTCATCATAAAAACAGAGAGTAAAAAAGTGGTTGCCACTGCTGTAAGGAGAGGTTAGTAAAAAGGTACAAACTTTCAGATACAAGATGAATAAGGTCTGAGGATCTAATGTAAAACCTGGTGACTGTTATTGATACCACTGTATTGTGTAATTGAAATTTTCCTGGGAGGAAACCTGAATGTTCTCACTGGGGGGAAAAAAAGTAAACATGTGAAGTAATGGATATGTTAATTAAACAGTTGGAGGAATTCTTTCACACTGTATAGCGTGTTGAACCACCACAATGTACACTTTAAACATCTTACATTTTTATACATCAATTATATCTCAATCAAGCTGAAATTTTAAAAACATGGCAAGCTTCAGCATTGGGAAACCTGGTTTGAATCTCAGCGCTATGAGCTGAAAACAAGAACAATAATAGTAGTGCAAGCGCTCACATGACCACTGTAAAGATGAACTTAAATGAGATAATATGTGTGAGGCATGAAACATAGGTTCTCTATAAATGGTACTGTTAATAGTCCACATCAGCTTCCTCAACAGGCATATCCACAGACTGGCAACTTCTGGGCCACGATATGGATGAGAACCAGAATCCTGAAAAAGAGGTCAGGACACCTGAGTTTCCTCCCTGCCACTGCAGGTGCTGAAGCCTCACCACCACAGCACCAGTCAATATGCTCTTTTTCAGCCGAAGTTCAATTTAACACAAACAGAGACAACTAATACCCTTACAGACGTTCCCCAAGTGACGGACCTCTGTGCTGCCACGAATAGGAATCAAGACTGATTCACATAATGTTTAGAAAGCTCACAAACTTTGTATTTTGTCTAAAATAATTGTGATTCGCCAAGGTTTTCCCCACCATGCCAATTTGGCTGAAGCTTTTGCTTAAATTGCCAGTCTGCATCCAGATTTCTCAGTCTAATCTTTGGCAGGATCCAACTCACTCCAGTTTCAGGACCAAGTGACTGGCAGCAGCCCAAAAGCCCAAGTGCACACTCCTGCCAAATCATCACTGGCCAAGAAAAAGCCTTCAAGAATATGAAACAAAAGAGAGTTCAGTCCTTCTCAATGCAGATCTCGACTGAGTTGGCCACCCTACAGCTGCTCCAAGGGACAGCCTCACTCCTTCCTTCCAGGGAACGTGTTGTTGTAGTGGAATTCAGATATTAAAAAGAACAAGGGAGACTTGGGTCAAATTGATTTCTGTCATATAAAAATAACACCTAAGTGATTGGTCAGTCTTTTACCTAAGTGTCTTGGTCAAACATACAGGGCTTATATAATTGGCAGAAAGTGAACTGTGGACTCTTGATTATCTGAATAATTGATCAGCAGTTGGAGTCCTACTAATCATTTCATTTTAAGTCCTAAATTATCTTTCTGTTCTACCTACCTTGATCAATAGACCGTACAATTGCCAAATAACCATTTCATTTCATAATCTATGCTAATAAATTTAACAGTGGTAGCACAGCCAGTAATGTTCACAGTTATGAGCATAATTATTGCATATTGCCACTTACAAACATCAGACTACTAAAGATATAGATGTTTAGCCAACAGAGCTCTATTAGGGAATCATCTTGATCCAGTTAGCAATATATCATATTTGGAATAAGTGAAATCCAGAGCAAGCACCACCAATCCTGGGAGTCAGCTATAATTAGAATACATAAATTATTCTTTGCTCTTTTCCCAAAATATATAAACTACTGACTCATAAACAATAAAAATATTTATTATTTCACCACAATTCAAATAATTTGACAATTTATTAACAACTTCTCTCCAAAGGTTTTGTTTCAGGGCTATTATCAACATTTCCCCTGAGAAGTAATGTTTGATTTGTTAGTTCTCATTGTCTCAGATTTGAAGAATTAGGTTATAGAATTCCAGGTTTAATAATGTTTTCTCCTGCATCTACTGTAATACCCCCTGCTCATGCAGAAAAATTTCCTGAAACTCAACAAAGAAAAAAAGTCAGGATGAATAAATTGTGTTTTGTACAATATATATAGTGAATTAAATACACAATGAAAGAATGCACAAACATTAGAGAGTAGATGTGCATATTTCATAAGGCATGCTGTTTTGTTAAAAGAGAATAGCTGTAGCAGTTAGCCATGCTTGGTTCACATCACTGGGATTCAGGGCACAAAATGCCCCCTACCCTATACAGTCAGAAAAGCAAACTGTGTCAAGCCAGACATACCACTTCACAGCACTTTTGAAAAAACATAAAGCTAACTAGTTATCCTAGGGACATCAACAGAAATACTTGGAAAATGCAACATTTAGTCAACTTTTTGTTTGCCACAATACCAACTAGCTACTTGGACTTATTTTAGCATAGACTTGGCCAAAATATGATATGTGTTGAACACCTGAAGTGTCTGAGGTAACCAGTTACCCAGTTGCTTTGACATCATCTTAACTCAAACACAATATGTATATTTTCAATCAATTTACTTTGGATTCATTTTTATATATGAAACATGGTCAGTGTTCCATGAACACATTTTCAGAGGAAAGACTGCTATAAATATGATGTGATAATGACTGGAATGTTTCAGGGAAGGACAGGAGGAGAAAAGAAGAAAACTGCAAACTCTCATAAAATTTAAAATAAACTGTGAACTAAGACTTGGCATTTCATCATTTTTAAACCATTATCTAATTTGTAAGTTCTGTCCTTTAGAAGAATGTTGCCAGCTTTTTCTTAAATAAATATTCAATATGAGCTGTGAAAGAGTAATGCTTAAGACTTGCAATGACAAACATTCAGCTTTCAGAATTTGAAAAAAACAATGAGGTAAGAACATCAATAGATGATAGATGAGAAGTAAATATCAGAAATCTCACATTTAAAATACAGATTTGATTTGGATCTATGTTAATAAACCTTTCTTCAAAAATAAATTTCAGACTTAGAATAATACTGTCAATAGAAAAGAAAAAAAATTAAGTGATAAATAAGAATATATATCAACCTCCTAATCTCCTCCTAAAATAATTTTCATGACAGAGCTTTAAAATTTAGTCTTAAATTTTCTAGAAGCAAAACAAAAAAAAATAAATAAATAAAAGACAATAAAAAAAAACAAAACAAAAAAAAAAGGCCCTGGCAGGTTGGCTTAGCGGTAGAGCGTCGGTCTGGCATGCGGGGGACCCGGGTTCGATTCCCAGCCAGGGCACGTAGGAGAAGCGCCCATTTGCTTCTCCACCCCCGACCTCCTTCCTTCCTCTCTGTCTCTCTCTTCCCCTCCCGCAAAGCCAAGGCTCCATTGGAGCAAAGATGGCCTGGGCGCTGGGGATGGCTCCTTGGCCTCTGCCCCAGGCGCTAGAGTGGTTCTGGCCGTGGCAGAGCGATGCCCCGGAGGGGCAGAGCATCGCCCCCTGGTGGGCAGAGTGTCGCCCCTGGTGGGCGTGCTGGGTGGATCCTGGTCGGGCGCATGCGGGAGTCTGTCTGACTGTCTCTCCCCGTTTCCACCTTCAGAAAAATACAAAAAAATATATATATATTTAAATTTTAAAAACCAAGAAAAAGACAATAAAAAACCTACATATATATACTTCTATTAATTATAATAAAAGAAAACATTAGTTGTTTTAAGTTCTTTAAAAGAGAAAGCTTTTCACTCAAATCAAATTAGGAAGTAATTTATTTTATTAGTTTTAATATAAGGCAGAATCAAAAAATGGTAGTTACAAAACAACCTTGGATCTGTAAATTATTGCATAGTGAATATTATCAATATTGTGATAATTATGCATGGTGCCAGGTGGGTATCAAGGAGAATATTTAGTAAAATATATGATTGTCTAACCACTACATTGTACACCTGAAACTAGTACAAAATATTGAATATAAACTGTAATTGAAAAATAAAAATAATATAAAAATAAATTATTTTGACAAGGGTGGGCATTAATTGCATGGCAATTTTCTTTTCTGCTAAAATAAACCCCAAAAACAAAAAAAAGCCACACACAGAAGAAAGACCCCTTTCTTCCCCAACAGCAGCACCTTAACCATCACAACTAGCACTCTTGCTCTTCCTCAATGAAATCTTGTTCAGAACAACCCTCACCAGTTTCCTCCTAAAACCTAATAAAAGCAAACCTCTTTCCTTTCTTCTACAGACTTGACTATAGTTTGGCCATATCTGGCTTGTTCTGAATTGCAATTTTTTACTATTCCAAATAAGCACATATTCTGGCAAAAAAAAATACATATACACACACATATAACATATATAAACAATAATAATAAAACAAAATTCCAATGGTCATTTTACAAAAATTAAAAGATCACTATTCTCTATATTATAATTTCTTATATTAACCTCAATAAAACAGAGAGTATAACAGTTAAATCTAACCCACAGTTTTATGTCACTATAATATACTAGGCCAAACCAAGATTTGAATATTAGGTATATTCATGTTCAAAGTCTGTCTCTACTAATTACTAGCTGAGTGATTCTATAAAACTTTTAACTTCTCAGAGCTTATTTCATCTGTAAAATGGGATAATAATATAGACAATGTAAACCTAATGCTTGATTTTATGATTAAATGAGATAAATCATATAAATTTTCTTATAAACTTTCTGGTAAAAGCTCAGTGAATAATAAAACTTGAAATATATTGATAGATAAAACTTAAAATATATTAAAAGATAAAAAATTATGAGTATTTAATTATTTTTTATAAATATACTTTTACTTTGTAAAAAGCTATAAAATTGTCAGTTTGGGTTAAACCCTGGAAAATGCCTAGTACATCAACATTCTGTTTGGCTAATTAAAGGCCAAAGATTTTATTGTTGTTTATCTAAGTCCAGAGATTTTGGTTCAAGTTAATGGGCATCAAACATTTTAGGTATTTAACCTGCAAAAAAGGTTCTCTTGATTATCTGATTTTCCATAATTATATTAAAGTGGCATCTAATAAAAATTGATCCCTTTCTTTCTGTGATCTTCCTTGGGGAGCCCTCATAGAATGGCAGGAGAACCTTGTCCAAGTGATCAAGGTAGGGTTTTAGTAATCTTATCATCCTCCCAATTCCTGAGAATGGAGACCAGTACAAAAGCTCAATTCTATGAGCATGGGCTACAGAAGAAGGAAGGCTGGTATAGGAGACTTGGCAAGTTGATGCAAGGAGGAGACAATATGTTTTTATTAATTCCTGAGTCAGTAAATTAGTTTCCACTGAGTGTAAGTATGTATTAGACACAGGCCTTCTATACTAAAATACTAAAATAAAATAATAAAATAAAGTAAAATAAAATAAAATAAAAATATTTTTAAAGTTCTTGCTATTCTCAAAAGATATGTAAAATCCAATAGAGGAAAGAAACTAAACAATAAAATGGTCTTACTTACAGTCTACAGATAAAAGCAAGGTAGAGTAAAAAGAATTTGAACCACAGAAATTAAGAAAACTATATTCTCAACCCAATTTAGCTATTTCCTAGGATTTGGCTCATATTAGGTCAAATCTCTAGACTTCCATTACTTCTTCTGTTTCCTTCAGTTTGTTCCAAACATTAAGAGTACCTAGGGCATCTTGACACATGAATGACACAATATTATTAGCTACAAGATACTAAAAGATGAAGAAACTAATATTTTTTTCTCAAAAATTGGTATGTCACTTGAAGATAATTATACAAAGAAACTAACAGGATTTGGAAAGCTTGTTATTCTATTTTTAGTGAAATAAATAAATAAGGTTTTTAAAATCTATACTCTTAAATCCTTATTAGAGTGTAGGAAGAGTTTGATGGCACATGAAGAAGTAGGAATCAATCATCAGAAAGCATCAACAAAAGTAGATGCTTCTATAAGAGCTTTGAGTAAATGACATAGACCTAGGAAGCAGGCAGCACGGTCACTTTCCATACCCAGGATATGGTAAGGTAAACATCACTTACTGAGGTAAGAAGTAGCTTCTGGCTTTCCCAAAAGTTTTGTTTTAATTTTTAATTTGATTGTTTGTTGGTTTTAATTGAGAAAACTCTCAGTCTCCTAATAATTAATGTCAATGTTGTCTACATATCTTGATCTAGTCTTTTCTACCTAGGCTTTAACCTCCATTTCTCTGAAGCATCAAATCTGGGGGAAAAGAATTGATATGGCCTTACACACAAAAGAATAAACCTGGCAGGCTTGTAAGGTAGAGAAGCCTTAAAATACCTTTGTGCCTGTAAGTTTGACTGCCAAGGAAATGACCCCTGTTGGCATTTAAATCCAGTGACCTACCAGTGAAAACAGCGACAGAAGCTTTCTGGCTGGCCTGTAGCTAAATAGGTAGTATCCCTCAGGGTACTTGCTGCATTGCTAAGCAAAACCATATGGAGAGACATGTTTAGTAGAACTGGGGATATTTATATGTACAATGGAATGTCCCTATATTGTGGTCTTAACATAGCATAGGACATCCTCTTGTGATGCTCTGCCTGAAGTCCCATTTGTTCACATAGATGACTGAAGAGTCATTTTTACCAAAGAAGTTATACTCAAATACAGAACACTGTGATAAATTGGATCTAAGGAAAAAAGTCTAAGCTATTTTGTGACAGCAGCACTATCCACGTGTTTTATGTTAATATCCCATGCTGGCAAAGTACTTTGTCCTATTTTTTATATGATTTTAAAAGAGAAAAGTGCCAATTTTCTCTGTCAGCTTTATTCTTCATTTTTTTTAAAAGTTCTCCCTAGACTCCTCTCTCTAAGAAATTGGGTCAGTGAAAGAAAATGAAATATTAAAAGCACTTTAAAAAGGAAAAATACCATAGCTTTGCAAATCAAAAAAACTACTGGACCTGATAAATGAATTCAGCAAAGTGGCAGGATATAAAATCAATACTCAGAAATCAGAGGCATTTTTATATGCCAACAATGAACAGTCAGAAAGAGAAATTAAGGAAACAATCCCCTTCACTATTACAACCAAAAAAATAAAGTACTTAGGAGTAAATTTAACCAAGGAGACTAAAGACTTGTACTTGGAAAATTATAAAGCATTGATAAAAGAAATCAAGGAAGATACAAACAAGTGGAAGCATATACCGTGCTCATGGTTAGGAAGAATAAACATCATTAAAATGTTTATATTACCAAATGCAATCTATAAATTCAATGCAATACCAATTAAAATACCAATGACATACTTCAAAGATATAGAACACATATTCCAAAAATTTATATGGAATCAAAAAAGAACATGAATAGCCTCAGCAATCTTTAAAAAGAAGAATAAAGTGGGAGGTATCACACTTCCTGATATCAAGTTATATTACAAGGCCATTGTACTCAAAACAGCCTGGTACTGGCATAAGAACAGGCATATAGATCAATGGAACAGAACAGAGAACCCAGAAATAAACCCACAGCTCTATGGACAACTGATATTTGACAAAGGAGGTAAGGAAATACAATGGAGTAAAGACAGCCTCTTTAACAAATGATGTTGGGAAAATGGGATAGCTACCTGCAAAAAAATGAAACTAGACCACCAGCTTACACCATTCACAAAAATAAACTCAAAATGGATAAAAGACTTAAATGTAAGCTGTGAAACCATAAGCATCTTAGAAGAAAACATAGGCAGTAAGCTCTCCAACATCTCTTGGAGCAATATATTTGCTGATTCATCTCCACAGGGAAGTGAAATAAAAGACAGGATAAACAAATGGGACTTTATCAAACTAAAAAGCTTCTGCACAGCTAAAGACAATAAGAACTGAATAAAAAGACAAACTACACAATGGGAGAATATATTTGACAATACATCTGATAAGGGGTAATAACCAAAATTTAAAAAGAACTTGTAAATCTCAACACCAGGAAGATAAACAATCCAATCGAAAAATGGGAAAAAGAAATGAATAGACATTTCTCCAAAGAGGACATACAGATGGCCAATAGGCATATGAAAAAATGCTCAACATCACTAATCATTAGAGAAATGCAAATTAAAACCACAATGAGATATCACCTCACACCAGCCAGAATGGCGCTCATCAACAAAACAACACAGAATAAGTGCTGGTGAGGATGTGGAGAAAAGGGAACCCTCCTGCACTGCTGGTGGGAATGCAGACTGGTGCAGCCACTGTGGAAAACAGTATGGAGATTCCTCAAAAAATTGAAAATCAAACTGCCTTTTGACCCAGCTATCCCACTTTTAGGAATATACCCCAAGAACACCAGAGAACTGCTCCAAAAGGAGAAATGCACCCCCATGTTTGTGGCAGCATTGTTCACAATAGCGAAGATCTGGAAACAGCCCAAGTGTCCGTCAGAGGACCAGTGGATTAAAAAGCTTTGGTACATATATACTATGGAATACTACTCAGCCATAAGAAATGATGACATCGGATCATTTACAATTACATAGATGGACCTTGATAACATTATACGGAGTGAAATAAGTAAATCAGAAAAAACTAAGAACTATATGAATCCATACATAGATAGGACGTAAAAATGAGACTCAGAGACATGAACAAGAATGTGATGGTAATGGGGGGGGGGGGGATGGGGCGAGGAAGGAGAGAGGGGGTGGGGGAGGGGAGGGGCACAAAGAAAACCAGATAAAAGGTGACAGAAGACAATTTGACTTTGGGTGAGGGGTATACAGCATAATCAAATGTCAAAATAATCTGGAGATGTTTTTTCTCAACATATGTACCCTGATTTATCAATGTCACCGCATTAAAATTAATAAAAAAAGGAAAAATACCATAGCTTTACAAATTAACATTGTAATCATTTTATTATATCTGTTACTGGTTACAGTAAAGGCACAGATATGGTAATAAATACATCTGAAAAAAGACACCTAAACCTTACCAGAAATTTTATTATACATGTGTTTATAATGTGCCTTTCTAATTATTGATTTTTTTAATTATTGAAAAGTTATTGATATTTGTTATGACTGACCCATTATATTATCATGAATGGTAATGACCATATATTATTGATGATGAGCATATATGATTGTGTTTTAGCTATTTGTACTATTTATGCTTAGTATCATCACAGCTATTCCAGGCAGCAAATTTACAGAAAAAGTGACTGGAAGATATTCCTTTACTTGGTTCATCTACTGTGGATGTGGGATTTGGTAATGTGGAGAGTTCCAAAGAGTGGCTTTTTTTTTCTTTTTTTTTTTCTGGGTAGCTTATTCCTCATTTTCTTCACCACAAAAATTTCAAATATTTCTTTCTTTAATTTTATTTAGAAAATTAAATTTAACAGGATATCATTGATCCATAGGTATCAAGTAAAGATTTCCATAGTATTTGAACTGTTCATTGTGTTGTACAGCCATCACCCAAAGTCAAATCATTTTTTGTCACCTTATAAAAATTTCAAATATTTCTGAGAGGTGTGTAGAAGAGAAATAAATTGGTCAAGCAATAATACCCAAAGATAAGGGGCTATTCCATCATTCTGCCTGTGTCATGTTCTTAAATTGTTTTCATTAGGATAACATTTTTCAACTTTTTAAAATCATTGAAATCATTCACATCCTTCAAGGCTATTTCTCTTCAGAATTACAATTGACTTTGCATTTTGTGTGAATAGAGCTGTTTCCCCTAACTAAATTATAAACCCTCACAGAGCAAGAAATGTATCTTAGTCATCTTTGGCTGTTAGTAAATCTTGTAAGGGAACCCACAGAATGGCAGAGAGGAAGGCAAACACTTTGTGTACAATAAAGCGCTATATTTGTGTTCACTTGACCTTTCTTGGATAATAATCTCATTGTGAGAGAGTTTTGATGATTCTATAGTGTTTCTTATAGCACTTTATTCTTTAGAACCCATGTAATTATGACTATAAGACAACAAAATAAATGTGTTAGGGATGCAACTTATTTCATTATTAACCTCCCTTAATCTAAGTCATGGTATTAACAATAACCAGCATTTATTATCTGGTGTATATGAAACACTCTCTAAGTGCTTGATTCTAAATTGACACTCACCAAAAAAAAGAGAAAAAAAGAAAAAGGAAGGAAGGATGGAAGGAAGGAAGGAAGGAAGGGAGGGAGGGAGGGAGGGAGGAAGGAAGGAAGGAAGGAAGGAAGGAAGGAAGGAAGGAAGGAAGGAAGGAAGGAAGGAAGGGGAAGGGAAGGGAAGGAAAGAAAAGAAGGAGGAAGGAGGAAGGCAAGAAGGCAAGAAAGAAAAAAAGAAAGAAAGAAAGAAATAAAGAAAGAAAGAAAGAAAGAAAGAAAGAAAGAAAGAAAGAAAGAAAGAAAGAGAGAGAGAAAGAAAGAAAGAGAGAAAGAAAGCCCCCAAATCTATGGAATATGCATTATTATTGCCTGCTTTTTTACAGATGAGGATACAGGGTAAGAAAGAAAAACATATAAAGCAAAAAGTGATGGAGGCAGGTTTAGAATCCAGGTCTGTGAACTTCAAAATTCTCTATATCAGAATAATAATAAAACACATAGTATCGTGATATTTTCTAAAACTGTACTCCAATAACAAAATACAATTTAAATATTTAAGTGAACTGCTTATACTCTAACAGATTATATAAAAAATGCATAATTTTATAAAATAAAAGAAATATTATGGGAGACAGAGGAAATATTTTTGAATGATTAAGTGAATCAGGGAAGACTTCTCGAGAGATATGGAGACTGTAAAAGGGAAGCAATAGACAAAACTATGAAACTTAAGAACTGAGAGTTGGGACAATCCGGAGAAATGCAGTACGAATCAAACATACTGTGAATTATGTGTCTCTCAGTGCCCCTGGTTCCCTCTGCAGGAGTTTGGAGTACTTATTGGATATGGAGGTCTTGAACACCGTGCTAAGGAATGTACGCTATATTCTGTTGGTGATGTGGAGTCCCTAAGGTCAAGCTATGCTTTAAAATAAATTGAAGTGATTTAAAATAAAATAAATTGATCTGGCAATTGTGTTAAGTTAGGTTAGCACTAAGTATGGCTGAAGGAGAGGAAATGATTTAATCCGACTCTGAAAGTAAAAATAATGAGAGTCTGGTTTGCAGCAAAGGAATGAAGGAAAGATTATACCTTGCAGAAATGAATTCTTGAGGGCTAGTTACATAAGGAGAGTTGAGTTGAAGATAATACCAAGGTTTTACCCTGAAACACTGGCAAGCCAAATATTTGGTTTGAGAAGAAAATATTAAATTTATTTAGTATATGCTGAAATTAAGATGAAAACCAATTAGTACAATCAGACCAGTGGTTGGGACTGAATAATTAGTAAGTGGTTAGGAAATGTAAGAAAAAAGAATGTGAATATGATCTGGGCAAAATAATCACTGAAATCCAAGAAATGAGTTAAATGATGACTTATACCAGCACATCATTCTTTTATCTTATTTTTATATTAGTATGTATTGAGAGTGTTTCAAAAAACTAAGGTGAAATCTCTCTCTCTCTCTCTTTTACAAGTTACTAATTTTAATCCATAAAGAGAAGAAAATCTATATACTATTTAAGTAATAAAACAGAAATACATCGTGCATTCTTAATATTTAGAAAAGAAAACAAACAGGAACCCATTCCTTTGAACTTGAGAGTTCATGAAAACATTGAAAATCATGTCTCAAGGTAACAGAAGTGAGTTAGTTGATAGTTACAGAAGTCTTAGTATCAACCCACAAGTGAGGAATACTAGAGAAACACTATGCGCTTCCATATTAATTGACTTTAGTCCTTTGAGCATACTGCCTAATGAATAGATCAGGGTGAGACAGTGGACAGCTGGATATCAGAGAAGCATGTGATACAACTGCATGACACACAGATTGATTTACAAGATCAAAAACATAGCTTAGGGGAAGAACCTTTGGAATGGATTACAGATTGGTTTGAGGACAGGAAATTAGTGTCAGCTAAAGGGAGGAGACTTGGTGGCAGGCAGATAATAAGCAGAGGCCAATTATTTGGTCTCCCCATGCATGCCCATGAGAGTCATGCAGGATTTGGGGAGAGTTTAAATTTCATTTAAACTACGTGAAATTGAAGTAAGGTAGTAACTGTTGCTAGGCGAAAGACAAATGGCTAGAATTGTTCAGCTAGGAATAGGAATCCCAAAGGAAGACCTCTGATGAGGCCCTGGAGTTGTTCGCCCCAATCTCCAAGGAGATTAATACAGAAATGAAGAGTAAGCATTTAGAAAGCATTCCACAGAGTATGTCTTTTGGACTTAAAAAGAAAAGAGTGGAGATTTTGTTTTTCTTTTTGTTACATTTTTCTATTAATTTGTTTTAATAAGTTTTATATCATTTTATATTAAAAACTGGTCAGAAACACTGAAAATTGAAAAAACTAGTTTTTCACAATAGGTTTTTTTGAGAAACACTGGCTTCATTCGGTTAGTAATTGGGATGGAACACTAAAATAACTGGGTTGAGATTATGGAGGAAAATAATTTTTAGGGAAATTCCCATGGACTGATGCATTTTGAGAATCTTATGAAGGAATGATTCTGATTCAATAGGTCATAGGTCCAGGAATCTGTATGTTTTAAAGCTCTTTGGATAACTTTTAGGATCATAAAAGTTTAGAAACATATCACAAGAAGCCAGCAATGTTATGTGGTGGTTCCTTTGTTAGAACCATGAAAAATTTCTCAAATTTGTGAATGACACCACTGTGATTGTGTGTGTGTGTGTGTGTGTGTGTGTGTGTGTGTGTGTGATTCTTTGCTTGAGGGTAAAGTCATAGAAAGTGTCAGGCATCATGTATAAAAATATTTCAGTAATGGGGCAAGGAGATTGTGGTGGTTGCTAACAGGATGACAAAGTGGGAGTCTGTGAGACTTCCCAGTTGAGTGCCTCTCAGCCACTTCTGGGACCAGAGAACACATGCTCACTGCTGCAGTCCCACCCCCACTCTCCCACACCAGTGCCATTGCTCACCACCTCCCTGCTTCCTCTTCTCCCCTGCCCAATTCCCCTTTCTCCCTCCCTTTTCCTCTTCCTCTTTCTCTCGTCTAACATTTCTTTTATTCATTTTTTTCTCCCTTTGATTTTTATTAGGTTTGCCCCATCTTTTTCCCTCTCTCCTCCCTTTCTATTTCTTCATTCTTCCTTCTTTAACTTATTCATTCACTTTTTTAGTAAATATATATCGGTATCTTCTCAGTGCAAGATACTGTATAAGAGCTGAGCATGAGGGACAGTTCAGGAACACAGGAACAACCAAGACCCCCAGGGCAATAGATGCACTGGGAAAGCAGTGAGCTCTTCCTCCAAATACCAGTATTATTTACTCCTGTTTATTCATTTTTCTCATTTGCCTTACTTGACAAACACAACAAAAGTAGACATCTGACTCTTGAGAAGACTTACATTTGGTACCACAGAATACCAAGAGATAGCCCTAGATCTACTGTTTGGTGTACATGAACTCTAAATTGCCATGTGCTTTAGAAGACCATAAGGGATTTCCCCTGCCCCCTTTGGAATCTGTCAGCTGAGACCTTCCCCTCCTGTTCCTTCCTAAACTAAAGTTTCCACATATTGATCCTTCCACCTTGTACACCCTCAGTAATGGCCAGCCCCACTGCCTTACTTTTATCCCATATTTGAAAACCTGTCTTGCAAATCATATTTCAAAAGTGCTGTGACACGTAGGCACTAATACTGTACAAATATAAGCCCATAGATTTGATTATCTATGTTGTGTTACAAATTACCCTAAAATTTAGCAGCTTAAAACAGTATATATTCATCATCTATACAGTTTCTGTGAGTGAGGAATCCAGAAACATCTTAGCTGGGTGGTTCTGGCACATGGGCTCCCACGAGGTTTCAGTCAAGATGTCAGCTGAGGCTGCAGTCATCTGAAGGTTTGTTTGTCTAGGACTGAAGAAGTCATTTCTAAGACAATTCAACTGCATGCCTGCTGGCTAGAGGCCTCAGTTGACTCTAAACACATGGCCTTCACACCTTGCTGCATGGACCTCTCAAAACCTCTTAAAGAGCTGCTTAAGTGTTTTTCCTGACTGGACACAAAGTGAAAAAAGACTAGATCTCTTCTGTGGACTGATGTCTGCCGAGTACCTGAAGCAACAATCTGGCACATAGGGGCCCCTAAACAACATTTACTAGCAGTAACAACAAATAAGACGAGGGAGTGGATAGTGAGGTAAATGAAATATCCTCTGTAGGGTTCACCCGGAAGGACTGTTACAAACAAGTTTGATGCCCTCATTCTCCCACATTTCTCAGGCCATGGTACTGCAATCTGTCTGTCCTATGCGTTTCTCTCAAGTCCAATACATGTTTACTTATTTTCATTTACTCATTATTCATTCACATTAAAGCGGGTATTTGCAAATCCATGGACTTATTTAGTAGCTATTTTATTTTCAGTTAAAACATAAATTTTTCTAATTTTAATTGTGGAATTCAAGGGAAAACTATATATAATATTATCAAAAATGTTAAATTTGTGGTGAAAAATAGTATAAGTATTCTGAAAATCAATCTCATCATTGATACTCACATCACAAACCTCCTCAGTAACATAAACCAAGTTAGAGCTGCTGTACCTCTTTCTTCCTAGCCAAAAAAAAATGGTAATGTATTCAACTCATTTGCTCAACAAAGATTTACTGTGTCTATTGTGTCTATATCTAGGAATAAACAAAATAGATATGGTTACTGTTCTCTTGGGAAACTCAGTTTAGCTTTGTAGGACAAATAAATATACAATTACAACTTATTTTGCAACAGAATTAAAATTTTGAATTAAGAACAACATAAATGAAACTATGATTTTATAAAACAAATATATAGAAAACACATTATCGCTCTATAATTGACACCTGAAGATGGAATAGATTTACATAAAGTTAAAAACCACTGGTTGGGAGGCATGTAAAATTGTTCTGTATTCTCTGGATGGGCTCTCTGATGCTGACTTTGTTCTCAGTGTTAGAGGCTCTCATGTGTTTTAATCTCCTAAAACTAGTTCCATGCAACTCTAATTCATGCCAACCTGATAGGATGTTTAAAGGGATATCTTCTACATGAATAAATAGTACAATGAATAATTTTAAAGTAAAAGTTAATTATTCTACAGCAACAAAAGAAGTGAGAAGGATTGAAACCTTGGTCACTGTATGGGAGAGACTGTCAAAACTCACCAAAGAATCAGAAAGAGTCTGGGAGAAACCTAGTTTTTACTTTCAAAATGGATAATTTGAGGAGAGTTTGACAAAGGAGTTAATTACAAATGAAATGGAGAAGGTGTAAGAAAATACTGGGAGCATGCAGTACCACAGAGCTAAGAGTATTGGGTGTCATTGACTCTTAGGCCTGCAGGGACATGGAGAGACCATGAGGCAGAGAAAGAGCTGTGGAGAGGGCCATCTGACAGAGGCTGTGACCTTTTGTTTATGAAAGTAGCCAGTAGCCAGAAAACCCAAACAGACCAAGGAAAACAAGTTCCCTAACTTAACTGGTATCCTCTGAATTCATGCTAGTGTTCCCCATTAGATAAACAGTGAGGAAGCAGAGGGAAAAAAGATGACAATATTCATTTTAATCATGTCCTTGTGCTCAGAGGTGGCAGCAGTATGCAGCGACCTGGACTAGCAAGCAGGATACACTCAGCACAGTCAGTCACCTTTACTCTTTTTTTACTTTTTTTGTTTTTTATTAATTTTACTAGGGTGACATCAATAAATCAGGGTACATATGTTCAAAGAAAACATGTCCAGGTTATCTTGTCAATCAATCATGTTGCTTACCCATTACCCAAAGTCAGATTGTCCTCTGTCACCTTCTATCTAGTATTCTTTGTGCCCCTCCCCCTCCCCCTTTCCCTCTCCCTCTCCAGCCACCCCCCCCTAACCACCACACTCTTATCAATGCCTCTTAGTTTCGCTTTTATATCCCACCTACGTATGGAATAATGCAGTTCCTGGTTTTTTCTGATTTACTTATTTCACTTCGTATAATGTTATCAAGATCCCACCATTTTGCTGTAAATGATCCGATGTCATCATTTCTTATGGCTGAGTAGTATTCCATAGTGTATATGTGCCACATCTTCTTTATCCAGTCATCTACTGACAGACTTTTTGGTTGTTTCCATGTCCTGGCCACTGTGAACAATGCTGCAATGAACATGGGGCTGCATGTGTCTTTATGTATCAATGTTTCTGAGTTTTGGGGTTATATACCCAGTAGAGGGATTGCTATGTCATAAGGTAGTTCTATTTTCAGTTTTTTGAGGAAACACCATACTTTCTTCCATAATGGTTATACTATTTTACATTCCCACCAACAGTGAATGAGGGTTCCTTTTTCTGCACAGCCTCTCCAACATTTGCTATTACCTGTCTTGTTAATAATAGCTAATCTAACAGGTGTGGCAGGTGTGAGTGGTATCTCATTGCAGTTTTGATTGGCATTTCTCTAATAACTAAAGAAGATGAGCATCTATCCATATATCTGTAGGCCATTTGTATTTTTTCCTGGGAAAAGTGTCTGTTCATGTCTTCTTCCCATTTTTTTATTGGATTATTTGTTTGTTTGTTGTTGAGTTTTATGAGTTCTTTGTATATTTTGGATATTAGGCCCTTATCGGAGTAGTTCTTTGAAAATATCATTTCCCATTTACTTGCCTGTCTGTTTATTTTGTTATCAGTTTCTCTTGCTGAGCAAAAACTTCTTAGTCTGATGTAGTTCCATTCATTAATTTCTGCCTTCGCTTCTCTTGCCTGTGGAGTCAAATTCATAAAATGCTCTTTAAAACCAAGGTCCATGAGTTTAGAATCTATGTCTTCTTCTATGTACTTTATTGTTTCAGGTCTTATATTTAGATCTTTGATCCATTTTGAATTAATTTTAGTACAAAGGGACAAACTGTAGTCCAGTGTCATTCTTTTGAATGTGGCTTTCCAGTTTTCCCAGCACCCTTTGTTGAAGAGGCTTTCTTTTCTCCATTGTGTGTTGTTGGCCCCTTTATCAAAAATTATTTGACCATATATATGTGGTATTATTTCTGGGCTTCCTATTCTGTTCCATTGGTCTGAGTGTCTATTTTTCTGCCAATACCATGCTTTTTTTATTGTTATGGCCCTATAATATAGTTTGAAGTCAGGTATTGTAATGCCCCCAGCTTCATTCTTTTTCTTTAGGATTGCTTTGGCTATTCGGGGTTTTTTATAGTTCCATATAAATCTAATGATTTTTTGTTTCATTTCTTTAAAAAATGACATTGGAATTTTGATGAGAATTGCATTAAATTTGTATATTGCTTTGGGTAATATAGCCATCTTGATTATATTTATTCTTCCTAACCAAGAATGAGGAATATTCTTCCATCTTATTATATCTTTTTTGATTTCCCTTAACAATGGTTTGTAGTTTTAATTATATAAGTCCTTTACATTCTTTGTTATGTTTATTTCTAGGTATTATTTTTGTTGTTGTTGCAATCGTAAAGGGGATTATTTTTCTGAGTTTGTTCTCAAATGTTTCATTGTTGGCATATAGAAAGGCTATGGACTTTTGTATGTTAATTTTGTATCCTGTGACCTTACTGTATTGGCCTATGGTTTCTAGTAGTCATTTTGTGGATGCTTTGCGGTTTTCGATGTATAGGATCATATCATCTACAAAAAGTGATACCTGTACTTCCTCTTTTCCAATATGGATGCCTTTTATTTCTTTGTCTTATCTGATTGCTCTGGCTAGAACCTCTAGTACCACATTAAATAAGAGTGGAGAGAGTGGACAACCCTGTCTTGTTCCTGATTTAAGGGGGAAAGCCTTCAGCTTTGTGCCATTTAATATGATATTAGCTGATGGTTAATCATATATGGCCTTTATCCTGTTGAGATATTTTCCTTCTATACCCATATTGTTGAGAGTCTTAACCATAAAATTATGTTGTATTTTATCGAATGCTTTTCTGCATCTATTGATAAGATCATGTGGTTTTTGTTCTTTGTTTTGTTGATATGGTCTATTACATTAACTGTTTTACATATGTTGGACCATCCTTGAGATTCTGGGATGAATCCCACTTGATCATGATGCATTATTTTTTTAATATGTTGTTGTATTCGATTTGCTAGTATTTTGTTTAGTATTTTAGCTTCTGTATTCATTAGAGATATTGCTCTGTAGTTTTCTTTTTTTGTGCCACCCTTGCCTGGTTTTGGTATGAAGGTTATGTTGGCCTCAGAAAATGTGTTTGGAAGTATTGCTTTTTTTTCAATTTTTTGGAAGACTTTCAGTAGAATAGAAACCAAGTCTTCTTTGAATGTTTGATAAAATTCGCTGGTATAGCCGTCTGGGCCTGGACTTTTATTTTTGGGGAGCTTTTTAATGTTTTTTTCTATTTCTTCTCTACTAATAGGTCTGTTAAGGCGTTCTGCTTCTTCTTGACTCAGTCTAGGAAGGTTGTATTGTTCTAGGAATTTATCTATTTCTTCTGGATTGTTGAATTTAGTGGCATAAAGTTTTTCATAGTATTCTACAATAATTCTTTGTATATCTACAGTGTCTGTGGTGATTTCTCCTCTTTCATTTTGGATTTTGTTTATATAAGTTCTTTCTCTTTTTTCCTTGGTAAGTCTTGCCAGGGGTTTGTCAATTTTGTTGATTTTTTCAAAGAACCAGCTCCTTGTTTTATTAATTTTTTCTATAGTTTTTCTGTTCTCTATTTCATTTACTTCTGCTCTGATTTTTATTATCTCGTTTCTTCGGCTGGTTTTGGGTTGTCTTTGTTCTTCTTTTTTTCCCGTTCCTTAAGGTGTGAAGTTAAGTGGTTCACTTGGGCCCTCTCTTGTTTGTTCATATATGCCTGAAGTGATATGAACTTCCCTCTTATCACTGCTTTTGCTGCATCCCATAGATTCTGATATGTCTGTATATATCTTTTGATCTCTGCGCTTATTACTTTTATGACCCATTCATTTTTTAAAAGTATGTTGTTTAGTTTCCACATTTTTGTGGGATTTTTTTCCTCTTTTTTGCAGTTGAATTCTAGTTTCAAGGCTTTATGATCAGAAAATATGCTTGGTACAACTTCAATTTTTCTGAATTTGCTGATGTTGTTTTTGTGGCCCAACATATGGTCAATTCTTGAGAATGATCCATGTACACTGGAGAAAAATGTATACTCTGTCATTTTGGGATGAAATGTCCTGTAGATGTCTATCATATCCAGGTGCTCTAGTGTTTTGTTTAAGGCCAATATATCTTTATTGATTCTCTGTTTGGATGACCAATCTAGAGCCATCAGCGGTGTATTGAGATCACCAAGTATGATTGTATTTTTGTCAGTTTTTGTTTTAAGGTCAATAAGTAGCTCTCTTATATATTTTGGTGCTCCTTGGTTTGGTGCATATATATTAAGAATTGTATGTCTTCTTGATTCAGTGCCCCTTAACCATTATGAAATGGCCATTTTTGTCTCTGAGTATTTTGCTGTCTTGTAGTCAGCATTATCAAATATGAGTATTGCTACGCTTGCTTTTTTTTGGATGTTATTTGCTTGGAGTATTGTTTTCCAGCCTTTCACTTTGAATTTGTTTTTATCCTTGTTACTTAGATGAGTTTCTTGTAGGCAGCATACAGTTGGATTTTCTTTTTTAATCTATTCTGCTACTCTGTGCCTTTTTATTGGTGAGTTTAATCTGTTTACATTTAGTGTAATTATTTACACTTGTGAGTTCCCTATTGCCATTTTATAGATTGCTTTCTGTTAGTATTGTGTCTTGTTTGATCCTTCTCTTTCGTTTTTCAATCTTTTGTTTTTATTTGGTTGTTTTCCATACATCTTTCCTCTGTTGCTATCTTTTTTAAATCATGTGCTTCTGTGGTGGTTTTTTCAATGGTGGTTACCATTAAGTAATGAAAAGTGTTCCTACCCTGTTCATTGTAGTGCACTATCTTGTGAGTACTTTTGCACTCCATCGTCCTTTGCTACTTTTAATCTCCATCCTCTCCCCCCCCCCTTTTTTTTGTTGTTGTCACAGTTTAAATTTGGTTTTATTGTGTTCTTCTTGGAGCTTTTACTTGTGGCTTTCTTTTTTTTTTGTTCTTTGTATCTGATTGGAGAACCCCCTTTAGTAATTCCTGGAGTGGGGGTTTTCTGATGATAAATTCCCTCATCTTTTCTGTATCTGTGAATGTTTTTTATTTCTCCTTCATATTTGAAGGATAGTTTTGATGGGTATAGTATTTGTGGCTGAAAGTTCCTCTCTTTCAGGACTTTAAATATTGGGGTCCACTCTCTTCTAGCTTGTAGAGTTTCTGCTGAGAAATCTGATGATAATCTAATGGACCTTCCTTTATATGTTGTATTCTTCTTTTCCCTGGCTGCCTTGAGAATTTTTTCTTTGCTGTTGGTTTGTGCCAATTTCATTATGATGTGCCTTGGAATAGGTTTATTATGGTTAAGAAAACTCGGAGTTCTGTTTGCTTCTTGAATTTGAAGCTTTAATTCTTTCTACAGCCGTGGGAAATTCTCATCTATTATTTGTTTGAGTATGTTCTCCATTCCATTTTCTCTCTCTTCTCCCTCTGATATCCCTATTATTCTTATATTATTCTTTTTGATGGAGTCAGATATTTCCTGTAGGGCTATCTTATTTTTTAAAATTTTTGAGCATCTTTCTTCTTCTCTCTGTTGTGCCTCAAGTTGCTTGTCTTCTATTTCACTAATCCTCTCTTCTATCTGGCCTGTTCTATTAGCTAAGCTTGTTACCTCATTTTTCAGCTCGTGAGTTGAGTTTTTCATCTCTGTTTGATTTGTTTTTATAGTTTCAATTTCCTTGGTAGCATATTCTTTGTGTCCATTGAGTTGTTTTCTGAGCTTCTTAAATTGCCTTTCTGTGTTTTCTTGTTTACCTCTGAGTATTTTAGGATTTCTATTTTAAATTCTCTGTCATTTAGCTCCAAGATTTCCAATATATTAAATTTTTTCTCCATAGATTTTCCCTCATCTATCTGTTGTACCTCTCTTTCTTTTGTATCCATGATATTCAATTTTCTCTTCTTTAATGGCATCTGAGGGTGGTTTTTTTGATAGTATTAATGAGATTTAATAAAGAATAGAAAGTTAAAAAAATAAAAAAATAGAAAAGAATTTTAAAAAAATTAAAATTTTTTAAAAAATAAAGGAAAATTATTTCCCCCCCCCTCCTTTTTTCCTCTCCTCTCCTCTCCCCTCTTTCTTGAGAACATCTTGTGGTGAACTTTGAATTATATTGTGCTAAATAGAACAAAAAATGCCTATAATGGAGGGCCTGAGTTGGGGAAAAGTAATAAAGGGGCAAAAGAAGGGGGTATGGACCCACAACATGCAAATAAGGAAAAAATTTGGGTCAAGAATAAAATGATTTGCTTTTAGGTGTTGGTTGACTAAGAGATATGATGAGAGGAATAAGAGGGAAACAGGAAAATGGGGAGAAAAATTAAAAAATTACTATTGTATTTAGTGGAACAAGAACTAGATAAAATGGAGAGCCAGGGTGGGTAGCACTGCTAGTGAGTTAAAAAAGCGAAGTAAAAACCCCCAAAATGCCACAAACATAAGTTTGAGTCCCAGATAAGATAATTTTTTCATTATTGAGGATTGAATGAGAGGAGACGTAAAGGAGAAAGGAAGAAACTAATATAGAGGGAGAAAAGAAAGAGAGGGAAAAAAAAAAGAGGGAACCACTAAAAGAAGAAAAAAGAAAAAAAGGAAAGAGAGAGAGTTAAGGGTTTTGGAGTGCAACCCTCATAGAAAGAAAGGAAGAAGAAAGAAAAGATAATGGGAGATGTAACACTTATGGGTAGTGTAGTTTAAGGAGAGGAGAGAGTAAGACCGGCAGAGAATTAAACAATCAAATTGGAAGAGGAAAAAAATAATCAAGACATGAAGATAAGAGAAACAAACGAACAAATATAATAAAATGGGATAGGTTATAAAGTCTGCAGATTATTCTTGATTTTGAGAGGTTATCTTCTTGCTTTTTCTTTTCTCTCCCTCTTCCTGGTCGGTGACTCTGTACCCCGGGTTTTGCCCCTGTGGCACACTCAGGTAGAGGTTTGCAGTTGATAAGTCTCTATGGCAATGTCATATATTGGGCTTCAGTCTCGTTGGCAGTTGAGGCTCATTAGCATTTGTAGGCTCCAACAGTGAGAGAGTCCGTGTTCTCAGTGCCTCTTTCCTAGTCTTTTGTTCCTGAATAAGTAGCCTGATAATCCAGCTATGGGGTTGCTGTTGCCTCTGCCTGGAGAGTAAGAGGATCAAAGAGCTGGCAAATCCCCACTCTATTCCCACTCAGCACAGGGCTCTGGGTAATGCTCAATCAGTCAGAGATGCTCGCATAATCAGGCGGGGCTTCCGCCCACACAAAGACCTCTGAATCTGCCACTCTGTCCAGTAACATGGGCAGGCGCGTACTTCCGGGGCGCTCGGAGGAATCTTTCACTCACTATCTGCACGTGTAGCCTGGGATATGGAGCAGCCAGTCTCTTACTCCGAATGTGACCCCCCACCCACATGCAAAAGTTCCAGCGTTGGAATTAGCTCTCGCTCCCTCCCCGTGCACGGCTTTTTCAGGGCACTGGGGCGGCCCGAGTTTCCGCTTTTGGCCCACACAAAGGCCCCTGACTCTGCTCCTCTGTCCGGGAACATGGTTGCCCACTCCTGAGGTGCTCAGAGGAATCTCTTGCCCACTCTCTGTGTGCACTGACCAGGATATCAGGCCAGCCAACTCACGCTCCGAGTTAGACCTCCATCCGCACGGAAAAGTTCCAGCATTGGAATTAGCTCTTGCTCCCTCCCAGTGAGTGGCTTTTTCAGGGTGCTGGGGCGGTCCGAAGATTCTGCTTTCGGCCCACACAAAGGCCCCTGACTCTGCCTCTCTGTGGGGTAACACAGGCGCCCACTCCCAGGGCTTTAGGAGGAATCTCTTGCCCACTCTCCATGCGTGCCAACCAGGATATCTGGCCGGCCATCTCTCACTCAGAGTGAGACCCACGCCCGCAAGGAGAAGTTCCAGCATTGGAATTAGCTCTCTCTCCCTCCCCATGCGTGGCTTTTTCAGGGCACTGGGGTGGTCCTGAGATTTTACTTTCAGCCCACACAAAGGCCTCTGACTCTGCCTCTCTGTGGGGTAACACGGGCGCCCACTCCCAGGGCTTTCAAAGGAATCTCTTGCCCACTATTTGCACACGCCAACCAGGAGATCAGGGAAAATGGCTGCCCCACTTGTCTTTCTTTGTCTGGGTTTGGTGCGAGTGTTAGCTTGTATTGACTGGGTTGCCACAGGCACAGTTTTTCCTCGGCTTGGATCTCCATGCCACAGCCTGGTTTGGCCATTTGTGCCGCGGCCTTGATCTATTCACCCTCTTTGCCCACCTTAGTTTCTATATTCTCAGTTCCCAGTGAAAGCAGCCCTATTTAGGTTAGTGAGGAAGGTGGAGTATTTCTTACTCCCTATTTCCTTCAGGGTTTGATTATATATTTAGCCAATTTTTCGCTCTACCATACCTTTGGGTGTATTACGGAACATCTGGAGGCTCCAAGAATAGATTTTTCTGTTTCTGGTTGAAGACCTTGTTGAGTTTTGGGGGAGATTTATTGGTATTGCTCCCTACAGCGCCATTACTCTGACGTCATCTGGAGTTTTTCAGTCACCTTTACTCTTTAACAGCCACTCTGACCCTTTGTCCAGACAAGACATTTCTCTCCCTAATAGAGTCCCATTAGCTACTTATCATGGCCATGTTCTTGCCTGAAATCTAAATCAGGAGCCATCACCAACTCTTTTCTTTTCATGGAAGGTGGGAAAAGAATAAAGGAGAGGGTAAAGAAGCAATTAATTAACCTAAAATAGAGTAGCTATGGTCCCTGCTAAGAAAGCTGGTCAGAGGTCTATGTTAGTAATGATAGCTGCTACCATCCATCCTTATCCTTTCTCAATAATTTAGTTAGATTTGGTTCTATAGATAGCGAAATGACTCAAGTCATTTTACTAGGGTAATATAAATTCTTGGTGATCTTTTTATTGGGCTCTCAATGGCCTTCCACTAACCAGGAGAAATACATCTACTGGGCAAGAAAACATATTAAGAGTCCTCTGGGTTCAAAATATAGTTCTCTTTGCTCTCATTGTGAAACAGCAACCCAATTTACTTCAAGAATACTGACTTCTTTCTTTTTCTTTTAATTCAGAAACAAACAGAACCAGGAGACAGACACAGCTCCCACCAGAGAACACAGCAATCACCTTGGATAATGGTCAAATCATAAGATCAGTCACACTTTCTTTGCTATAAAATATGTGTGGTGGAGGCCATGTTGGGTAGAATATTATGATAAGGCAGAGGTATAAGTCAACAAATGGTAATGCAGGCCAATGTTTTCCAGGCAGAAAACATAAAACTGTTCCTGAAATTTGAGAATATTCTTATAACAACAAAGAACCAATTTAGCCATGAGGGAAGGCATTAAATCTAATCAAATGGCTACTAAGTAGCCACATGATGCCTTCAGGAATTGTTAGCATGGCAGGTGGGCAATCAACAGTGGCAGTAACAAGAAGAGTCTTGGTGACGGTGTGTTGTTGAGTTTACAGGGTTTGTTTTCTGACTATAAGGTAGTCTTATAAGACTAAAGAGATTCAGAGAAAAAAATTAAGAAACTGTTTACTGAGTCTGGCTTAACACAGACATTAAAAAAAAACAAAAAACTTCTCTCCTAAATACAATATCTAGACCCTCCAAAGTTTTCCAAGAAAAGACATGGTAGATTCCTTATTCAAGTAAAGGAAGTATGGTAGTAGATAGAAAAATGTATGAAGAGTCAGGTAGACTAATTGCCATGAGGAGAATCTCTTTCTCTTGAAAATTTGAAGGTTATGAGATTTTTATCTTTATTATTTATATAAGAATGTTTCCTTAGAGGTCACAGAAGTAGAAGTGAACCATAGAAGAAATGGGCTCAGAAAAAAAATTGCCCTCTGGGGAAATAAGGGGTGGAGAAATAGTCAGGCATGTTCCATAGAAAAGATTATGAGTTTTTATTAAAAGAAAGGCTGAGTAGAAGATAATGCATATTGGATTAGTCACAATCTTCCTGATCTCTTTTCCAGCATATGTTTCTGTACTGTAGATTATTCTACCTAAATTGTGATCTATGGAGAAAGAGCATCATCGTTACCTATATGTGATCTTGCTGGCAATGACCACCAGGCCTACTAAAACAAAATATGGCTTCCAGTCAAGATGATGGTAAACATAGTACTCACCTCTTCCCACAATCATATCAAAATTATAACTAAACTATAGAACAACCACCATACAGAACCACCAGAAATCTGGCTCAATGGAAACCCTATAACTTGGGAATTAAAGAAGAATCCATATCAAGAATGATAAAAAGGTTGGAGACACAGAATGGGCTGGTCCCATACCCATGTGTAGAAAATTAAACTTGGGAGGTATATCTTGACTGCAGAGGTTCCCTTGGAGGAGTAAAGGTCCTAACCCCACACCAAATCCCCCAGCCCAGGGTTTCAGTTCTAGGAAGAAAAGTCCCCATAAGTATGGCTTTAAAAACCATCAAAAATTGAGGCTGAGGGAGGTGAAGGGCCGCTGGAGTCCTAAGCATTTCCTATAAAGGGCCCATAATAGACATATTCTGACTCATTCTCTCTGAGCTCCAGCACTGGGGCATTAGATTGAAAGGCATCAAGTACATATGGGGAGAAACTGAATTGCTGGCATGAGGGTGAGACTGGGTAGGGGGTGTTCTGCCAGACAGAAGTGCTAGCACAAGTCTTTATGCCATATTGGTGGCCCACCCTGGTGTTTCCCTGAAATCTACCCTACCCAATGTGGGCCCACCCACACTGTTTCCAGTGGCTTTTCCATACAAATGCCCTGTCTTAGTTTAGGATTCAGATTTTCCTAAAGTCTCTCAAATAAGAAGCACCTAACCTCAGCATGTCTTATACCTCTTACTAAGTAGCCCCAGGCCCAACACTAGCGGCAGCCACTCTTGGACCATAGCCTGGTCTTGCCTTGACGCTGCCAAGCAAAGCACCAAGTCGCAGCCATCTGCAGTTCATGCCAGGTCGCCACAGGCAGAACACGAGTGGTGGCTGACCTTGGTCTGCACCTTCCAATGTCAGAACATCCAGTGGACAGCTTCAGATCACAACAGGCACTGCCACCCAATCCCAACCACCTCCACAAGCAACACACTCAAAGGGCAGACTCAGTGGGCACCAGAGCCCCACTGTAATAAATCCTACTCTGTGGGGTGCGCCCATGCACAGCTGATCCTTCAAGGTGGCTGTTGGTCACAGCCAGTCCTTTCAGCTGACTGGCCTTGGGGTAAATCTCTTTCATTGATGTTCCAACAGCAATCAAGGCTCAACTACAAGAAGAAGGCATACACAACCCACAAGAGGGGATGCACCTCGTATACCCAGTTTGGGTGATTGGGGAGGCTGTACTTCAGGGCCTTACAGAACACCTACTATATTAGGACACTCTGTGAAGCCTGGGAGACATAGAAGCTCTACTTAATACGTAGAAACAAACACAGGAGGCTGTCAAAATGAAGAAACAAACAAACAAAAACATGTCCCAAATTAAAAAAACAAAACAAAACTCCAGAAAAAGAATTAAACAACATGGAGACAAGCAACCTACTAGATGCAGAGTTTAAAACACTGATTATAAAGATGCTCAAAGAACTTAGTGAGAACATCAACAGCATAAAAAAGGACAAGTCAGAAATGAAGGATACACTAACGGAAATAAAGAATAATTTACAGGGAATCTATAGTTTAGTAGATGAAGCCAAGAATACGATCAATGATTTGAAATAAAAAACACCCAATCAGAACAGGAAAAAATAAAAATAAAAAAGGAATCCAAAAAAATGAGGATAGTATAAGAAGCCTCTGGGACAAATTCAAGCTTATTAACATTTGCATCATGAGAGTGCCAGAAGGAAAAGACAGAAAGCGAGAAACTGAAAGCCTGTATGAAAAAATAATGACAGACACCTTTCCTATTTCCTAAAGGCATAATAGGCATACAAGTCCTGGAAACACAGAGTCCCAAACAAGATTAACCCAAAGAGGCCCACATCAGACACAGCATAGTTAAAGTGCAAATAATAAAAGACAAAGAGAAAAATCTAAAAGCAGCAAAAGAAAAGTAGTTACCTACAAGGGAGCTCCCATAAGACTGTCAGCTAATTTCTCAACAGAAACTTTGCAAGTCAGAAGAGGGTGGCAAGAAATACTCAAAGTGATGAAAAGCAAGGACCTACAAACAAGATTACTCTACCCAGAAAAGCTATCATTCAAAATCAAAGAGTAAATAAACAGCAGACAAGAAAAGTCTAAAGGAGCTTATCATTGTGAAACTAGTACGTGAAATGTTAAAATGTTTTCTTTAAGAAGAACAAAAGGGCTGAGGTCGCTGGTTCAAAACCCTGGGCTTGCCTGGTCAAGGCACATATGGGAGTTGATGCTTTCTGCTCCTCCCTCCCCCTTCTCTCTCTCTCTCTCTCTCTCTCTCTCTCTCTCACTCTCTCCTCTCTAAAAAAAATTAATAAAAAAAAAGAAGAACAAAAGGGTAAAAATTAGAACAGTAAAATGGCAATAAATATATATCTAACAAAAGTTGAACCAAATAAATAACTGAACACTCAGAACAGAAACAGACTCATAAACACTGAGAACATTTTGATGGTTGCAGAGGGAGAGGGAGGGGCTGGGGGACTGGGTGAAAAGTGAAGGGATTAAGAAGAACAAACTGGTTGTTACAGAATAGCCATGGGGATGTAAATTACAGTGTAGGGAATACAGTCAATAATATTCTAATAACTATTTATAGTGTCAAGTTATGTAATTTCTAATCTGGGGTGTATGTCTGAAACCAATATAACATATATCAACTGAAATTTAAAAATAAAAAAATGACTTAAAATGCATTTTAACAAGAGCCCCAGGTGATTCATACATACACATTGAATTTTGAGTACTGCTGTAGCAACTTTTAGTCTCCTTTGTAGCTAGAGTTCCTCATATGAGCTGTGTTCTGCCAAGCAGATACACCTGTATGTGTACAAGATATAGAATAATAAAACAAACAGTCTCATATAGTGCTAGTTCTCAAACTTTAGCCTGCATCAGAAGCAGAAATTAATAGGCCATACTCCCAAAGCATCTGATTCAGTAAGTACGGAATGGAGTCTGAAATTTTGCATTTCTAACAGGTTAACAAGTGATGCCAATGCTGCTGCCAGAGACCACACTTTGAAAATCACTTTCAACCAGCATAGTAGCAGGAGTGTTTGGTTCTTCTGAGGCCAGCAGTGATGGGAGCACTTGCCCAGTGCAACATCTTCCTAATCATGGCAGAGGCATTGGGTTCCAAGGCCAATGGCAACAGCAACTTCCTTAGTGAGCCAGTTTTTAGTGTGATTCTGGGCATTATTCCCAGAAGCTCCGCCTAAAGTCTGTACTTTTAGCTCTCCCAATAATTCTGTGAACTATCATAAATCCTTTTCCAAGTAAACTTGCTAGGTCAGATTCTATAGTCTACATCTAAGAACCCTGGCCAACAGAGGTCTTACATATGCTTAACAAAGTAATCTTAGGGATTGTATTTATTTCTCAGACCAGTTCATTTTAGTCTATTTAAGATGCAATAACAAAATACCACAGACTGGATGGCTTATAAACAACAGATATTTCGCACAGGTTTGATGTTTGATGTTCAAGATCAGAGTTCCAGCATGGTCAGGTGAGGACCCTGTTCTAGATAACATTTCTCATTGTACCCTCACATGGCAGAAGGGATAAGCAAGCAATGTGAACCCCCCTAATAAAGGCAATAATCAATCTATTAATGAAGGCAGAGCCTTCATGACCTAATTCTGCCCTAAATCCTCATCTCCTACTAACATCACTTTGAGGGCTGGGATTTCAATGTATGAATTTGGGGGGATACATTCAGGCTGTAATATCTAGGTGAGTCTGCAGCTATAAACGACAAGTCTTAGTAAAAAAATAAAGCATAGAGCCTGACCAGATGGTGGTTCAGTGGATAGAGCATTGGACTGGGATGCTAACGACCCAGGTTCAAGACCCCGAGGTCGCCAGCTTGAGCGCAGGCTCATCTGGTTTGAGCAAGGTTCGCCAGCTTGAGCCCAAGGTCACAGGTTTGAGCAAGGGTCACTCAGTCTGCTGTAAACTCCCTGTCAAGTCAATATGAGAAAGCAATCAATGGACAACTAAAGTGCTGCAACGAATAATTGATGCTTTTCATCTCTCTCCCTTCCTGTCTGGCTATTCCTATCTGTCCCCCTTTCTGTCTGTGTCACAAAAAAAATTTTTTTTTAATAAAATAAAGCATAGAAATAGTATGTCTTGTGTCAGATATTATAAGAACCTAATCATAGCAGCAGGTGGCTGAATAAAGCATGGGCCCAGGACAGGTGAGAAACAATCAGCATATGGCATTATTAAGAGGGCTTGAATTCTGTATCTGAGGCTTGAGTAGAATCTGCATTACGTAAATCTCAACAAGGTGACTAACAAAGATCACATTTTTAATATCCATTGAGAAGTAATCTCTATGGGTTTCTAAATCATATCATGAAGCATTAATGAAAGGCCTGACTTCTGATCATACATAAACATACATTTAAGATGTATGTTTTACATTTTAAAATGCTGGCTTGATAGAGCATCTTCCCAAATCACAGAGGTTGCTGGTTTGATTCCTGGTCAGTACACATACAGGAACAGATCAATGTTACTGTCTCTATCTTTCTCTCTCCCTTCCTCTCTTTTAAATCAATAAAACAAACATTAAAAATAAAAAAAATATCTTTCACAGCAAAGGAAGTTAATACAGTGTGTCCGTATAATCATGGTGCACTTTTGACTGGTCACAGGAAAGCAACAAAAGATGACAGAAATGTGAAATCTGCACAAAATAAAAGAAAAACCCTCCCAGTTTCTGCAGGATGATGTGGCAGCATGTGTGCATGCACAGATGATGACATAACACCGTGTATACAGTGGAGCAGCCCATGGCCATGCCAGTTGAGATGTGGATGGTACAGAGGAAAGTTCAGTGTGTTCTGTGGCTCGCTAAATTCGAATCTGTGACCAAAGTGCAACGTGAATATCGGCACGTTTATAACAAAGCGCCACCCCATAGGAATAACATTACTCGGTGGGATAAGCAGTTGAAGGAAACCGGCAGTTTGGTGGAGAAACCCCTTTCTGGTAGGCCATCAGTCAGTGACGGATCTGTAGAAGCTATACGGGACAGCTACCTAAGGAGCCCTAAAAAATCTGTGCGCGAGCCCATATCGAACTGCACTGAATAGGTATGAACCTGGGAGAGTTTTCCTTTTGTTTGGTGCAGATTTCACATTTCTTTCATCTTTTGTTCCTTTCCTGTGATCGGTCAAAAGTGCACCATGACTTTACAGATACACTGTATATGTGCTAAATATACTTTCTCTCAGAAGAAGGACTCAATGCAAAGTTATCCATTGTATAATGCTGCTCCCCACACACCACCAACACAGCCTGATCACGGTTTTTGAAAACAGAACTGACTTTGCTGCTTACCATGTAAGGCAGGGGTCAGGAGCCTTTTTGGCTGAGAGAGCCATGAACGCCACATATTTTAAAATGTAATTCCATGAGAGCCATACAATGACCCATGTATGTTATGCATTATCCAATAAAAATTTGGTGTTGTCCCGGAGGACAGCTGTGATTGGCTCCAGCCACCTGCAACCATGAACATGAGCAGTAGGAAATGAATGGATTGTAATACATGAGAATGTTTTGTATTTTTAACATTATTTTTTATTAAAAAAATAATAAAGAGTCACATCTGGCTCGCGAGCTATAGGTTCCCAACCCCTGATGTAAGGGAAGATACCACCCTGACAGCGCCTACCTCAGAGAGGTAATTCCACAGCTTATTAAGAACTGAAGTTTGGTTTATGGTGGTCTTTCAAATTGGGGTAGAATTGGAGATGGGGGATTGATTAGAATTGGGTAAGGCAAAGATTTTTGAGGCAAGGGGTTTAAAGAATTTGAGGGAGAAAATTATCTACTGAAGCTTTTCATTGAAGAGTTAAAGGCATGAGCCTTAGCAAATTTCATTAAAAAAATCATCTTTGTTAATATAGACAGTATACTGGGAAGGAAAGCCATTTCAGTTTTCAGTGTCCAAGCTTTGTATGTTGGGGGGAGTGATGGTAGAATTATTTTGGTTCTCTTATTCTACTAGAAAATTAAATCCTTCGGGGAAGAAACCTTCTACTACCAGTGCCTAGTAAGTACCTGGCACTCAATAAATGTTAAGTGGAAAGAAGGGAGGAAAAAATGAAAAAAAAAAAAAAGAAGGGAAGGAGAATGATTTCACAATGGGTTTTCTGTAGTCTTGTAGAAGGCCTCAAGGGTCCTGTCAGAACCAGGGGCTCCAAATATCCTCTTATGGGGCAAGGACTTCCTAAATATAATACAAAGCTGACAGACAAAGAAGACTCTGCCAGTCACTGGAAAGTAACTTGCTACAGTGTAGGTCATACAATTTCAGTCTGAAAGGGGAATGGTGCTCCCTCTGAAAATAACAGTTCAGAGGGCCCCCAAATTTCAGACGTGTAGACAAACAAAGCCAGCAACAGGAGCGTTGTCTGTCTCACAAAGCAAATCAATATGGTGGAATGGGTGCCCCTCTCCGAAAACGCTGAATGCTGACATGTACGTATGATTAACATTAGCTCCAGGGAGAATCAGAATGGGAAAATCATGAAGTTGACTGATTTAAATTTGAAATCACTGGGAGATTTCTAGAACTATAAGTAACCAAATAAAGTTTTGTGGGGTTTGTTTGGTTTTTTTATTTTTTGCTTCAGACTGGAAAGGGGGCTCAAGATTAAAATTAAGTCTACTCATGAAAAAATAAAGAAAATATTTTTGCATCTCCGTGGCTCATGAAATTTTTACATTGCTACAGAAACATATATTTTTATTCTCCAATAAAAGGATTAGGCTCCAGAAATCCCTGTGCCAGCAGAATTCACATTTCCAAAACAAATAAGTCTTTAAAGGAAAATAAATTTGGGCCACCAAGGTTGAATGAAGCTATGAAAGTTATTATAAATAGGCTTTTTTATTCTTGAAAGCCAAACAATGAAGATAGCATACTAAATCTCAGCTCAGTATTTTTAACAACATCCCTGTCTATCTGTTTTGCTTTGTGGCAGACACTATACCTTTCTCCCCGGCCCTGTACACACTGCATTCTGTATAATGTTACACACCTTATGAGTAGGTGGATGAGATGTTGAGCTCTGTCTCCTGAGTCACATGATGACCTCAAATACATGCAGTAACTTGGCTGGAAAAGTCCCAGGCAACTTTTGTTTAAGTAACTAGGTATACCAAAGAGATGCCTTTCAGGCCTTCATTCTACCCACTCATGAAACTTGAGTTCTGCTCATGACAGTTGCATGCTAGATCACATGCACCTCTCTGCCTTCCAGCCAATGAAGAGCCATTCTAACTTTGCCTCAGCTACCTTAATTCCCTCAAAGCTACATTTTAAAAAGCTATATCCTGCTCTGCCACCTGCTTTACCTCTTTTTTTTCAAATTCCCAAGTTCTTTCTCCCTCTTTTTAAAACTATCCCCAACAGGTGTGCATCTAATCAAAGTAAGATTCTCCTGATTGTGGCAAAGTGTACAAAGTAAATCCACATATGTACAATTTCATGAAAGGGAAATTGCATTTGGTAAGAGCTTTTTGTAAGTGATATTATGTGTAAAAAAGTGAGAGTAGTTCTGTGGACAAAGTGCTAGAGAAGCACTTGAAATAACTTTGAAACTTAAGCACCAGGTAGCTAGAGTCAAGACATAGTCTCTGTGGTGGGAACTGTGCCAGAATTCACATTTCCAAATAATGTCTGAGAAATAAATAAGATTGGACAACCGAGGTCATGAGTGAGACCATGAGAGTTATTACAACTAACTTTCAGTAGAAATTGGCTCTTTGCCTATAAATCTGCTGATAAGAAAACCGCAGTCAGACAATATGTTTCATTTGTTGATCTATTTATTCAACAAATATTATTAAGGGCCTAATATGTTCTTACATCTGTGTTGAGCACTGGGAATACAACAGCAAGCAAATACACACTCTGACCCTACATTCACGATTCTTGAAGTCTAGTCTCCCCAGGCAGTGACTGACTTTCACCAACAGAAAGCAGCAGACCCCCAAGGAGGTAAAAAGAAAAAAATGTATCATTCTTCAATTTGCTCTGCTTTTAAAACTAAATAATGAAGGCTCTAGCCAGATAGCTAAGTAGGTTAAGGGTTTCGTCCTGAAATGTCGGTTTGCTCCCCATCAGGGCACACACAGAAAGCAGCCAAAAAATGCATGACTGAGTGGTATAACAAATGTTTCCCCTTCTCCCTTCCCCTGTTTTCCTTCCTCTCTCTGTCTCTCTAAAAACCAATAAAAATTAAGCCCTGGCCAGATAGCTCAGTCTGTTGGAGTATCGTCTCAGAAAGTAAAGGTGGCCAGTTTGATTCCTCGGTCAGGTCACATACAGGAGCAGCTTGATATTCCTGTCTCTTTTTCTCTGCCTCTCAAAAAATACAAAACAAAACAAAAAAACCTAAATAATAAAGTCTAAAATGAGATCCAAATTTTGCTTTTTGTGATCATTTAGCATTTTGTAAGTTATTTCATATTTTCCCAACACTTTTTCCTTGATAGTTTAAGATTCTTCGTTAGTCTATGTTCCTATTTCAGGAAGCTTGATACCAGTGAAATATTAGAATGCATACATTCTGCCAACAATACCTAAATGTGTTGCTGTAATAAAAAGGTCACAATCATACCATTAGTATTTATAATTTACTCTGCCCATAATGTGGAAGAAATTCTAGTCAGTGCACACTGGAATTAATTAATTCATTGGTTTATATAGGAATGTATGCATGCAGAAATTTATTTCAACAAACATTTGATGAGAAACTACTATATGCTTGCCACTGAACAGATCTATGAGGATGCATAAGATAATAAGGTATAGGCTCTGCCAAATAACTACTAAACTTAAACTAATAATAGTAGTAATAATAATAATTTATTATCAGTGCTATAAAGTATAAACAAATTGCTTTGGGGGATGGATTGACCTATTCTGGCAAAGTAGATTAATCAAGATTTCACAGGAGATATTAGCTCTAGTCCTCATCAGATGCAGACCATTTTACCCTAAAACATAATTTGTGTTCATTATAATGATCACATTAGATATGTAACTTCCATAGTCTGAAGTACTGTGTTTGCCTGTTAGTAGTCTATTTAGTTCTATATTTCCTTTGACTTAAGCATGCACCAGCAATAACGGGGTTCTTTAATTTTGACTAGCCTGTTGTGAAGCATGCTTTTTCAACACACCAACTTTTCCTTAAGAAGGAGAGTCTATGGGTATTATTGGTTGACTGAACTGTTCTAATGAATGCATTGCTATAAGTTGGTGCTGTGTAAAGTTAACCAAGTCAGATCTTACAATTTTTATCCTGTGGTGACCAGTGTGTTAATGGTATTTTCTGATAGGTAGCACTTCTGAAAGTAAGTCTCATGAAGGTCTATAACCAATAAAGCCTTCATTCATCAAGGTAGTAGAACATTGCCCAAACTCCTATCCTAAGAAAATAGTCACACTATTACTTAGTGTTTGGAACAGAGAACTCAGTTTTAAACCCAATACTAAACACATATCCATGGTAATTTAGTTTCAAAATTGAGAAATAACATGGAAGAACAATGGAGTTTTTAACTTTGGAGGAGTAGTCTGGGCAATTCTAAGCCTTAGATCTGCTAGAGGGATAGATCTTCCCAGAAATTAACCCTGGAGAACTAGACTTTTCTTTCTTTTCCCTTTCTTTCTTTCTTTCTTTCTTTCTTTCTTTCTTTCTTTCTTTCTTTCTTTCTTTCTTTCTTCTCTCTATTTCTTTTCTTTCTTTCTTTCTTTCTTTCTTTCTTCTCTCTATTTCTTTTCTTTCTTTCTTTCTTTCTTTCTTTCTTTCTTTCTTTCTTTCTTTCTTTCTTTCTTTCTTTCTTTCTTTCTTTCTTTCTTTCTTTCAGAGGGGAGATAGTGAGACATACTCCCACATACACCCTGACAAGGATCCACCTAGCAACCTGATGCTTGAATCAACCAAGCTATTTTTAGTGTCTGGAGAAGAGACCTGAACCAACTGAGCTACTTTCAGTGCCCAGGGTGGTGCTCAACCAATTGAACCACTGGCTGTGGGAAGGGAAGGGGGAGAGAAGGGGAGAGGGAGGGGAAAAGAAGCAGATGGTCACTTCTCCTGTGTGTCCTGACCAGGAATCGAAGCCGGGGCCTACATACATTAGTCCTACACTCTAGATACTGAGCCAACTGGCCAGGCTGAATTGGCCTTTTTACTCTCACAATATGATTTCACAAGTTGGCTGGAAAGCCACCTGCATCTGGCAGGTAGGTTGGTAGGTTCCTGAGCAATGGTGAGTGATCAGGATGATAAAAATTCCGATGACAGTGGTGAGTGAATTTCCTCCAAAACTTGACAGTATCCTCACCCAAGTCAGATGGTCTTATAGCACTGTGTTATCATTGTGGGAACCTGAAGTTCACTGATTCTTGCCTCTATCAAAGGGCAACATGCTTCTTCATCTCCTTTGTCTGTGCATCATAAATTATAGCCTGTACCTACAATAAGTAACTTACATTCTTTTCTTCTAGCCATTAGCATTTCTCTATGGATCACCATCAGCCTATGACAACTGTGCAGGTTGGTGTGTTAAATAATAACAGTTGATCTTGATTTAAAATCTACATTAGCTTCCAATGTAGCCACTCTCAAAATTTCTAAACTTTGCAAGACAGTCCCTTCCAAAGGGTAAAATTCTTCAACACTGAAAATAATACTTCTAGGCAACTCAGTGATAAAATCCTAGAGAAATACAAATAGAGTATATAATAAAAAAACACCCTACTGCTTTCTTGGATGATGAGATTACTGCTTCTGTTACATGACCTTGTACCCTACAGCCATTCTAAATTTGTTCCATGAGAGCAATTCACAGAAAATAACTGTGAGGAGGAAGAAAATGTCAATGCACATTGAGCCTTAGAGGGTCTGATGCCCAGAGTAAGAGTTACACACAGAAAAAAGAACTCTGAAAAAAATTACATACTGATAGTAAAATTTTTCAAATCTCTTCATGTCTAGTGGCAAAGAATGCCGGGGAATGTGGCCTACCCAGTGAGAAAAAGTTAAGAAGTTGTCCATTAGCTAATAGTTTATGCCTCATGCATAGCTTTACCAGATTAATTCCAGACAGAATTTGCTCAGGAACTGACACGTCATTCTACCCTCCTCGTATACACACATGAAAGGAATTTGTTCATTGTTCAAGACTATGGCAAATGGAACTGGCATCTTGACCACCTGGGATAGTGCCAAGTTTAAAGTGCTAGAGCAGTGTTCCCAACACATTTAGGCCCGTGCCCTCTTTTTATGACAGTTTGTAAAATCACCTTTATTGCCTTGAAATTAAATTCATATACAATATAAACTATTTTCACAAATAATTTCCAAATAATATAATGCCTCAACTGTAATGTAAAGTACAAAGAAAAAAAAGGTAATTTATAACAAAATGACATGTATTTCTAAGTGAAAGTGCTCAGGTGCAATAACAAGAAGCCATATGAAGTAGTCAGAAGACTGTGTCTAAACTTAGAATCAGCCTGTATGTGACAACTACAAATGGATTCAGGTACAGGTGTGCTGCATTGGCAACTCAAATACCACAAATGGCGTTGCTATTGGTGATGTAATTTTTTTTTAAATGTAAATAGCTCTTGATAGAGTTCTAACAAAAAATATTACCAGTTTTTCTCAACTTACAGTGTAGTTGCATTCCTAGAAATTTTAGGGTATATTAAAACCATGCAAAACACTGTTTTTATATGTAAAATTGAATTAGGTTTTAGGTTCAAATAATTATAAGTAGATTTAGTTCAACTACATGAATGTCTGGTGGGATATTTAAAAGTCATATGGGATTCAGAATTATGCTGCATTGTATGGGCTGTCCCACACATTACAGGCTGTTGTAAATCACCCACCCACATGCATTGCTAGTCATGCCACCAAACATCACAGCAAGTAAAGATGCACTCACATTTTTTTTTAAATGCCCTAGGTTGGCCCTGGCTGGTGGCTCATTGAATAGAGCATTGGCCTGGTATATGGACATCCCACATTCAGTTCTTGGTCACAGCACACAGGAGAAGCAACCATCTGCTTCTCCATCCTCCCTTCTTTCCTTCTTCCCCTCCCATAGCCAGTGGCTCAATTGGTTCAAGCATGACCCCAGGTGCTGATGATAGCTCTGTTGGAGCACATCAGCCTCAGGCACTAAAAATAGCTCAGTTCTCAAGCATCAGCCCAAGATGGGGGTTGCCAGGTGGATCCCAGTCAGGGCACATGCAGGAGCCTGCCTCACTATCTACCCTTCTCTCACCTAAAAAAAAAAACTAAAATGAAAATGCTCTAGGTCATGGTATTTTCATATTAGGAACTACTATAAAAGGAAAGCAAGTATGTTTAGTGTATAGAAAGCTGAGGACAGTAGTGGAAAATGAGTCAGTGTGGTAGGGTGGGGCTATATTATGTTGCTGCTATTGTTTTTAAGTATTATGAAAATTATCAGGAGAACTTTAGAAGGAAGCAATTTGATTTAATGTATGATTTTAAAATATCATTCAGTTTACTGTGTATAGATTAAATTACAATGGTATAAGAGTGGAAGAATCTATAGACCTATTGGAACCTCTTGCAAGTAGATTGGGGAAGACGATAACGCCTTATATGAGGGTGATAGAGATTACAGGGAAATTGGCATATTAGAATTCATTTTTGATAGAAAGAGAACTTACAGATAAAGTCAGATGTGGGAAGTGAGGAAAAGAGAACACAAGAATTGTTCACAGATTTTTTTTGGCAAATAGGAAAATGATAAAGATTTTCTGAGATGGAAAATATTAACGAGTGAAGAGATTTTGGTAGAAAATCATTTTTATTTTGGTTTACATATGTTACAATTCCTACTAGATATGCCAGTGAAAATGTCAAGTCGGCAGGCATTTATACATATCGGTTTGGAATTCAGTGAAGTGGTTAAGGGAGTTTAATGAGTTAAGTCAGAGGATACAGATGGCTCAAACTCTGGCACAACTGCAGTGTGAGCTATTAAAGATCACTGAGAAGGAATAACAATTGAGGTAGAAAAATATGGTATTACAAAAGTAAAGAAAAAGAAAAATTGATTTAAAAAATTATTGATTGATTTTAGAGAGAGCGGAAGGGAGAGAGACAAATAGAAATATCTATCTGTTCCTGTGTGTACTCTGTCTGAAGATCAAACCCACAACTTTTGCATATCAAGACAATATTCTAACCAACAGAGCCATCCAGTCAGGGTATGAAAAAATTCTTTAAGAAAGTACATTTTGTTGACTTATGCTGAAAGTTTGAATAAGATGAGGACCAAGAAGTGATCACTGGTGTTGCATAATAGAGATTACTGTAAGTCTCATAAAAGCACTTTCAGTGTGATGATGACAGAAACCCTGCTGGATTGTGTTAGGAACAAAATAGCAAGGGGGGTAGAGTCAGGAAGTAAACACTAAAACTAAATACAACACTTTCAAAAACTTTGATGTGAAACAGTGAAGGTAAATAAGGTAGAACTAGAGAGAAATGTAGGAATTTATTTTTTTAATTGGAACATGTCTTTAATAGTTTTTTGCTGATATAAATCAATCAGTAGAGAGGAAGTAATGGTTGCTGAAAAGGGACAAAATACATAAATTACTGAAAAATATGAACTTAATCAATTTCTGTATTTATTTAGGGCTGAGAAGTGGGATGAAGCATTTTAGGTGCTTAGTGGTCTGCCTACATCTTCTTTGCACTCACCTCCACATGCTGAGAACTGATTACTGGGGAAAATCTACAACTCTACTTAAGAACTATTTTTATGCACACAGGAACAAGACTGGCGGACATGAAAGATGAACTGAAAGTACCAATGTGATAATGCCCCCCAAGCAGTTTCCAAACATTGACAAGTGAGGAATTGGTAGATAAATACACCAGTTCTTTCCCCACTGAGTTAAGATAACACTGAGGTATGTTTTACACTATTTCCCAGAGCTTGCCAGCAGGATTAAGCTCTAGGTACCTACTGTGGTAACCTTCTTGTTAACACACATTTTATTAACTTCCTGTACTTTGCTATCTACTTCCCTGTCAGCGTTTCCTGGGATAATCTCTCAAATAAATTATTTGTAATCATCTACTCAAATTCTGTTTCTAGAAGAATACAAAGCAAGCTAAACTCAAAGGGTAGAATAACAAATCAACATATGTATATGATTTCAACGTTGTTAAAATGTACCATTTGAAGAAGGCTGATATAATGCAACTAACTTGTTAATATTCATTTGTTTGGGTGGTAGGTGAATCAGGGAGAATTATTTCTACTGCCAGAGACAGGGAACTGAGCTCAAAGTGGCCCTGTAAGAAATAACATTTTTTATTTATATATCCAAAATGTGCAGAAGAAAGGGCAGGGGTTAACTCAGGATTCAAATAATGTCCTCAAGACTCAACTAAATTGTGAATTTGGGGGTTAGTCAAAATGTGGGAAGGTGGGACAATAGATCCAGTCCCTGTGTCATCTTAATCTGGAGAACCACAGGATAGAATGAGTTTACTTTTTTCTTTTTTTTTTTGATAGTTCAAACAAAAATCCCAGAATTGAAACTTGTTATGCCTGATGGACAGATTTGAAACAGGTACCCATCTCTGTTGTAATCACTGTGGTCATAGCAATGAAATGTCCTTATGTCTTCAACTTTAGTACCCCAGGTGGAGTCTCATTCTTTGCTCCATGGGGGAAGGTGACTAACACTGGTCAGCAGACTCTTTACCGTGGAGGGCAGCTAATAAAGTTGGCACATCTAGGTCTCCTTCACTCTCACATTAAATCAGTCACCCAATTCTGTGGTCTTTATATCTTAGACAAATGACCTTTACTCTCTAACCTAAATGCCCACAACACTCTAGGCCAAGTCATTAACATCTCTCACATGAATTAGTCAGTAGACTCTTAACTAGTGGAGATTGCACCCTGCCTTACAAATCCACATTCATTTTTCACAAAACACCCAGAGACTCAATCTAAAACATAAAATTGATCATTTAACTTTCTTTTTTTTAAAATTTCTTTCCATTACTCTTAAAACAAAGAATTTTTTAAACAACCTGTTTGCATCTTGACTACCTCTCCAATCTCATTTTGTGCTAATCAGTTTTCCATGCTCTTACCACACTGGATTTCTTTTGACTCCTTGAACATGCTCTACTTTCCTACCACAGAGCCTTTTCACAGGCTTTATCCCCTGTTTGAAAATTAGTTCTCTTCCCCAGCTCCACTTCACCAGGTTTTCACCTTAAATATTTCTCCACTAACAAGTCTTCATTGATATTGCCCATGCCCTTGCTCTGGAATAAAGTCAGCCCATCATGGGATTCCACAAAATTCTGTATTTCTTTCTAATACTACCCACACTTAAGACGACTTAGCTTCTCCCCTACATGAGATTACACGTTCAATGGTGACAGGGACTGTGTCTTAGCCTCTACACAGGGGGCACTTGATATTTGAATAAACAAGTTAATGAATTAATGAAAGCTCCTGCTTTTTCATACCTTATTAAAACTGAGATCCTAGAAAAATCTATCTAGAAAACTGAAAATCAATGTATATTACATATGCTTACAGTTATTCAAAAAATTTCAATAAAGCACACTAAAAATATCAAAGGAGAACATTTCAAAATGTTCAGAGTGGCCTTCACAAACTGTCAGGGGCAAATGAGAGATAGGTAATTGATTTGCAATTTTCCATATTTTGAAAATAATTTAAAATAATCAAGTGTTACATTGATGTTGAAAACATTTTTTAAGTACCAGAAAATTATCTATTGCTCATATTCATGAAGAAACCATGCACACGTAAGTAAAGATTTCAGAGCTTACTTCTTATAACTCCCAGCTGGCATTCTCAAAGAGATTATCTAACTGGTTATGAAACATTTTTTAGCATTTGAATTCTTTTATTTGCAACTGAAATCTTATGGGGAAACCTGGTATATATAAGAGTTACAAACAGAATTTTCTGTTTTGGGAAACAAAGGCCAGACACTGCTCTCTGCACTCTGATCCCACCCCAACCTACTTTCCCAGTATAGCCTGGATCTCTCTCAAACATGGCGAGGATGACAAACCCAAGCCCGATAACATACAAAGCAAAGCCCAAAGAAGATGGATATCCCTCAAACACCTGAAGAGATTGTGGATCTGTATTTTCTTAGAATAGAAGCTTTATCAAAAATATCTAATAGGGAAGACCTTTTGATAATGGGAAAGAAAATTTATTTTTATTTTTAAGATTTTAAGTTTCTCTTCCTTTTTCTCTTTTCTTCCATTTCCTCTTAGAAAAATTCAGCTCTAAAATCATGAAGTGGGATTGAGGACTATAAATGTCCTTCCCAAGATATAGGAACATGGCCTAGAGCTGGGTATAAAAGCCCACATGGCAGCAGAGATCTGGCATTGGGAACCAGAGCTCAGGAGGATAAGGTGCATCTTATACAGTGGTTATAGATTTATTTACTTGCATTTCCCACTTTTTTGCGCTTGTTTTAGTGCTCATTGTTGAAGACAGTGATTCGTCATCAGACACAGATGAGGACAAGCAAATGGATGAGAGTTTTGACAGTGAAGAGGAGTTGTATGAATTTTATGATGAATAAAACCTGAGTTCAATAACTTATGTAATACTTTTTTTTTTCAAATTTCGGGCCCCAAAATTAAGGTGTGTCTTATACATGGAAGCATCTTATACATGGGCAAATAAGGTAAATAAAAATGAGAAGCCATGAGAATAGTTACACCTCAATAGCAAGAGCACACAGAACTTGTTTTCTAGTACTATTCACCACTAAAGAGAACCAGTCACATTGAAAAAATGGTTGAATCCAAGACTAATTCTCTTATAACAGAATGTAAGAAAGAAAGGGAATGTTCAAAAAAAGATGGTGACATGTCAAAAAGTCATAGAAGTCAGCTTGAAAAGGCTCCCACTGGGCAAATCTGGAATAATTTAAATGTTAAAATAAGTAAGGATAATTACAAATTATAATTGGATGAATATAAACCACATACTGATAAAAGTAAATGAATAAATAAATTGAAAATTTGGTGGGGAAAAGAATGAATGTATAAATAGTAAGTTTCAAGAGAACTAGAATATTTCCATAGTTTTAAAATATCTCCCCAACAAGTAATTATTAATTACAAAAAGGAAAAGAGTAACATTACTGTGGAGAAGCCTATAGTGCTTCTCAACAGATCAAAGTAATAGCATCAATAATAGGACAAATCAAAATTGCATGTACCTAATAGAATATAATAAGAACACAGCATCACTGCTGTGATATTTCCACCAAGTATACATAACTTGAATCTATTCATGAGGAAACATGAGACAAACTCAAACTGAGGGACAAAATGAGTAGTCTACAATCTTCAAAAGTATCAAGGTCATGAAAATCAAAGATAGATGAAGTAATTATTTCATACTGAGGGGGACTGAAGATTCATGACAACTAACTACAAGGTGCCATTCTGAACTACACTCCTTCTAAACCTGAGCGAGGTGCCTAATTCTTCTTATTGCTGGGTTCAGTCCCATCTTTAATATAGACTATTCTTGTCCCTTGATGGGATAACATAAGAAACCCTATTTTCTACTTGCAAAGTTCCTCATCTATCTTATAAGTCCTTGGCATTTGGTCAATTTTATTTTTATTTTTTTACTCATTCAGTCAACAAAAGATAGAAAGATACTTACTAAGTACCAACTATGGGTCAGACACCATCGCAGACACAGGATAAAGATATAGCTAAAACCATTCTTATAAACTACAGAGCCAGAAACTGATAGGATTGAGAATCTTCAGGAAAAGCTCATTTTCAAGGTCACAGGTATTACTCTTCACAAACATACATACACACACAAATTAGAAGGGGGAGGATAATATTTTATAAAGCATTATAGATTGTTATTCTTTGATGCCATTCCCATTGGAATAGACAACACAGTCTGGAAAATATATGACCAGTACCTGAGCCCATTAAATTGCTGTGACTCATCCTTAAAGCATCCCATTTGGCTTATAATGGTTGTGAATCAATTCTATTAAAAAAATCATTAACACTTGCTTACATCATTTACATAATGTGAAAGGACTAAATTAAAAGAGTTGGTAACAAACAGTCTACCTCAAGACCTGTATTTAGTGCTATTACATACCCCCAAATTTCTAGCTCTTATTTGCAACATCCTGTCTGACACCAGTGAATGGGTAGGAGAAACTGTCACCCGAAGGCCACTTAAAGCAACCTCAGCTAATGCACAATGCCTTGCCTCATCCTTAAATGTTGTCATTTGTAAGCAACATACCCATAGTTCTGAATGACTTCCAGACGTACACATCCTGCCCCAGACAGACCTGCTCCTAAGGAATAATGTGAGGACTATTTTAGTGCAGAATCATGCATTGGGTTCCAAATTTCTCAAGAAAATTCCAGAGCTTGTGTCTTGCCAAGAGCTAATTTTATGTTGCACATTAAATATTTTAATTAAAAATTAAGTTTTAATTTCATTTTAAAAACTACAAGACATAGGGGTTAAATACAAGATCTGGACAATCTTTTTGTCTATATAAGCTACACAATTATCCCACTCAGACTTTGTTTCTAATGCACACTGATTTATTTAGACCATATCTCTCAAGAGGTATAGCTTCAGTTTTACATAGTTAAACAAATAGCTACCTTTTGCAACTCTTTATATATATATATTAAATTCCTGGTTCCCATAGCATTATATACTTTAAAACCCAGTCACCCAAACTTGATACTTGCCTGTTCATGCTGCTGCAATGAATCATATGCAAAACAGGCTAGAGGATGTTCTAGTCCCTAATCAAATGAGCTAAGAAATGATAAAAACTCTTGTTCTTCACTAAGTTCCTGGCATTTTCAAAATATTGTAAAGTCCTCTCCTCATAATACTTTACATATTTATGCAATTATCCCTACACATGGTGAGAAAGAATGCATTGTTAGAGATGCAGAGTACCAATGGAGAAACAAATATAAACAGTTTGATGTAAACCCTTGTGTCTCTAGACTCCATATTTAATATATTGTTCCACATTGCACTAAGATTGGAGTTTGGGAGGAGAAAATATTTTAACTTAGATATGACAAAGAGTTGATTTATATTCCATCATAAAACTCTAGAAGGGACACTCAAAAATGAACAAGTTTATCTTACTGCCTTCAGAATAGAGCATCATCCATCACTCAACACTAAGAAACCCATGAACCTTTGTCCACCCAACTCATCTTCAGAGCTTGTGTTATGCTTGACTCTTTCAGGATGTTAGGAAAGCATTAGACATGTGTATAGTATTTCTTAATTATATTCAGTGTGTCTACTTCCCTGATAGACTGTGAACTCTTCACAAACAGAGAATAGGTCTGTCTGTTTTCTTTGTTGTATCCTCTGTACATGATGAGTGCCTGAAACAGAGCGAGTGGCTCTCAATAAATACTTTTTAAATGATTGACTGAATTTCTAAATAGTTGGTGAAGGGTATAAATTAAGCTTTAACATCCTGGAAATTTAGAGATTCATATGTGTGCTCAACAAAAATAATCTTTCTTATTTAAATCAAACTCTCTTATTTTACTAAAGATCAAAAGCAACTGGTGAAACCCTGCTTTATAAAGAAAAACTATAAGCATTCAAAGATGCCAATTAGGAGCTGGTGCAGATGACCATAATCCAAGCAGGGACCCAAGTTGAAGGTAGAGTACGGATTTTGTAAACCTTCATGTAACTCTGGTTTACCATCTTTGTGTGTACCTACCTTCCAGAGGTCCCCACGGACAGACTGGTGAGCTCTTCCTGTTTTGACAGATCATGATTCCAATTTTTTGCCTCTTTAGCTCCACAACACTGCCAAAGTCTCACACTGTTTTTCAGAGACTCTGGTTTCTTGAACTCTTGCTCTGCCAAGTTTAAAAATTACACACACACCCCCACACACAACCTCAGGGAAAATAAAAAAGATTGGATTTATTTGTCTGTATCTCCCCTCTCTCCAGGATCTTAGTCCCTCAAATCCTGGCACTCTTCACAACTCCGTACTTCAGTTGTTATCTCTCTCATATTGTGAAATTATGAGAAGTTCTACCGGGTTCTCTGAATCTCAGTAGCATCATCCTGCAGTGGTCGTGGTTTTGCCCCACAGCCCACAATTGATAAATGTCCTGGGAGAAAAGCAGCTCACAGAATATCAGCTCCTCTTACTAATTGCCTTCTTCTCTAGTAACTTGGCTCCTTAGTTGTTCAGATTCTTCAAACAGATCATTTTCATATTTTGTCCAACTTTTCTGTTGTTCTCAGAGGGAGCATTGTTCTGCCATAAGCTAATACATCATGCACTTTGAGATCTTTTTGGATGAGGTTTTTTTTTATCTGACCATCATTAGAGTTTAAAAGAATGCAATTCAAATGTGTCTGTGGCATATTATTATTCATGTGATATGATTTGAATAATATGGAAAGGAGTACCTTTTAGTCATATATATATGTTATATATATATATGTTATATGTTATATATATATATGTTATATATATGTTATATATATGTTATATATATATATGTTACTTAACATCCAGCTACATATAAGAAAGATGTTCAGGGTATTGTCACTGTTACTGATAATAAAGAAATATCTCTAGAAGATTAGAAATCACTAACATTGATGGTGATGGAGATCAGGCTTTTATAAGGGGAGGAAGATAGAGAAAAACTATGAGTCTGATTCCTGCTAATGAGAAAATCCCAGGGCCGGATTCAGGCTACAGGTACCCAGGAAAAGGAAAGAAAGCACAGTATAAGAAAAATACTATGAGAGGATCAAGCTTTCCAACATCGTATTAATATTTTCCCCAGGACTGGCTCTAATCTGTACTGCCCCAAGTTTCACATCTCCCAAGACTAGCCACTCCTCTGAGGCTAAAATGGAGCAACATTATCTGCCTCCTTTGTAGAGGGTATGTAGCCCATCTAGGCCTGAGCTACTCACTGCCTTTCTATTTCTCTCCTTAGCAGCGAAATGTTTTCATGGAACCATGACAAAGTCTTGTGCTTGCACAGTAAAAGAGAACAATATGGTAGAAATTACACTTTCCATTCTGCAATGCTCGTGCTATGGACCTGAAATGCCAAACCATACTATTTCTGACATCTAAACATGGGCTCAGGTTTAGTTTAGCCTAAAGCAAGTTCTATTACTCATTAAGAAATGGGTGTGTTTCCTGTTAACCAGAAAGTGGGAGCTGGTCTGTATCAAGATGCTTCCTACAGAAACAGAAAAGCCACGAATCAGTGCATGTGATCAACATTGGCTATTCTACTACAATTCTACTAACATGCTGCAGCAGCTTCCTGCTCTGCTGGGAAAAAGCATTGACCCCTGTTATTCGATAGGTCTATGTGAGATAAATGAAGCCATGACAGGAAAGTCAGGAGGCCTAACTGCTGCAAATTATGAGGTTTTGTCCCAAAAACGAATGAAAGTGGTTGTAACCTCTGCCAGGCTTGGGCCCTCATGGCCAAATTGCACAAAATCTAAGAGCTAGCACCTATATCTCAAAGGTCACAGATGTAAAGAAATGAAAAAAAATATTCCTGCCAGTAATCCAGCAATGACTGATTTCAAATTGGAGAGCAGGGAGCAAATACTCTTTGTTAATCACCTACCTACCACATACCTGCTAGGCTCAGGACGTATTTACATTATAACATTTAACTTTTACATTATTCCTATGAGAGGTGGAGCAACAGTGTTATAAAGAGATATTCGAGGCTCTGAAATATTAGATCCCTTATCTAGGTGATCCTGCAGTTAGTGGTAGATCTAGATCTGAGATTTAAACCTGGGTAGTTCTGATTTCAAAGCTCATATGCTTTCCATTACTCCATGATGCTGAAACATCTACTTGTATCATCCTGTCTTTTGAATTTTATGAGGACCATACAACTATAATAGGCCAAATTCAATGCCTTTTCAAATCACATGGAGGCATGTGTTCCTTATATTTCATAGAGAGACAGTTCAAGATATAAATTAAGGGCTAAGGATGTACTTGCCAGCACCCTGATAATATCATCCTGGTATAAACTGACATAATGGTGGGCCTCCTCAATTCAAGTTCTGTCAAATCCAATCAATTAATTAAAGCCCTGGGTATGATAGGAATTTCAATAGCAGGGCACTCTGGGAGCATTCTATAATCTAAAGCAAATGCAGAAATAAAACTACTAGAGAGAACCTATCAAAGCCATAATACATCTATTACCACAGCTGTTTCTCCCCAGACACTAGGCTCCCTCCTGAGCCTATTATTAAGTGCAAATGACCAGGCTCAGCGACTGTTATTTTTAAAAACACTACTTATCATGCATTGTGTTCTGAAACTTGTTGACTTATTTTAATTTGCATAATTATAGTAATTTTCTCCTATGTCAATGCCATAGGATTACAGTGGGATTTATTTAAAGAAATACACAGGTTCAAAAGAGAGCTGTTGTTATATCATTTTTGACCCTTTCAAGCAGCCGAGATGCAGCGATGATGGAAAAATACATTTTTCTCAGTTCAGTCTTGGCTCATGACTGGAAGAGTTGGCATAGGTATGAGAGACCAAAAAAGAAAGAGAATAACAAAAGGGATTCAGATAGTAGAAGAAAGGAGAAACAAAGGCAAGAGCTCCTGCTTTGTAGAGCTTCTTCAGAGTGTATTTCAACCTTTAGTGCAACATTGGTTTTTTTAGCAACTCAGGGAATGTGGCCATGTCATCCTTATTTTACAGACAGTATACTTATGAATAATTATTTACCAAGTTTGCAGGAGCGCCAGGTCCACAATCTAGATCTCTTCATTCTTGGTCTGATCATGTTCTACTCCATGGAATAAGCACTGTGTCTGAGAAGATTTGCTCAGTGAAATAGAGAATCCCAGGTCATCAGTTGCCTATCGTTAGACTGTATAATAAATCAAGAAATTTTCCACTGTGTGGTCAGTTTATTTTTATGGTTTAAGAAAAATTGTCTATATTTCCATGGCATATATAGTTTTTATTTAAATTCTACTTCCCTAGTTATTTCCGTAATCACCCCTGGTCCCCTTCATGTGTCTTGAAACCAGAAAGAAAACAGGCTTCTGTTTGAATCAAGAAAGAAGGATTCTGGACTTGATTCCTGCCCATCAATCCCACATCCAAAATCACCCAAGAAAAGTAGAGAGGCTGGCATGAAATCCAAGGCACTCACCCCTAACTCCAAAAGACAGATGAAGATAGAAACACCTGGTCCTAGAACGTGCATATTGGCATTCTGTTCTCCTACTTCTCTTCCTTCTTTTTTTTTAAATTTTATTTATTTATTTATTTTAGAGAGGAGAGAGAAAGGGAGAGAGAGAGACAGAGAGTGAGAGAGAGAGTAGAGAGAGACAGAGACAGAGAAGGTGGGGAGGAGCTGGAAGCATCAACTCCCATATGTGCCTTGACCAGGCAAGCCCAGGGTTTCAAACCAGCGACCTCAGTATTTCCAGGTTGATGCTTTATCCACTGTGCCACTACAGGTCAGCTTCTCTTCCTTCTTAAAAAAAGTTCTGTGGCCTTCCAGACAGAAATAGGAGGATCAAATGCATTTGAAACAGCCTGGAAGGACATGGGAGAAGAAGGGGCAGAATGAGGACTCAGATGAAGCTTACTAGCATTAGAGATCAGGAGAAAGCCTTTCATCTGAGCCTCTAAACAGTATTTCTGACTCTTCTAAACATACCCACTGGATCACTCATTATCCCTTATATATCATAGAATCTCTATAAAATTCATTCTATTCCCCTCCTAAGTCAGTTCCTTTTTATAATTCTAAATCCCCACCCAGGTAAGAAACTATAGAATTATCTCTGAGTCCTCCCTCTTTTTGCTTCATCCAAACAGCAATTGTAATGTAATATAGGAACACTGCACTTGGAGCTCAACATCTACATTTGAGTCTCAGTACTTCTCAACACCTGTCTTCAGCCACTCAAAGCCTTTCCCTTTTCCCTCATTGGAGATGATATGTACCACAGGTTTCCAGGACTAGATGAGATAATATGTTTGTCTAAAGAAAATCTATATTAATTCTTAAAATATAGGGTTCTTATTTTCATTTCTAATGTCTTCACACATTCTAACTCACCTGGATAATTATATTTTCTATTTTGGGTGTTTCCAAGTACATTGGTCCAATGATCTTTTTTCAGTATCACTTCTCACTATTATTATTTGTATATGACCCAGTCACAGCATACGCACTGTTATCAGAACACCTCTGTGTATTTCTGCTTCTCCGTACTTGTTCTTAGTATCCCCTTTCCAAGGTATGGTCTACTTTCCCTTCTCCTCTTGGCCCATCCCAAATTTCTCCACTTCTACAAAATCTTTGAATCTCTAAAGTATATCTCACTTGTGTCATAGTCTGAGTTCACCCCACTCCAAGAATTTTGTTAGTACCTTTCCTATAACATAATTTCTGTGTGTCAATCATTTGTCTACATTGAAACAGAACTTATGTTCTACTTTTCCATTATATAACTTCTTGAGATCAAGGTCTTATCTTTATATGCCATGGGTCTGACACAATGACTTACAAACATTTTAATTGTTTTCAATAATTTTTTTAATGAATTCTTTTTATGTGTGTGTGACAGAGACAGAGAGAGACAAAGATAGGGACAGATAGGGACAGACAGACAGGAAGGGAGATGAGAAGCATCAATTTTTCATTATGGCACCTTAGTTGTTCATTGATTGCTTTCTCATATGTGCCTTGACCAGGGGACTACAGAAAACCAAGTGACCCCCCCTTGCTCAAGCCAGAGACCTTGGACTCAAGCTGGTGAGCCTTGCTCAAACCAGATGAGTTCACGCTCAAGCTGGCAACCTCGGGGTCTCAAACCTGGGTCCTCTGCATCCCAGTCCAATGCTTTATCCACTGCACCACTGGTCAGGCTTAATGAATTCTTAATTTGAATTGGAAATATATTCTGTAACTCCTTCCATAGTAATATACTATCAAAATGAATTGTAATTACCCAAGCCCTGGTCAGTTGGCTCAGCGGTAGAGCATCAGCTCAGCATGTGGAAATCCCAGGTTTGATTCTCAGTTGGGACACACAGGAGAAATAACCATCTGCTTCTCCACCCTTCTTCTTTCTCTTGTTCTCTTTTTCTCTCTCTCTCTTTCTCTTCCTCTCCCTCAGCCATAGCTTGAATGTTTTGAGCAAGTTAGCGCTAGGCGCTGCTGAGGGTGGCTCCATGGCCTTGCCTCTAGTGCTGAAGTAGCTTGGTTGGTAAGCAATAGAGCAGCGACCCCAGATGGTCAGAGCATTGCCCTGTAGGGGGCGTACCAGTTGGATCCTGGTTGGGGGGCATGTGGGAGTCTGTCTCCCTGCCTCCCAGTCTCTTAATTTAAAAAAATTATAATTACTCAATAGAGAAAACTACACAGCCAATCTTGAATGATTTCTCAAGATATTTCTCAATATACTACCAAACTAGAATTAAAAATCATGATCTGAACCAAGATGACTTAAAATAAGCTGTTTTCATAGTTGTAATCATAATAGCATTGCCTTTATGTTATTTTCAATACCTATATATGAGATAGAGATTATATGTGTATCATCAATAAGAATTTGAGGCTTAGCAAAAATGAATAATTTGCCTAAGGTAGCACAAGTAGAAAATCGTTAAATCAGGACTCAAACCAAGCCTTTTTATCTTCAGAAGCTGAGCTCTCCCCACTATTTTGTACCAACTCTCAGAGTTTTATCAATTTTACTTATAAAAACTTCAAGTCTTTCCTGGGTTTGAGAATAGGCAAAGAAAGATTAAAATATAACATTTCCTGAACCATGATGTTATAATCCAGGACTTGGCAAACTTTTGCTGTAAAGGACCAGACAGTAAATATTTTAGGCTTTGTGGGCCATATGGTCTACTCAAATCTGCCATTACAGCGTGAAAGCAGCCATAGAAAATATGGGATGGAATGAGCATGGCTGTGTTCCAATGACACTTTGGAAACTTTATAAAAATAAGACAGTGGGCCTGATTAGGCCCTCAAGCTATAGTTTGACCCTTGTTCAAATCCTCAATAAAGGCTCATCTACTATTATTGCAGAGAGGCAGGCAATGTGCTGGTATAAAATCATTAATTAATTAATCATTCATATTATACTTGTATTAGATAATTAGGGCACAATGCTGTATAAAATATGGAAATTGACAAAATTATACATAATTACAACTCCAAAACACATGTTGTTCCCTTCACAGAAATTGAAATCATCTACTAAAACTCATTTTAAAATCTAAAAGTATAAAGCAGTTTCCCTACAATTGCTTGAATATAGGATATGTAATTAATAGATTTTAAGTCCAGAAAATAAGTGAAGCCAAGTGCCTGTGACCTTTGGTTTCCACATTCTCACTCCTGGAATAAATTGATTTGTTCCAGTGAGTGTGCACATCCAGCACCTCAGACTGGACATGATTCAATAATGAGCTGATCTATCATGAGAAAAGGACTTGTGTTAGTGAACAGGAAGTAAGATGACAGACATCATAGCACACAGACTATAAGCTTGTTGTTAATAGAGATGAGATTTGTTTTCATATAAGCTAGTGGAAATAATTGGCCAAATATGGAAGATAATGTATTTATATATAAAAACCTCAATTTCACTTTTAAGGTGGGTGAAATCATTCAGTGAGTGCTGCAGATTGGCCATTCAAATTGTGGAAAGCTCACATAACATAAGGTTTTGACTGAATGAATGAAAGAATAGTATGCACAGTTCTTTGCTTCTCCTCTAGAAAGCCTGACCTAACCTCAACAACAGCTGCTGTCTCCTTTAAATGTATTGTCTGGTATTTTCAAATATGTATTTTATTTTTATTTTATTGTGGTATAATTGACATACAATATTATATTTATCTTATTTCTAGAATAAAATTGTAACATTTGGAATGGGATACATGTGAGTCTAAATCAATTTCATTTTTATTAGCTTTGTTATTGTTGCCAAACTTCTTATCTTCTCTGAATCATTTTCAGGTAATAGCCTCGATTTCATAGGTGTTGACAAACATTTAGAAACCTGCATAACCATCATCATCACCAAACACCATCATTTGTATCTTCATGTCTTCTCCTCTATGAAGTTTTATTCTATTTTCAAACTGAAATTCACTGTTTACCATCTCACAAAAATTTTCAAAACTTTTAAACTGTTTATTATTTTTATGTTGAGTTTTAATTCTTTGTTTACATGTCTGCTTCCTTTACTAGATTCAAGTGTCTTGAGTTCCACCTGAGTAACGCTTTCAAAAAGATTAATTGAATAATTTTCTAATGAGCAAGTATACTATGTTTTGCTTACCTTTATAGATTTCATAGACTTTTCAGACACAGTGCACAGTAGCATGAATAAAAAAGATAAACATGAATTTAGTGCATCTTTCTATTCTGATTTATAAATATTTTGTCTAGAACTCACTCTCTCTATTATGAGCCAAAGCCTGTGTTTAAGTTTGGGATTCCATAAAGTTCTATCAAACCAAACAAAGTGATTTACCATGTTACAAGATATATATCTATATCTATATCTATATATATATCAAGATATATATCTATATATATATCTTATATAGATATATATATTTTTTTACAAGGCTATATATATATATATATATAGCCTTGTAAAAAAATATCCAAAGTTGTAAAATTATTTACAATAAATATCTAGTGCCCACCTCATATGGTGGAAACCATGGGATGAGGATAGGTCAGTTTGTCTATTGACACATTGTGATCATAGATAGAAATCAAATGAAAACAAAAAATGTGAAACAGAGCTATTGGTTTCTCCTGGGGGCACAATTTTTCAGTTCCCAATCCAATCCAGCTTCTGTAGCTGGACAAAGGAGACCACACTTATAAAACCAAGTTATTTTATTTTTCTAATTTAGTTTCTATCACTAATTATCTTAGGCACTGGCCAGTGCCTAGTGAGACTAGTATAGAATTCAATCTTTATCTCAGCATCTTCTAAGTATGTATCCATCTTTACATTTCCAGCATTCTGTACAAGTTGAAGCACTTGACATGTAATCCTCACAAGAGCCTCCTTTAGTCTTATCTACTCTGACCCTCATTTCAATCCCTGATGTGTATGTACCACTGCAAAATTGCTAATCCAAATACAACTTTCTACATGACACTATCTGATCAAGACTTTAGTGATTTTTTGCTGTATTTTTTAGGTAAGATGGGACCACCACTGTAAAAATAATCTCAAAGTGTTCAACAAAACAGAAGCCTAGTTCATGCAGCTATCTAATGTAGATAGTTCGTGTCAAGTATCTACCTCCCTCTAGGTGGCTTTCCATCATGTATTGACTTGGGAACCTAAGGTCTATCTTTTGCCTTCACCTAGATCTTCAGTATCTTCTGTTATGCAAATGAAAAGAAAAAAGAGAATGTATAAGGTTGTGTCAGAGGTTTTTATGGAGCAGGATTGGAAGTGGTACACATTAACTTCACCCCCATTCGATTAGCTGAAACTCAGTCATATGGCTTTATATAACTGGGAAATGTAGTCTAGCTGTATGACAAGAAAGAAGAGACAAGTTAAAGATGAACACATAACAATCTCACCCATCTAGATAAAATGTAAACAGTGAAACTGGACATAAGGGACTATCCTTTTTATTAACAGCATCTTAGATGAAAATACAAAATACCTTACAAAGTTCTTCCTTATATACTACCTTTTCTCATCCTCACAATGAATCTGACATACTTGCATCTCTTTCCTCATTTTACAGCAAAAGACTATAAAGTTCAGTGAGTTAATGAAATAGTCAAGGATATTCAATTGGAGGGTATACAATAGAGTCAAAATTTGAATTCAGAACTTTTGATTCTTACTATAACAACATTTCCACTATACTGGAGTTAAATTTACTTTTGTAGATTTACTTTGCATATAGATCCTTATCTTGGTCAATAAAGTCAGGCAAAAATACAAATAAAAGTTCTCGTATGTGTCAGATATGGGCACTGGACTAGGTGCTGAGGAAACAAAACACAAGCTGTGCCCTCCTGGATCTAGAAGGTACACCTTTCAGTATTTCTCACTACAAGCAGTATGTCTACCCAGATTAAGTTCCTCATTATTTTTTACTCCTGATCTTTATAGCATGATACACTTAACTCTCTCTTAGCTTATATATTCTTGTTATCTACCTACCACTATCCACTCATGTATCTTTTATCCTCAAAGTCTAGGTCAAGTATCAGCCTTATTTCTCCCTGAAAACTTACTCACTACACCATTTTCTATTATCTTTTTTCTCTGACAAAAGTCTAGAATCTATTCCCTACAGGAAAACATGTGATTTCATGCTGCTCTATATTATTTGCTAATTTTTCATACATTATTTCATATATCTCTGAACCTCATGAACTCAAATTACCCAAATAGAATTACCTTTATATATTTATGTCATTGAATTGTTGCAGGTGAACATAAAAAAACAGTCATATAAAGACCACCTGCATATGTTTTATAAAGCTATAGATAAAAATATTATGTTTTCCAATGTTCCTTTGATAAGGTCAGTTGAAATAAAATCTTACGAGGCTATATTATCTGAGAAAATGTCACTTTTCTTTAAAAACCACACATTACTTCCCAAGGATAATAAGAATTATCTAATTACATTTTACTTTTTGCCCCAAAATCCTCAGATTCTGAGCAGTAATCCTATTTAGTATGTTTGCTTCTTCTTTTTCAGAGCTGTGATTTTATTTAAAACAACTCAGTGACATATATATTAACATCTCTCAATTTACATGTTGGTTAGATTCCTGGAAAGTGGAAAGTAATTCAAAATCACTTAAATCAAACTAAAATGTTGCATAAGAAAAAAAGAAGACATATTCTGGTAGGTTAAAAAAAAGGCCAGTTATGCCTTTTTTATTCATCAGTATCACATCAATATGATCTGTAAATAAATAGTTTATGTAAATATGTGTTTATTCATGAACAGAAATAGAGTCCCTGAAAATGTCCAATAGATCTATAATAGACATGAGGTGTGAAATTGTTATGAATTTTTGCATACAAAGTGTTGTACACCAAGGTAAAGCATAAAGCCAATAATGCTTATTAATTTACATTTTTTGATGTATTGAGAGTCTAGATTTTTACTCCATTGGTGACAACCTTTAAAAAATTATTTTTATCTGTGTACCTCCTAGCTCCCCTTGCATTGTTCAGTCATGATTTTACTTGACTTAGGGACATAATCTCAGAATACTTGAAGGGTACATAAGTAAGTGGAGAGAATTTTGTGAATGCTGGTCCAAAAAATTTCTGCCTTTTGATGATAGCAATATCACATCCTATTGGCTTGCCCACCAAACAGTGCCCTTGAACCACTGCCCAACAATCCTCAAATATTCAACTTTGGCTGACAGTTTAAACTTGCCATTCTAAAGTTAATAACATGTATCTGTGAAATTGCTTTTAATTTCTTTATTACTTCATCCCCATAACATGCAAATTAATCACATATAAATTTATAAATTGACAAATAGGTTCAAAAGAATGCAAAAAATTTTTAAATTTCTCTATTCTTCCAATCTTTGCTCTCTCTAAGCCCTCATTTTCCCAATTATAAAATAGTCCTAAATACTTCTTCCATGAAGTTATTGTAAAAATTACATGAAGGAATATAGAGTGATTAGAAAATGCCAAACATAGTAAGTACTCATTGTTAGCCATTATTATTGGCTATTACTGAAAAGTGACAGATGTTAATAAATACTATATACAAGTGCTCACTCATGTCCACTTTATCCTTAGTTCTTCAAGCCACTCTGATATATAAATTTAAAAATGCCACTGTTAGCCCATGAAGGTTAAGAATAAACATTAAGATTGTTCTAACTGTATTTCTACCAAATTCCAACATTAAATTCTAATGTTGGGAATCTCAACCACCAGTTAACATTCCAATACACATGCATTCATCTTACATGCATTCATCTTACAGGATTAATAATATAATTTCTTTGAGCACAAAAGCAATGTGTCTTCGTCCATCCATATTCCATCACCTCAGTCTAAGTTCATGAGTGTCCAGTAATAGTTTATGACTTGGATTTCTATCCACTACACTGACCTCTTATCCAGGCACAGAACAACCCTCAAGCAGCAGGGGGAAATAGTTCTATCTTTCCTTTTGATTTGCAGCTGGAGCTATGAAGGATAATCACCTCAAGTCACCCCCCATTCAAGCTGAGCCAGCACCTAGACACTACCATCTACAGACGCTCTTAGACAAAAAGATGCTGCCTGTCAATAGAGGGAGGAGGGGCAGCCAGTGATGCATTTAAATGGATAAGAATTACAGAGGTCAAAAGCATGCAAATGGCATTTTAAAAGCCAGTGCCTCATGGGAAAGTTTTAGATATTTCTCAAAAGATGTGGGTCATTAGTAGGGATAAGTTTTAACAAGCTGCAAATAAATTTGCAACAAATCCCTAAATGATTCCAAGTCTACCTTTATTTTAGCTTTTCTTTTTAGGGCTCAGAATCCTAAACAGATTCCAAACTATCTCCAAAGGGACTGCCAGTTACATTTGCATGTGCCCCCACACACAAACACTCCAGCCAATGAGTACTTGCTCACAAAGAACCAATTGTTTAATATTTAGTAATTTGTAAACTGTTTGATAAACTGTTGGTAACGGAAATTGGCCATGGTGGAAATATTTACACCACAGAAATCAGCAAACACTATAAATCAGGCCTTTTCTTTTTTCCAGACAGCCAGTTTATCAGCACATGGTGGCATATATTCTGCTATTTATGGAATTATAAGTATTCAGAACTCTGGTTGGGGCCATCTACATACAGCGAAGCAATAGAATAAATCATTTCCAATAGAGAGGTCAGATATCTGAGAAAATGGCTCAGTATCAAAAAAGTAAACAATTTAAAAGCAAGATTGGGGAAATTAGACCCTATATACTGCTCAGACATTTGTATAATTTTGTATGTTACTGATTGTGATGACTCTTTCATTTATGCTCTAGAAGGCTCATAATAATGTAAAAGTAACTAAATCATTTTAGATAAATCAAATATAGATAGCCAAACTGATAATTCAGGGTCCAAAATGCTGTCTAACAGTGATTTTAAAAACCAATTAATTGCCAGTTCTTCAAATACACAGACATGAAAGGAGTGTCCTAAAGTAATGACTCACCAGAGTTTCTGACTGTCCTATCTCTGTTCTGTAACCTATACATTAAAATCCATTCTTTTTTAATATATTTTACTAAATATTTTAATACCTCTGAACCAACTAGTTCATCTTCTGATCTTTTGCCACTATTTGATGCAACTCTTTATTGGCTTTTGATTTTGTTCCTTTAAATTTTTTTAATCTATTTTGGAGTTAGTGTAACTCTACTACAATTATTTTAGCTTTAAAATTGGCTTTTGTATCTGGCAGTATAAGTACTCCCTTCTTATAATTGCACTTTAAAATTTTAATGTATGATTCTTTCTATTTTTTCAAATAAATTTGAGAATTATTGTTAAGTCTTCACCCATCAAAACACACACACACACACACACACACACACACACACTGCCATATTTGGAACTGGATTAAATTTATGAATAAACTAGACAGTTACATAATATAAATGCTTATTAGCCTAATAGAAATTTAAAAAAATACTGTCTCTATGGCTACTTTCCCTAACTGATGAAATAACAGCATACTTAGTTTGACCCAATCTATTAAAGGATTTCCAAGTCAACCCAAATTGGTTTGCCATTGTCAAGGACTATGACAAAGGCTGAGAGTTGAAACCTAGAAAAATATTATGATATAGTATAAATTTTGTGTTTCAAGAAAAATAACAATAATATTAATGGTAATAAAATACATATTTATAGCCTATAGCTAATAGTAACTAGTTTGTATCTTTTCATGGTATATCCCTCCTTTTTTTCCCAGATTGACTTGTCAATATCTTGTATTTAAGGTGTTCAGTAAGCTCATGTGTAGTTTCTCATTTGAAAATATAATCATTGATCTTGCTCTCCAAAACTATGAAATATATTCTAATTTCTGAACTAAGATAAAGTGTTACTGAAAGCTACATAATTCAGATTTTACTAATTATACTGATTTTTATGTGCTAATGTGTTTTCATAATTACATATTAAGAAATCATAAAATATCACTATTATATTATTTCATAAGACAAATACAAAACATTTTGGTTTGATTTATTAACAACTCTCTGTGTGTGTGTGTGTGTACGTGTGCACATACGTGCACCTGCGTGTCCATGTTTTCCTGCTTTATCTGGAAAAATACTGAATTCTCTCTCTAGACCTAAGAGGCTGGTTTAGTTGGGACCTTCTATTACCATAATCTAGCACAAACTGTATCTATGAGTGGTGTGAGATGAATGACACATGGCAAAAATTAAATAGCAAAGCATTCCTATAAACATCTATAGTATGACTGTCAGTTAAAAAGTATATATTTTTTATCTTTATTTAGACAATTAAATTTAACAGGGTAAAGCAGTATATTTTATCTTTACTTAAATACCATTAAACGGTAAAGTTGAAAAGATCATGTGAGTTATCAATCATAAATGATTCATTTTGCAGACAAGAAAACAGAAGCTTTAAGACCATGAAGGCCATACAAGGCTACTTGAACTTGCCAGTTAAGCTCTCTGAGAGTCAGTTTCTCTCTCTGTAAAGAAACTGTATGAAAGTGGGTCAATTTTAAAAGATCACTATTCTATTATATTGCATAGAAAATATAAGCATTGACATTACAATGAAAGAACTCCTCTCTCAACAGAATCCTAGGAGTGAGAGGGAAACTGAGTCTCAAGTTTTAGTAAGAAGAGCCTGCATAGAGAGCCACAACCAAAACATCTGGAATTGAGAATGAAAAACCCAAGATGGATCCTGGTCAGCAAAAGCAGTTGAGCAGGCAGAGAAAAAGTCATCTGCCCTGACTTTTATGCCCCAAGTGTTGGTGGTGTGGGATAGGCCATGTCTTTTAAAAATCCAAAAACAGAAGGGAACAGAATGGAAAGGACAAGGGAATTAAACTTCTGTTTTTAACAAAAAAAAAAACAGCAGAGTAATACATTCTCATTTCTGAAAATTTCAAACAAATCAAAAATATAAAAAGAAGCCCTGGCCGGTTGGCTCAGTGGTAGAGCGTCAGCCTGGTGTGCAGGAGTTCCGGGTTCGATTCCCGGCCAGGGCACACAGGAGAAGCACCCATCTGCTTCTCCACCCCTCCCCCTCTCCTTCCTCTCTGTCTCTCTCTTCCCCTCCCGCAGCCAAAACTCCATTGGAGCAAAGTTGGCCCGGGCGCTGAGGATGGCTCTGTGACCTCTGCCTCAGGCGCTAGAATGGCTCTGGTTGCAACAGAGCAACGCCCCAGATGGGCAGAGCATCGCCCCCTGGTGGGCATGCCGGGTGGATCCTGGTCGGGAGCATGCGGGAGTCTGTCTGCCTTCCTGTTTCCAACTTCAGAAAAAAAAAAAAAGAAGAAAAAAATATATAAAAAGAAAAATGCAAGTCTTATTTTATTTCTCCTTCCTACACACTCTCTTTACCATCTCATTCTCCTTTCCAGAGGTAATAAATTTTGGCAGTTTAAATATCTCATTTAACACCTTTTTTCAAGTTGTTTTTCTAATGTATGGATAAATATGTAAATGCATACTTTTTAACATAAAGGAAACCGTATTATATAAACAGCTTTACAACTCTCCAATTTCACTTAACAATATGTAATTGGTAAATATCTAAATCAGTTCATAAAGATGTAGCTGATTCTTTCTAATAACAGAGTAATATTTTACTGTATATAAAAATCACTATTTATTTAAACATTAACCTACAAGTAGAAACTTATGGAATTTCCATTAGGTGGGCTTAAAAACTCTGTTTCAATAATCAAGCATATTTTTGTTCGAGTATGAATTTCCCATAGGTTAGATACTTAGTAGAATTGCTGACTACGTACATATGTTTTCATAGATGGTCAATTTCTCTCTAAAAAGACCATAATTTTAACTTCATCACAGTGTGTAAGAACATGTAGGCCCTGGCCGGTTGGCTCAGTAGTAGAGGGTTGGCCTGGCCTGTAGAAGTCCCTGGTTAGATTCCCAGTCAGGGCACACAGGAAAAGCGACCATCTGCTTCTCCACCCCCTCCACTCCCCTCACCCTCCTCTCTCTCTCTCTCTCTCTCTCTCTCTCTCTTTTCCTTCTGCCATGGCTCAAATAGTTCGAGTAAAGTTGGCCCCAGGTGCTGAAGATGGCTCTGCTGTCTCACCTCAGGGGCTAAAATAGCTTAATTGCTGAGTAATGGAGTGGTGGCCCGGACAGCAGAGCATCGCTGTTGGGGGCTTGCTGGGTGGATCCCAGTTGGGGTGCATGCAGGAATCTGTCACTGCCTCCCCACTTCTCAATAATAATAAAAAAAAAAGATTATGTGGTTTCTCATACATTATATCCTGGATATTATCAAAATATTTAATATTTGTCAATCTTAAAGGCAAAGATTGGTATCACATTTTTTTGTTTAAAATTTTAAATTTCTGATAACTAACAAATTTTATTCATTCCTTTTGTTTGTACTATGAATTACTAATTTGTATATTTTATTTATTTTTTTATTTGGGCTTGGTAATTTTTTTATTGATTAGTAGAAATTCTTGAAATATTTTGACTACTAATTCCTGGAATTTTCAGATGGTCTCTTCCATTGCCTGAGAAGTATGACTATTGAGTCTCCCTTCCCAATATTAACACCTTTAATACTTTTTCTTGCCTCAGTTCATTTCATAGTAATTTAGTTGTGAAAGGTAGCAATGTCATTGGACATATTCCCTTGTTGCTAACTGTGATGGGTATATTTCTAATATTCCATTATTGGTTATAATGACTGCTGTAGAAATTGCAGGTTCTCATTGTGACAGATTTTTTGTTCATACCTACACAATTCTAGCTTTGATGTTCTCTCTATACTTCGAAGCTGGAAGCCTGAAAACAATTTCTAAAAAGCCTTTGCCGACAGGTTTCCAGTTTAGATTCCACCACTAGGAAGCACTTGTGCTAGATTTGGAAGGCAGGGGGGAAACAAAGCCATGATTTTCCTCCAGCAGCCATAGGCAGATGCCTGAGCTTTGTCATATGTGAAGTTTTGCAGCAACATTTGGCATTCCCTCTAGAGTTAACCAGCTCAATGTAGCAGCCAGCTATTACCAGCAGTACTGGTTTTGTGCAGTTCTTAACCAGAACATTAGGAGCAACTTCCTAATTTTTTGAAAGCTTCTGTCAAACCTGAAATTTGATGGTGATCTTTCCATAGCCTCCACTTCTTCTGCCCTGACAAATAATGTGTTTCTAAAATATTTATAGGAATAAAATACCACAAAGTGCACACTTCAGTTTTGAAAGTAATCAATTTCTTATATTAAATTCCTCCTTGACATACCTAGTATAGTTTTGTATCCTAGAGAAACTTGACTGATTCATCTAGTATTAATTATAAATATTTCCTTTTTTTCTATGTTGTTGAGTTTTTGTTGAAAAAGTGTATTAAATTTTACCAAATGATACTTGGCTGCTCTGAAAATGGCATTTAATTATTTAACTTAATAAATTATATCCAGTGATTTTCTAATGTTGAACCATTCTTGCTTTTCTGGGAGAAAACAAACTTTATATTATTCCTTTAACATGTTGAATTTCTTTGGGTTATATTTAAGTTGGTGTTTTAAAAAATTATTCATAGGTAAAATAAGTCTATGGGTTTCCTTTCCATTATTTTGACTGATTAATAGAATATGCTAAATTTATAGAATGACTTGAGATATTTTTTGCCTTTTTTAATACTCTGAAACAATATGACTTAAAGATTCTTTTCCTTTGATGGATTTGTCAAAACCACTCTTTTTGCCTAATACTACTTTAGATGTATATTATTAACTATCTTTTTAATTTTTCTATGTTTATTTATATATTCAGTTATCTACCTCGAGTCAGTTTTGTCCATCTCTATATTATATAAAAAATTAATATATATAATTGCAAAATTTATTTATATTTAGCCATAAAAGGTGTTTTCTTTAAAATTTTAAAAATCTTTGTAACATTAATTATGATTTTTTTACATTTGCTTAACCTATATATAAGTAATTCCTTATTTATAGTCAGACCTTTTGTTTATTTTATATGTTCTATTCAGAAACCCATATTTTTCTTTTATTGATCTTGTATATTATTTTATGCTTTTGGTTCATTAGATTTTGCTAAATAATTCTCAATAATTTATTAATAATATGTTACTAATGCTTGCCTAATTAATTTCTTCATTATGCTTGGTTGTTTAGTTTTATTTTTTTACTCCAAATTATTGTTTTGAAATCTAAGTTCATTTATTTTCTTATTATGCTGTAAATGCAATTAAAAGAAGTCAACAGAAATTAATTTTATCTACCTTCATCATTAGAGAAATCATTGAACAGGTATCATGGCTCTGAGGAAGCAAGTGAGCAAGGACTCTTGTTGAAATGTAGATGTTTTTCATCCAGACGTGGAGCAGTTCAATGCACCTGACAGACAGGTTTGAGCAGCAGATAAGAATAAGGCTAGAGAGCCAAAGGACATACCCCAGCTTTGCCACTGACTAGCTCTGTGACCCTGGGCAAGTCACTGTACTTCTTAGAGCTTTGTTTTCTCATCTGTAAAATGGGGTTAACTACAGTCATCTTCCTTGTAAAGTTGTTGGAAGGAATCGAGAAGTACACATGTAAATTTTAAGGAACAGTGCCTGAAACACAGTAAACAGTCAAAGCTTGCTAAGTATTACATCCTTCTGAAAAACTTCTTTTTCTTCTATTTTTCTCCTTATTTGTTGAAAAGGGTTGGGAGCTACTTCAAGCTCTCTTCTGATTCCTCCTCAGACTCAATAACCAAGCTGGTAAACCTCCACTGGGTTTTCTCACTTTCTAAAAAAAAAAAAAAAAAAGGTGTCCAGTATGTAGCCTAAAGATGTGGTTCAGAGAAGGGAAAAGGCCAGAAAGGGAAACCAGCTATTACAAGTGCTGTCTGGAATGTCCCTGGATGTTGTCCCTGCATACTGTCCATGTGGATATTTAAAATATTTAACACAGGTACCTGGGTACCTAATAACCAGGACAGAAGCAAGGACCTGAAGGCCATTTATGTACCAAGTATTAACTCACTGAATGCTGAGTCATAGGAAAGTCCACGGGGCTATGAGCTTGGGTCCTGGGTTCTTGAGGCTCATGGAAGTAGCTGTTTATCAACTTGTATAATATATTTTCATCATGAAAAAATTAATATAACTGCAACTGTGTAGGGCTAAATAGAAGCCCTGCTTACAACTCAATCAGCTTTTTAGTTTATTATCTCTCACCTTTTAGTATCACTAAAGTCATTCTTCTGTAGCTTTCTCTTATACATATTTTGTGGTGTATTTTCACACCTCTACCAATTTGATCTCATCTGCTTTCTATCTTTTAGACAGTTCCTCAAAGTCTTTGACAAAATCATTATATTTTTCTTATTTATAATTTTCTTATTTATAATTTAAAATTTATAGGTAGATATATTGATAGATAAATTATTTAACAGACCTACATCTATCTTTTTAGTCATTTTAATGAACTGGTATGGAAAGACACAAATTTAATCCATCAACATGATCAATTATACTTTTTAAAATTTAAGCCACTAATTATAGATTTATCTGAGAAAAAAAAACAACTATTTCTATTGATGCCTAAAAGCCTAGATAGATGTTTAATATATTTTAATTAATTGAGTTGAGGTTCAAATTGAGACATCAATTTAAAAAAACAGTTGTTCTATTTTTTACAATAACAACTATAAATATTAAACCAGTCTTAAACTATGTTATGATTACTTAAAATTTGTTAAATGTCTTTAAAATATTTGGCTCATAGTAAAATGAGTTAACATAGTAAAATGTACAGAAAGCTCTTGAAACAATTAAAATGGACCACACTATTAATAATATTACAATCTTAAAGTCAATAGCTGTGACTCAAGAGTTATAAGTTTGGATGGGATTTATATTAAAAAAAAAAAAAGACTGCCTATAGAAATAGCCTATATTGACATCCTCTGCTTTCTCATGCCATGGCTTATATTGACATTAAAGGAGTTAGAAAATATAAAAGGGGAAATCTGCAATGGAGTTGGACTAGATAAAAAGAAGTGAGGGGGGATGACGTCAGAGTAATGGTGGGGTAGGAAGCGATACCAATAAATCTCCTCCAAAATTCAACAAGATCTTCAACCAGAAACAGAAAAACCTATCCTTGGAGCCTCCAGATGTTTCGCAATACACCCGAAGGTATGGTCGAGCGAAAAATTGGCTAAATATATAACCAAACCCCGAAGGAAATAGGGAGTAAGAAATGCTCCGCCTTCCTCACTAACCTAAACAGGGCGGCTTTCTCTGGGATCCGTGAATATAAAAACTGAGGCAGGCAAAGGGGGTGAATAGATCCAGGCCGCCGCACAAACGGCCGAACCAGGCTGTGGCACGGAGATCCAAGCCGAGGAAAAACTGATACTGTGGCAACCCGGGCAATACAAGCTAACACTAGCACCAAACCCAAACAAAGAAAGACAAGCGGGGCAGCCATTTTACCCGATCTCCTGGTCGGTGCGCGCAGATACTGGGCGAGAGATTTCTTCCTAAGCCCCGGGAGTGGGTGCCCGTGTTACCCCACAGAGAGGCAGAGTCAGAGGCCTTTCTGTAGGCTGAAAACGGAATCTCTGGGCAGCCCCAGTGCTCTGAGAAAGCTGCGCATGGGAGGGAGCAAGAACTAATTCCAACGGTGGGACTTTTCCATGCTGGTAGGGGATTCACTCAGAGGGAAATGCGGCCGGCCTCATATCCTGGTCTGCGCGCACAGATAGTGAGCGAGAGATTCCTCCGAGTGCCTCAGCAGTGCGCGCCCGTGTTATCGCACAGAGGGGCAGAGTCAGAGGCCTTTGTGTGGGCCAAAGCGGAATCTCAGGCCGCCCCAGCGCCTTGCAAAAGCCGCGCACAGGGACGGAGCGAGAGCCAATTCCAACGCTGCAACTTTTCCATGTGGTTGGGGGTTTCACTCAGAGCGTGAGACTGCTGGCCGGATATCCTGGTCTGCGCTCGCAGATAGTGAGCGAGAGTTTCCTCCAAGCGCCCTGGAAGTGGGTGCCCACCTGTGTTATCGGACAGATTGGCAGAGCCAGAGGTCTTTGAGTGGGCGGAAACCCCGCCTGATTATGCTAGCAGCTCTGACTGACTGAGCCTTACCCAGAGCCCTGTGCTGAGTGGAAATAGAGTGGGGAGTTGCCAGCTCTTTGAGCCTCTTACTATCCAGGCAGAGGCAGCAGCTACGCCATAGCTGGATTATCAGGCTACTAATTTGGAAGGAAAGATTAGGAGAAAGGCTCCAGGAACACGGACTCTCTCACTGTCGGAGCCTATAAATGCTAATGAGCCTCGACTGCCAACGAGACTAAAGCACAATACATGACATCGCCATAGAGACTTATCAACTGCAAACCTCTACCTGAGCATGCCAAAGGGGCAGAATCCAGGGTACAGAGTCACCAACCAGGAAGAGGGAGAGAAAAGAAAAAGCAAGAAGATAACCTCTCAAAATCAAGAATAATCTGCAGACTTTATAACCTATCCCATTTTATTATATTTGTTTGTTTGTTTCTCTTATCTTCATTCATGATATTTTTTTTCCTCTTCCAATTTGGCCGATTAACTCTCTGCCGGTCTTACTGTCTCCTCTCCTAGAACTACACTACCCAAAAGTGTTACATCTCCCATTATCTTTTCTCTCCTCTTCCTTTCTCTCTATGAGGGTTGCACTCCAAAACCCTTAACTCTCTCTCTTTCTCTCTCTCTCCTCTTTTTTCTTTTTTTTTGTTTTAGTGGTTCCCTCTTTTTTTCTCTCTCTCTCTTTCTTTTCTCCCTCTATATTAGTTTCTTCCTTTCTCCTTTACATCTCCTCTTATTCAAACCTCAACAACAAACAAATTATCTTATCTGGGACTCAAACTGATGTTTGTGGCCTTTTGGGGGATTTTTACTGCACCTTTTTAACTCACTATCAGTGCTCCCATCCCTGGCTCTCCATTTTATCTAGTTCTTGTTCCACTAAATACAATAGTAATTTTTTAATTTGTCGCCCCATTTTTCTGTTTTCCTCTTATTCCTCTCATCATAACTCTTAGTCAACCAACACCTAAAAGCAAATCACTTTATTCTTGACCCAAATTTTTTCCTTATTTGCTTTTGTGGGTCCATACCCCCTTCTTTTTTCTTTTTTTTTCTCTTTTTTTTTTTGCCCCTTTATTACTTTTCTCCAATTCAGGCCCTCCATTACAGGCATTGTTTGTTATAATTCACAGTTCACCAAAATATTTTCTCAAGAAAGAGGGGAGAGGAGAGGAGAGGAAAAAAAGGAGGGGAATAATTTCCTTTTTTTAAAATTTTTATTTTATTTTATTTTTCTTTATTTCATTATTAATTTTTTTAAAAAAAACAACTCTTCAATTTTTTATTTTTTTAACTTTTTATTCTTTATTAAATCTCATTAATACTATCAACAAAACCACCCTCAGATGCCATTAAGGAAGAGAAAATCAAATATCATGGATACAACGAAAAGAGAGGTAACACAGCTAGATGAGGAAAAATCTATGGAGAAAAAATTTAATATATTGGAAACCTTGAAGCTAAATGACAGAGAATTCAAGATAGAAATCCTAAAAATCCTCCGAGATATACAAGAAAACACAGAAAGGCAATTTAGGGAGCTCAGAAAACAACTCAATGAACACAAAGAATATATGTTCAATGAAATTAAAACTATAAAAACAAATCAAACAGAAATGAAAAACTCAATTCACGAGCTGAAAAACAAAGTAACAAGTTTAGCCAATAGAACAGGTCAGATAGAAGAGAGGATTAGTGAAATAGAAGACAAGCAACTTGAGGCACAACAGAGAGAAGAAGAAAGAGACTCAAAAATTAAAAAAAAATGAGATAGCCCTACAAGAATTATCTGACTCCATCAAAAAGAATAACATAAGAATAATAGGTATATCAGAGGGAGAAGAGAGAGAAAATAGAATGGAGAACATACTCAAACAAATAATGGATGAGAACTTCCCAAGCCTGTGGAAAGAACTAAAGCCTCAAGTTCAAGAAGCAAACAGAACTCCGAGTTTTCTTAACCCCAACAAACCTACTCCAAGGCATATTATAATGAAACTGACACAAACCAACAGCAAAGAAAAAATTCTCAAGGCAGCCAGGGAAAAGAAGAATACAACATATAAAGGAAGGCCCATTAGATTATCATCAGATTTCTCAGCAGAAACTCTACAAGCTAGAAGAGAGTGGACCCCAATATTTAAAGTCCTGAAAGAGAGGAACTTTCAGCCATGAATACTATACCCATCAAAGCTATCCTTCAAATATGAAGGAGAAATAAAAACATTCACAGATACAGAAAAGATGAGGGAATTTATCAAAGGAAAACCCCCACTCCAGGAATTACTAAAGGGGGTTCTCCAATCAGATACAAAGAACAAAAAAATACAGAGCCACAAGTAAAAGCTTCAAGAAGAAAACAATAAAACCAAATTTAAACTGTGACAACAACAAAAAGAAAGGGGGGGAGAAGATGGAGATTAACAGTAGCAAAGGACGATAGAGTGCAAAAGTACTCACAAAATAGTTCTCTACAATGAACAGGGTAGGAACCCTTTTCATTACTCAAAGGTAACCACCATTAAAAATACCACCACAGAAGCACATGAGATAAAAAAGATAGCAACAGAGGAAAGATGTATGGAATACAACCAAATAAAAACAAAAGACAGAAAAACAAAAGAGAAGGATCAAACAAGACACAAAACTAACAGAAAGCAATCTGTAAAATGGCAATAGGGAACTCACAAGTGTCAATAATTACACTAAATGTAAACGGATTAAACTCACCAATAAAAAGGCACAGAGTAGCAGAATGGATTAAAAAAGAAAATCCAACTGTATGCTGCCTACAGGAATCTCATCTAAGTAACAAGGATAAAAACAAATTCAAAGTGAAAGGCTGGAAAACAATACTCCAAGCAAATAACATCCAAAAAAAAGCAGGCGTAGCAATACTCATATCTGATAATGCTGACTACAAGACAGCAAAAGTACTCAGAGACAAAAATGGCCATTTCATAATGGCTAAGGGGACACTGAATCAAGAAGACATAACAATTCTTAATATATATGCACCAAACCAAGGAGCACCAAAATATATAAGACAGCTACTTATTAATCTTAAAACAAAAACTGACAAAAATACAATCATACTTGGAGACCGCAATACACCGCTGACGGCTCTAGATCGGTCATCCAAACAGAGAATCAACAGACATAGTGGCCTTAAACAAAACACTAGAGCACCTGGATATGATAGACATCTACAGGACATTTCATCCCAAAGTGACTGAGTATACTTTTTTCTCTGGGGTACATGGATCATTCTCAAGAATTGACCATATGTTGGGCCACTAAAACAACATCAGCAAATTCAGAAAAATCGAAGTTGTACGAAGCATATTTTCTGATCATAAAGCCTTGAAACTAGAATTCAACTGCAAAAAAGAGGAAAAAAATCCCACAAAAATGTGGAAACTAAACAACATACTTTTAAAAAATGAATGGATCAAAGAAGAAATAAGTGCAGAGATCAAAAGATATATACAGACTAATGAAAATGACAATACGACATATCAGAATCTATGGGATGCAGCAAAAGCAGTGATATAGAGGGAAGTTCATATCACTTCAGGCATATATGAACAAACAAGAGAGAGCCCAAGTGAACCACTTAACTTCCCACCTTAAGGAACTAGAAAAAGAAGAACAAAGAAAACCCAAAACCAGCCGAAGAAAGGAGATAATAAAAATCAGAGCAGAAATAAATGAATTAGAGAACAGAAAAACTATAGAAAAATTAATGGAACAAGGAGCTGGTTCTTTGAAAAGATCAACAAAGTTGACAAACCCTTGGCAAGACTTAACAAGGAAAAAAGAGAAAGAACTCATATACACAAAATCCAAAATGAAAGAGGAGAAATCACCACGGACACCGTAGATATACAAAGAATTATTGTAGAATACTATGAAAAACTTTATGCCACTAAATTCAACAACCTAGAAGAAATGGATAAATTCCTAGAACAATACAACCTTCCTAGACTGAGTCAAGAAGAAGCAGAAAGCCTAAACAGACCTATTAGTAGAGAAGAAATAGAAAAAAAACCATTAAAAACCACCCCAAAAATAAAAGTCCAGGCCCTGACGGCTATACCAGTGAATTTATCAAACATTCAAAGAAGACTTGGTTCCTATTCTACTGAAAGTCTTCCAAAAAATTGAAGAAGAAGCAATACTTCCAAACACATTTTATGAGGCCAACATAACCTTCATACCAAAACCAGGCAAGGATGGCTCAAAAAAAGAAAACTACAGACCAATATCTCTAATGAATACAGATGTTAAAATACTAAACAAAATACTAGCAAATCGAATACAACAACATATTAAAAAAATAATACATCATGATCAAGTGAGATTCATCCCAGAATCTCAAGGATGGTTCAACATACATAAAACGGTTAATGTAATACACCATATCAACAAAACAAAGAACAAAACCCACATGATCTTATCAATAGACGCAGAAAAGGCTTTCGATAAAATACAACACAATTTTATGTTTAAGACTCTCAACAAAATGGGTATAGAAGGAAAATATCTCAACATGATAAAGGCCATATATGATAAACCATCAGCTAACATCATATTAAATGGCACTAAACTGAAGGCTTTCCCCCTTAAATCAGGAACAAGACAGGGTTGTCCACTCTCTCCACTCTTATTTAATGTGGTACTAGAGGTTCTAGCCAGAGCAATCAGACAAGACAAAGAAATAAAAGGCATCCATATCAGAAAAGAAGAAGTAAAGGTATCACTTTTTGCAGATGATATGATCCTATACATCGAAAACCCCAAAGAATCCACAAAAAGACTACTAGAAACAAGAAGCCAATACAGTAAGGTCACAGGATACAAAATTAACATACAGAAGTCAATAGCCTTTCTATATGCCAACAATGAAACAACTGAGAAGGAACTCAAAAGAATAATCCCCTTCACGATTGCAACAAAAAAAATAAAATACTTAGGAATAAACATAACAAAGAATGTAAAGGACTTATATAATGAAAACTATAAACCATTGTTAAGGGAAATCAAAAAAGATATAATGAGATGGAAGAATATACCTTGTTCTTGGCTAGAAAGAATAAATATAATCAAGATGGCTATATTACCCAAAGCAATATACAAATTTAATGCAATTCCCATCAAACTTCCAATGACATTTTTTAAAGAAATAGAGCAAAAAATCATCAGATTTATATGAAACTATAAAAAACCCCAAATAGCCAAAGCAATCCTAAAGAAAAAGAATGAAGCTGGGGGCATTACAATACCTGACTTCAAACTCTATTATAGGGCCACGATAATCAAAACGGCATGGTATTGGCAGAAAAATAGACACTCAGACCAATGGAACAGAATAGAAAGTCCAGAAATAAAACCACATATATATAGTCAAATAATTTTTGATAAAGGGGCCAACAACATACAATGGAGAAAAGAAAGCCTCTTCAACAAAGGGTGCTGGGAAAACTGGAAAGCCACATGCAAAAGAGTGAAACTGGACTACAGTTTGTCCCCCTGTACAAAAATTAACTCAAAATGGATCAAAGATCTAAACATAAGACCTGAAACAATTAAGTACATAGAAGAAGACATAGGTACAAAACTCATGGACCTGGGTTTTAAAGAGCATTTTATGAATTTGACTCCAAAGGCAAGAGAAGTGAAGGCAAAAATTAATGAATAGGACTACATCAGACTAAGAAGTTTTTGCTCAGCAAGAGAAACTGATAACAAAATAAACAGAAAGCCAACTAAATGGGAAATGATATTTTCAAACAACAGCTCAGATAAGGGCCAAAATATACAAAGAACTCATAAAACTCAACAACAAACAAACAATCCAATAAAAAAATGGGAAGAGGATATGAACAGACACTTCTCCCAGGAAGAAATACAAATGGCCAACAGATATATGAAAAGATGCTCATCTTCTTTAGCTATTAGAGAAATGCAAATCAAAACTGCAATGAGATACCACCTCACACCTGTTCAATTAGCTATTATTAGCAAGACAGGTAATAGCAAATGTTGGAGAGGCTGTGGAGAAAAAGGAACCCTCATACACTGTTGGTAGGAATGTAAAGTAGTACAACCATTATGGAAGAAAGTATGGTGGTTCCTCAAAAAACTGAAAATAGAACTACCTTATGACCCAGCAATCCCTCTACTGGGTATATACCCCAAAAACTCAGAAACATTGATACGTAAAGACACATGCAGCCCCATGTTTATTGCAGCATTGTTCACAGTGGCCAGGACATGGAAACAACCAAAAAGCCCGTCAATAGATGACTGGATAAAGAAGATGTGGCACATATACACTATGGAATACTACTCAGCCATAAGAAATGATGACATCGGATCATTTACAGCAAAATGGTGGGATCTTGATAACATGATACGAAGCGAAATAAGTAAATCAGAAAACACCAGGAACTGCATTATTCCATACGTAGGTGGGACATAAAAGTGAAACTAAGAAACATTTATAAGAGTGTGGTGGTTACAGGGGGGGAGGGGGGAATGGGAGAGGGAAAGTGGGAGGGGGAGGGGCACAAAGAAAACTAGATAGAAGGTGACAGAGGACAATCTGACTTTGGGTGATAGGTATGCAACATAATTGAACGACAAGATAACCTGGACTTGTTATCTTTGAATATATATATCCTGATTTATTGATGTCACCCCATTAAAAAAATAAAATTATTATAAAAAAAAAAAGGAGGAACATTTTTCAAAGAAGAAACTTTTCACACTAATTATTATCTGCTTAGAAAGGCAGAAAAAACAATGGAATGATAGCAGGAAAATAAAATAGTATAGATTAAGACCGCAGTACAGATCCAGGTCTACACACTAATTTCTAAAATAACATAAAAGAATCATAGTCTAAAAACAATCAGCAAATTCCTCTGGATATAAGGGGAATGGCAAATGACATACTATAAGAAGCCTGATCAAAAGCCATTGAATAGAGAATGTGAAACAGTGAAGAACAGAGCTCACATATCAGTGTTCCAAATAAGAAGAAAAGGGGAGGAGAGAGGAAAGTTGAGTTCAGTTGAGGTTAGATGGCATTGAGTTTACAGTGGTAGTTCTAATGATCTTAGCAATCAAGCTGAAATTAAACTCTGGTCAAAATAGTCAGTCAATGTGATTTTTCTATAGTATAAGATATTTTCCAAACCAAAGTTTGTAACTGATAACTAATTCATGGAAAAGAAGAAGCATAGGCTTCCTTTTTAGTATCTTCTCCAACATCCTGTATACATAAGTCATAGGGGAAAAGAAGTTTATGGTCAAACATTTTATCATCTCAGTATTGTTCAGTTTCTTAGACTTTTGCCTTAAAGAGTTACTCTCATCATCATTGTCTTGTTAGCCTCTAATGGTCCTGTCAGCAAAGTGGAACTTCAATATGAGGGTTTATATCTTCAGACTCAGCTAAGAGGAGTCTACTAAACACTCTGAGATCCTGTGTTTTAGTTGGTGGGAATCAAAAGAAGAAAAAATTTAGAACATGCTAATTTACAGATTAAGACTAGGAAACTATTGCTTCCTCCCACTCCACTTCAGACATCGCTTAGTAAGTGTACTTTGTTCCACTAAGACTTAACCTCAGATTCCTTCTGTAAGTAGAATTTTAGCCTGTGTGCTATGGGAACTCTAGGTAAAATCCTGCAGGATGTCATGACATAAATGCAATTTTTTATGCTTACATAATCATATCTATTATATATATCTATATATACATAAATAGATATACTCTATAGTTTATAGTTTAAAAAGGGCTTTTACATAACTTTACATTATAGTTTATAATAACTCCAGGGATGGATTTTAGCTTTGCTTAACAAATGAATAAATTCAGAGATACAGTCATATAGCTAATAAATGGTAGAGCCAAAACATGAACTTGAAACTTTGGTTTACAAATCCAGTACTCTTGTGATTTTTACTATAATAACAATTGAACATATACGCATTTTTACTGTAAACACATCTGAACACACATGTGTACATCTACAGATATATACATACACACACATATAAAATAAGAAAGTAAAATTGAGAGAATTATTAAGCAATGCTACTTAAATAACAGCAGTGATAAGATTCCTAACAATCATCCTTCCTGCCATGTTTCTTGGTGACTTATCCTAAACTAAAACAAGTGAAAAAACTTGAAGAAAAAAAGGAGCCATGAAAGTTTATTGACCATTTGCAATGTGCTGTTGTGATGGTTTTAAAACATGTTAAAAATTTTGGAAACTCTTCTCATCAAAAAGTAGAGTCTATTTCTCCTTTCCTTGAAAATGGGCTGAGCTTAGTGACTAATAGTAACAACTACATCGAGGCAAAAGTAATAATGTCTCTCTCTCTCTCTCTCTCTCTCACCACACATACACTTCTCACCACTGAAACAAAGTCAGTATTTTGCAAGGAAGATCAAGCCATATAGAGAGGCTACATATAGATGCTCCAAACACAGCCACAGCTGAGGTCCCAGCTGACAGCCAACATCCACTCATTCCCTAGGAATGTAAGCCCTTAATTAGATGGAACACATTTATGTTTTAGTCACTATTTCTAATATCTAAAATTAGTAATTATATGTATAAACATATGAATAACTTATTTTACAATCTCATAAATGATATCTGCAAGAATACCAGTGGATGCATAACAATTGAAAATATTTTATTAGAAACCAGCTTCTAAAACCTATTTTGTTGAAATTTGGAGACTAGATGTCAACAGGTGTCCCGTGAGATTGATGAATGAATTCTTCACATTTATGAGCCATGAGCCCTCTCTTTCAAGTAGTCACTCATCTTGATCTTCATCTTTTGGGCTGACTACCAGAAAGATAAACCTCATGAGGTCAAAATTGTGTCATCTACGAATTCATTACATTTACAGAAAGAATTCGTATGCCATTCTTCTGTACCTGAATGTCAGCACTGCAATTGCACTGCACAAGCCTAAAATCTTGGTTTTAGAGGAAAAATTCTACCCCAGGCCAATTTGTGTTATCAATGAAAATGTACAAGTTAAATAAAGGTCACCTTCTCTGCAAAGTAGGGCTTGATACATGAACGAAATGGACAGGAAATCATAATATTTACTTAGGATCCAACTGTTCTGATAGGTTTTAAAAACTACCTCTTTGTAAAGCTCAATGAAACCAAAAAAACCTTTAATCTTTTTAACTACAGGTTAACGTTTAGGTGGATGGTGGCTGTTTTGCTACAGAACTTCCAAATTATATTTCTGTGACATTCAAACATCAATACTATGCCCAAAAAGGATAGATGGAGATCAGTAATAAAACAGAACAAGGGAGCATACAATAAACAAGGGCTTTATTGAGAAAAAGTTCATATTGAGCATACAATAAACAATAGCTTTATTGAGAAAAAGTTCACATGGATACATACATGTGAAAAGTCCAGTGTATATATTACTACAGTATCTGGAACATACCAATCATCTAATCCAAGAACAAACTTATGATATAGATATAATGACCATATCCTTCCAGGTCTGATCATGAAATTAAATCGTAGCCAGTGAAATGGATGGATGGTTAAATGTATAGAGGATGGATAGATGGATAGATAGAGGGAAGGAGGGAAGGAGGGAAGTAAAGAAAGAAGGAAGCTTCTTTTGTAGTTAGTGTAAGACATGTGACCTATCACTGGCAAATGAGATGTATAGAAATGTTTTTCAGAAACTTTTCCTTTCCTGAAAAAAGGGGTCATAAAGAGCTAACCTTTTCTCCTTCTACTTTCTTTTTTTTTTTTTAAGATTTTATTTATTGATTTTAGAAAGAGGAGAGAGAGAGGAGGGGGTAGGGAGAGGGAAGCAAGGGAAGCATCAAGTCATAGTTGTTGCTTCTCGCATGTGTCGGGCAAGCCCAGTATCCAGCATCAGCATTCCAGACCGATGCTCTGCTCATTATACCACCACAGGTCAGGCAGCCTTCTTTCTATCTAGAATTTATGTGTGGTTTTTAAAGCTGTAGTCCTCTTCTTGTGATGAAGAAGGGAGACATATAAGGGAAAAGTAAAGAGATTCTGGCCCTTTCACCATCAGGTATAATGAATAAGACTCAGAGTTTTCAATAATTCCTCTAAATCTATAGATAAGTAATAGATACTGAGCAAGAAACTCTATAGCTCTAGTATGTGGAACTACAATTAAAAGTGAAGATTTCTTTTTAAATGTCAAAAGCACTTCATGATTAATACCTGATATAAATGTTAAGCAATAGCTTTCTTTAGCTCCCTGGTAGCATCACAATCCCTTAGTCAGTTTGTGTCTGATTGTGCTCTTCCAATCAAGTATTTGTGAGTAATAAGAAATTAGTCTCAGTGCCTTTTTAGCTAGTTGTGCCAAAGCCAAATCACCAACAAACTAAGGAGAATAATCAGCAGTAAGATGCAATGGTATATTCACTACAATGTGAAACATAGACTTTAAAAGTCCTGAAAACGTTGCTAAATGCAAAGGCAAAAACACTGTTTAACTTTCAAATCCGGGGAAATATTCTTCTTCAAGAGGTGATAAAATCAATCAACATTACCTTCTACTTTTGGAAGCAACATATGATAAAAAATTATCCAGAAGACTTAATCTGTTCCTTTATTTTATAGTAACTGTATAATATGGACTATATCAGTTATATTTTGGGGAAGCTAAGGGTAAGTTTCTTTTTTGTAACTTTGAAAATTCTAATTTTGCATTTAACTTTTTATAAATAAATTATTAATATGTCAAAAAGACATCAAATTTATATTCAGGATATTACTGAAATTAGAATCAAAAGCAGAAGATACCCATTGCCCTCAAAGCATATCCACATTTAAACAACAAATCAACAAGGGAGAGCAGTAGAAAAAAAAAGGCAGAGTCAGGGATTCAAATTGATGACTGATTATGTAAGTATACAGCTTCCGAAACCACATTTTAAAAACAATCTGATCCTCTCAGTTCTGACTTTGACTAGTGTAAATATCTGGAATCCATGCTGATGGGCTGGCACATGGCAATGGCAGTAGGCAATGAAAGAAGTAATAACATACTCAAGTGGGCAGGACCATTTAGTTGCCAAAGGAAGGACATCAGTTCATTGGCATTAAAATAGGAGCCTCAAGTTAACCGAAGCCATGAGGATCTGGTCCCCATTACCAGGGAAAAAGGGCTAGACAAAGAGAACTAGAATAACCAACTGGTTCCCTGGAATTCTTGCAGAGACCTAGTCATTGGAACTAGGTAAATTATAGGGCCAGAGGAGAAAGGATTTAGCCTACTAAACACATGATGATAGGGAGTACATTGATAACAGTTTTAAGGCAGCAAAATTAAATGCGGACCCCACCCATGGCACCTAATAAATTGCAATGCTTGTCTAAAATCAGCTTAGGGAATGCATTGAGTTGAGACTGTGAGGGTAGAGGGAATAACTTCATATTTTCACCTGAGCAGGGCTAAAATAGTTAAGAACTGTCACTCTGAATGAAGGCATTTAACCAAGAATATTCCTCAGTAAATGATGAATGCTAAGCATACTCCGGATTAATGAGTAATAAGCTATTTTTAAGACAAACAAAATCAAGTTTTATACGCTAAGGTGACCAACCCTCCTCCTTTTGGGAAGACAGTCCTTTTCTAAGTTCTGTCTTCCCTCAAAAAGTGTCCTCCTCCATGTCCTCCTTTTTGATATTGGAAGACTAATCTGTAAATGTCCGTATTCGAGCGATGCAGAGTCGATCCATTGCGTGTGATGTGACATACTTGTATCTAAATGAGTACTTTTTTTTTTACAATTATTATTAAAAACTAATAGGTATGTAAGCATAATTACAATATAAAATATTACAAATGTTTTTATTATGCATTTATTATATCATAGTGTATTAGTGTTGCAATGAATAAAATGTTTCTTTTATTTATGATATTGTTTTCTTCCATTTATTTTTGTCCTTTTCATTGTAAAAAAGTTGGTCGCCTTATATAAGCTATAAGGTAAAAAACTGACATATTTCTATGACAGACTCTACAGAAGTATGTCATACACATCCCTTGTCTTATTCTAGCATTAAAGGTGAGTCTTGGCCCTGGCTGGTTGACTCAGTGGATAGAGTGTCAGCTTGGCATACGGATATCTCAGATTTGATTCCTGGCCTGGCCACACAAGAGAAGTGACCATCTGCCTTCTCCCCCTCCCCTTTCCCCCTTTTCTCCTTCCTCTCCTGCAGCCAATGGCTCAATTGGTTCAAGCATCAGCCTGGTTGCTGAGGGTGCTCAGTTGATTAGAGCATCGATCCCAGGTGGGGTTGCCAGGTGGACCCTGGTTGGGGTGCACCTCCTCTCACTTAAACAAAACAACAGGTGAGTCTCCTCACAATTGGTATATGTATGTATATTTACCTACATATATCTTAAAGCTGGTATATCCAGCTATAAGTGGCTGGATAAAAAAACACCTCCCTTGATTAAATGGCCAAGATCTTCCTTTTTTTCCTCATATAACTCCTAGTTTCACCTGAATCTTAAATTCCTAAATCTAAATACAGTCACAATCTCTTTCCCTCATAATCTCCTGCTTCCTTGGTTAAAATTTTAATAAATTTTAGACAAGATTTTAAAGTCTGGTTATTCTAATAGTATAAATCCCAAGAATTGAATCATGTCCTTTTCTGTAAAGCAGTTGTTTTTCATAAATTGTCCTTTTCAAACAAAGGACCCATTTGGTGACAAAGTGATTTACAACTTATTTCCTGAAACATTAACTGGGTAATCATTGTGAGCTGCCTTAACAAATCTAGAAGAAAAAAAATTGTACTGAAGTACTGTACAATATTGCAAATAAGCATTTGATACAACACTGCCTGAACTTGCTTACTAGTTGTATTTAACATTTTTAGCATTTGAAGAGAACTGTTGTAAAATACCACAATGCCTTGGGGCATTTCCACCTCTTGTTGATTAATGATATCCAGATGCCATATGTGTTAGGACTGCCTTTATTTCAAGTGATAGAAATTCAAAGACAATTTGTACAAGTTAAAAAATGTGTGTGGGGGGGTAATTTATAATGTATATAATTGGTAAAGAAAATTATCATAATAGCAGGAGACATGACTGGTACGACTACATTTAATTTGAAAGATACTCCCGTATATTCCAGGTCATGAAGTAAAATATTTTCATTGTTTCAAGATTATTAATCTTAAATTTGATTGAGCCAGGACAAGCCACTTTCATATGAAGCCTGAAAATAAGGCAATTTTATAGTTTAACCCAGGGGTCCCCAAACTTTTACACAGGGGGCCAGTTCACTGTCCCTCAGACCGTTGGAGGGCCGGACTATAAAAAAAACTATGAACAAATCCCTATGCACACTACACATATCTTATTTTAAAGTAAAAAAAAAACAAAATGGGAACAAATACAGTATTTAAAATAAAGAACAAGTAAATTTAAATCAACAAACTGACCAGTATTTCAATGGGAACTAGGGGCCTGCTTCTGGCTAATGAAATGGTCAATGTCTGGTTCCGTATTTGTCACTGCTAGCCATAACAAGTGATATGACACGCTTTTGAAGCCGTGACACGTGCATCCTGCGTCACCGGAAGTAGTACTGTATGTGAGCAACACTGCACTTTTCGGCGCCTCCACATACTATGCTCCTGTCACTGACCACCAATGAAAGAGGTGCCCCTTCCAGAAGTACGATGGGGGCCGAATAAATGGCCTGAGGACGTAGTTTGGGGACTCCTGGTTTAACCCATTTGATAATTTTTTTAGCATTCTACATTAGTGAATTAAAATGTTGATTTCTCCATGTCCATACACAAAAATGATGTTGTCCAGTTGTTTATACCAAAAAATCATGACAGTTATATATATTTCTAACGTGAGCAATTCTCTTAAAAATTCTCTTTTCCATATAATATTGTTTGCCTTTCATTTCATTTTGTATAATATGAATTTTGTTAACCCTGCAATTTTTGTTATTTTTGATTTGGATATACTATATATTTTTCATCACTTTTCATAGTCACTTTTTAAAGTAGGTCTGTGTTAGAGTGAATGTCAGTGTTGTTTTGTTCTAAATAGATCTTATAGCTTATGCTTCTTTTGGAGTTTTACCTTGAACCGGGAAAGTTGATTTTATTTATATTCAAATCATCATAGTCAGTAAGAGATAATTTTGGAATTACTTCTGCCATCTTATTTTACATTTCAGACTTTTGTTTTGCATCTTTTAATAACAGATGTATGTTGTCATTATCATTTCATTTTGGCTTGTTGGTTTTGGACCATAAAAACCCTTTTTTCGATACTTAGTACTATATTTTTTGCTCCATAAGACACAATCTTTTTTCCCCAAAAGTGGAGGGGAAAATATTCATGCATCTTATGGAGTGAATATTCATTTTTTTAGCTGCTGCAGGTTCCCAGACAACTAGAAGAGTATTTGAACATTAAAGTCTCTTCTCATTTGTTAATAACAGTGCTAATGGTTGTTAATACTGCTGTTGAGTTTACATTGTTGAAATATTATTGTGGTATATTTTATTAAATATTTTAACATACCATTTGGTTCAGAAATTTTTTTTCTTATTTTCCTCCTTAAAACCCTAGGTGTGTCTTATGGTCAGGTGTGTCTTATGGAGCAAAAAATATGGTAATTTGAAACCTAAAATATTTATTACCTTTCTACCTTTTTTTTTCACCCCCACTAGTATTTTAGTTGGCTCCTTCTGGAATTTTCATGCCACGATATCAACATCAAATGTTACTGTTTTATAACATAGCTTTAACCTTTAGAACAGTGGTCCCCAACCTTTTTTGGGCCATGGGCCGGTTTAATGTCAGAAAATATTTTCACGGACCGGCCTTTAGGGTGGGATGGATAAATGTATCACATGACCGAGACAATCATTACAAAGAAAACTAGATAGAAGGTGACAGAGGACAATCTGACTTTGGGTGATAGGTATGCAACATAAGTGAACGACAAGATAACCTGGAGTTGTTATCTTTGAATATATGTATCCTGATTTATTGATGTCGCCCCATTAAAAATAAAATTATTAAAAAAAAAAAGACTGAGTCTTAGACGGATGTAACAGAGGGAATCTGGTCATTTTTTAAAAATAAAACATCATTCAGACTTAAATATAAATAAAATGGAAATAATGTAAGCTATTTATTCTTTCTCTGAGGACCAGCACCAAATGGCCCATAGACCAGTACTGGTCTGTGGCCTGGGGTTTGGGGACCACTGCTTTAGAATATAATGATTAGCTTTATCTTGGTAACAATAATTGCCAAATAACTGGATATCACTGTAAGTCTTGTAAAGGCATTTTATATAGAACACATTATTTCATACCTTGCAATTTTCAATAATGAAGATTTTTTTCTACTTTTTAAATTATGCAGTATATCCTATACATAAAAAGAATGATTATAAAGCACATTTTAATGATAGAAATAAATGTTTATATACTACCAAGTTTATGTCTAAACTTAATTTTCTTTGCCTTTCTTTATAACTTTATTCTATATATACATATATACATGTGTGTACATGTATGTAAGTATATATATATACACACATACATACATATATACACATATATATATCTTTTATCTTAATGTATTATTTAATTTTGGCTGGTTGAACTCTAATAATATAATCATTCTAGATGTATCATTCTAAGACATTATTTCTCAAAATAACTTTTGAAAAGTATCCAGATTGATATGTATAGCTATAGTTCATAAATTTCCACTGATGTAAAGAATTCTACAATAGGAATATGGTACAAAACATGTGTCCATTTTAACTGGGACTGGATATTCATATACTTATGCAAATTTCCTGATACTAAGTATGAGTACAAGTAGGTTCTTGTTTTGTTTTACTTTGAATATTTCTTGCCAGTCCCTTCTGGCTTCAAGTGTTTCTGTTGAGAAGTCAGATGTCATCCTTATAGGGACTCCTCTGTAGGTAATTAACTGCTTTTCTTTTAAAGCTTTTAGTATTCTTTCTTTGCCTCTTAATTTTGGAATTTTAATTATGATGTGTCTTGGTGTAGGCCTCCTTGGGTTCCTCCTTAATGGGATTCTCTGTGCTTCTTGAACTTGTGTGACTTTTTCCTTCATCAATTTAGGAAAATTTTCAGCTATGATTTTTTCAAACAGGTTCTCTATCCCTTGTTCGGTCTCTTGTCCTTCAGGAACCTGTATGATGTGGATGTTGTTTCTCTTCATTTTATCACAGAACTTTCTTAGAGTTTCCTCAGACTTTTTGAGCCTCTTCCCATTTTACTGCTCTGCTTCTGTGCTTTTGTTGATATTGTCCTCTAACTCACTGTTTCAATCCTCTGCTTCATGCAGCCTGCTGTTAATTCCTTCTAGTGCAGTCTTCATTTCTGATATTGTATTTGTCATTTCTGACTGGTTCTTTTTCATGATTTCAATGTCCTTTTTGATGCTTGCTATCTCTTTATTTAGGTGCTCATTATGTCCATCCATTGTTGCTCTAATCTCCTTAAGCATCCTAAAAATCATTGTTTTAAACTCTTCATCTGGTAGTTTGGTTACTTCCATTTCAGTTTTTTTTCTGGGGCTTCTCTTGTTGATTCATTTGGGTTGTATTTCTCTGCTGCCCCTTTGTCTCTATATTAGGTAGCACTACTTTGAAATTTGTCATAGTGTCTTTATGAGGAAGATGGGCTTGGTGTTACTGACCTCCAGGCCACCTGATTTCCTTGCTCTAAGAATGCTTCTTGAGGGTAGTATTTTCCCTCCTGTTGTAAGTATTGAAGGCAGCTGGTCCTTCCATGGGTGCGGTTACCCCTTCAGACTGGCTGGCTGTAAGGGTCAACAATGATCATGTGTATTAGACACTGTGCGATATCTGTCATGCTGGGCATATTTATTCTCAGTGTCTGGTGCCTCTTGGACTTCTCTTTTGTGCATGCTGCTTGTGTAGTTAGCTCAGTCTAGGGTTGGTGCTATCTACCACCCACTATTGGTTGTGTAGGTATTAGGTCTTCTTGGGTTGGCATTAGCCATTGTTTGTAACCTGACTTGGGCTACCTGTCTGGAGCTGCTGCTCTGTTTGCTGTTTGTGTCTGCATTTTCTGTGCTTGGGTAGTGTAGGAGGGGCCAGCCTGTGAATAAGGATCAGCTTCCTCCTGCTTAGAGATATTAGAAGCTCTTTAAAAGCCCCAAGCTCCATAAGAGTTGCCTCCATTTTTCAGCTGTTCCACCTCCTCTTGCAACTGCTTGGTCTTCCTACAAATCTTTCATAGAAAGACTGTAGTATGAGCCCAGACTGGCCTCATCTAGTCAACACCTCTACAGGTTGCAAGCTTGTTGGATTAGAGCAGCTGAGGTTGGGAATACAATGTTAGTAGGATCTCCTACTTCAGGGGTCTCTTGGTCCATAGCTCAGTACAGGGAATGTGGCCCCTACTCCATAGCCTAAACCCTCAGCCACTGCTAGATACTCAAATTTTATTTCTCCCCAACAAGGTGAGCAGCAGGTTCAGACTGAGTGTGGCTGACAGTCCCCTCTGCAGAAGTTCTTACACCTGGTGACACCTTGGTCTTAGGAAGGAAGACTGAGAGAGTCCTCTCTTGGGGCTGACTGTGCCCCGCCCCAGAAAGGGACTAAGCCCCTTGACCAGATCCAACAATATGCTCACAGGGACCCACACATTAAATGTCCAAGCCCCAAGCTTCTCTCCCTTCACCCTGTGGAATCTAGCCCAGCAGGGTGGGATATCCAGCACCCAAGGCCAGCCAACTGTGAAGCTCTACTCTATCCAATGCACACGAGCTGCTGTGCCTGTGCTGTTCACAGAGAGCAGAACTTGCCTCAGCTGGGCCAGGTGTGAGGAGTCCTTCCTTATGATACCACTCTAGCAAGGGTTTTAGGTCCTAAACTAATGTTCTCTGCAGCTGGCCATTGAATGTGTCAGCCCTGGGCCTACCTGGCAAGAACCCAGTGCAAACCATTGGGAGACATTGCCCATGACTGGCCCTCAGCAACCTTCTTGGAGCTACAAGCAATCCAGAGTTTGGGGCTGCCTCTGCTGGGCTCAGGTGCACATGGAAATACCAAACTTCACACCTAGGCTGGCTTTTACCCACACTGGGCCTGGGTCAAGGTCCATGTAAAAGGCCAAATTTCTCTGAGTACCACCTCCTACAGCCTTTGTTGGCTGCTTGTTGGGCTTGGCCACTAAAAAAAAATCTCTGGTAGAGTAAGGGTCAACAATGGGCCTGCAGCAATTCAGAGATTAGGAAGGGTGATGGGTGTGGCTTCGCCCTCTGCCTTAGATGTCAGTCTGTCCAGACTTTTTTTACAGACCTCAGTGGATGCGGCCCCAGGAGTCCAGTGAGAGTGGCCTCTGAGACCCAGAGGTGTGGTGTGCCCACACTCCAGACAGTTTCTACTGAGTCTCCCATGGGGCATAAGGACCAGTCTTAGACTCCGGAGCATGTGGGGGAAAGCTCCAGCCTCAATGCAAGAAAAGTGAATCACTAACATACCCCCTGCTTCCTGGCCTCTCAGAATGACCCATTACTATCCTGGGGTAGGGAGACTACTGAAGGCAGAGCAGTTGCTTTTCCCTAGGCTGATGCAGCTCAGAGGGGACTGCTCACCCATGAAAGATGGTGACTGTAGTACTGAAAAATGACTCAGCACAGGGGTTCTGGTGGCCATCCCCCACAGTGTTTTTCCATGGGCCTCCAACTTCACATTCTCCTCATGAACTCTAGTCCTCTCAGCTGTCCCTCCACCAGAGACCGAGGTAAGTGGCTGTGAATGAGATTTTCTGCGCTGGCTTTTTAAGACAGAGCCTGTGTCTCCAAGAGCTCTATCTCTTTCTTGGAGACAGAAACCTTGGTTCTTTTAACCACCAAATGCTGTATGGGTGCCATTTCTAGGCTCTGGGGCTGTAGGCTGTGGCACCAGGCCTGGAGCTGAACACCCACACCTCTCAGGGCGACCCACCTATAGTGAGAGTCCCTCGGGATCCTCAGCCGCAAACCTTTCCACATCTCTACCCTTCCTACCAGTCTCAGTGTGGCTTCTTCTGTGATCCTTGGTTACAGACTCCTCTTTGTTTAGTCCAAAGTTGGCTTTACAAAATGACTATTCTTATACAGTGTGTCTGTAAAGTCATGGTGCACTTTTGACTGGTCACAGAAAAGCAACAAAAGATGATAGAAATATGAAATCTTAACCAAATATTGCATAAAAGGAAAACCCTCCCAGTTTCTGTAGGATGATGTGGCAGCATGTGCACATGCACAGATGATGACATAATACCATGTATACAGCAGAGCAGCCCACGGCCATGCCAGTTGAGATGTGGATGGTACAGAGGAAAGTTCAGTGTGTTCTGTGGCTCGCTAAATTAGAATCCGTGACCAAAGTGCAACATGAATATCGGCACATTTATAACAAAGTGCCACCATATAAGAATAACATTACTCAGTGGGATAAGCAGTTGAAGGAAACCGGCAGTTTGGTGGAGAAACCCTATTCTGGTAGGCCATCAGTCAGTGACGAGTCTGTAGAGGCTATACGGGACAGCTACCTAAGGAGCCCTAAAAAATCTGTGCATGAGCCCACATCAAACTGCACTGAATAGGTATGAAACTGGGACAGTTTTCCTTTTATTTGGTGCAGATTTCACATTTCTATCATCTTTTGTTGCTTTCCTGTGACCAGTCAAAAGTGTACCATGACTTTACGGACACACTGTACTAAGTTGTAATCCAATTTGGTTCTGGGAGGTGACAGTTGAAATGTCTGCCTACTCCTTCACCATCTTGGAATCTCTCAACATATGCTCTTATATTGTCAACTAAAGTTGTAAAGTTTTGTCATCCATATTAAAGTTCAGTCCATCTAGAATTTGTGTTTGTGTGTGGGGGAGAGGGTATGCATGCGCACAATGTGAAGTAGAATTTAAATATTTCAAATATATAATTTTTTTCACATTTACTTTTTTTTTCAATAATTTTATTTTTTAATGGGGCGACATCAATAAATCAGGATACATATATTCAAAGATAACAAGTCCAGGTTATCTTGTCATTCAATTATGTTGCATACCCATCACCCAAAGTCAGATTGTCCTCTGTCACCTTCTATCTAGTTTTCTTTGTGCCCCTCCCCCTCCCCCTTTTCCCTCTCCCTCTCCCCCCTCCCCCTGTAACCACCACACTCTTATCAATGTCTCTTAGTTTCACTTCTATGTCCCACCTACGTATGGAATAATGCAGTTCCTGTTTTTTTCTGATTTACTTATTTCACTTCGTATAATGTTATCAAGATCATACCATTTTGCTGTAAATGATCTGATGTCATCATTTCTTATGGCTGAGTAGTATTCCATAGTGTATATGTGCCACATCTTCTTTATCCAGTCATCTATTGACGGGCTTTTTGGTTGTTTCCATGTCCTGGCCACTGTGAACAATGCTGCAATAAACATGGGGCTGCATGTGTCTTTACGTATCAATGTTTCTGAGTTTTGGGGGGTATATACCCAGTAGAGGGATTGCTATGTCATAAGGTAGTTCTATTTTCAGTTTTTTGAGGAACCACCATACTTTCTTCCATAATGGTTGTATTACTTTACATTCCCACCAACAGTGTATGAGGGTTCCTTTTTCTGCACAGCCTCTCCAACATTTGCTATTACCTGTCTTGTTAATAATAGCTAATCTAACAGATGTGAGGTGGTATCTCATTGCAGTTTTGATTTGCATTTCTCTAATAACTAAAAAAGATGAGTATCTTTTCATATATCTGTTGGCCATTTGTACTTCCTCCTGGGAGAAGTGTCTGTTCATATCCTCTTCCCATTTTTTTATTGGATTGTTTGTTTGTTTGTTGTTGAGTTTTATGAGTTCTTTGTATATTTTGGATATTAGGCCCTTATCTAAGCTGTTGTTTGAAAATATCATTTCCCATTTAGTTGGCTTTCTGTTTATTTTGTTTTCAGTTTCTCTTGCTGAGCAAAAACTTCTTAGTCTGATGTAGTCCCATTCATTAATTTTTGCCTTCACTTCTCTTGCCTTTGGAGTCAAATTCATAAAATGCCCTTTAAAACCCAGGTCCATGAGTTTAGTACCTATGTCTTCTTCTATGTACTTAATTGTTTCAGGTCTTATGTTTAGATCTTTGATCAATTTTGAGTTAATTTTAGTACAGGGGGACAAACTGTAGTCCAGTTTCATTCTTTTGCATGTGGCTTTCCAGTTTTCCCAGGACCATTTATTGAAGAGGCTTTCTTTTCTCCATTGTGTGTTGTTGGCCCCTTTATCAAAAACTATTTGACTATATATATGTGCTTTTATTACTGGATTTTCTATTCTGTTCCATTGGTCTAAGTGTCTATTTTTTTGCCCAAACCATGCTGTTTTGATTATCGTGGCCCTATAATATAGTTTGAAGTCAGGTATTGTAATGCCCCCGCTTCATTCTTTTTCTTTAGGATTGCTTTGGCTATTCGGGGTTTTCTATAATTCCATATAAATCTGATGATTTTTTGCTCTATTGCTTTAAAAAATGTCATTGGAATTTTGATGGGAATTGCATTAAATTTGTATATTGTTTTGGGTAATATGGCCATCTTGATTATATTTATTCTTCCTAACCAAGAACAAGGTATCTTCTTCCATCTCATTATATCTTTTTTGATTTCCCTTAACAATGGTTTATAGTTTTCATTATATAAGTCCTTTACATTCTTTGTTATGTTTATTCCTAAGTATTTTATTTTTTTGTTGCAATCGTGAAGGAGATTATTCTTTTGAGTTCATTCTCAATTCTTTCATTGTTGGCATATAAAAAGGCTATTGACTTCTGTATGTTAATTTTGTATCCTGCGACCTTACTGTATTGGTTTATTGTTTCTAGTAGTCTTTTTGTGGATTCTTTGGGGGTTTTGATGTATAGGATCATACCATCTGCAAAAAGTGATACCTTTACTTCTTCTCTTCCGATATAGATGCCTTTTATTTCTTTGTCTTGTCTGATTTCTCTGGCTAGAACCTCTAGTACCATATTAAATAAGAGTGGAAGAGTGGACAACCTGTCTTGTTCCTGATTTAGGGGGGAAAGCCTTCAGTTTAGTGCCATTTAATATGATGTTAGCTGATAGTTTATCATATATGGCCTTTATCATGTTGAGATATTTTCCTTCTATACCTATTTTGTTGAGAGTCTTAAACATAAAATTGTGTTGTATTTTATCGAAAGCCTTTTCTGCGTCTATTGATAAGATCATGTGGGTTTTGTTCTTTGTTTTGTTGATATGGTGTATTACGTTAACCGTTTTACGAATGTTGAACCATCCTTGAGATTCTGGGATGAATCCCACTTGATCATGATGTATTATTTTTTTAATATGTTGTTGTATTTGATTTGCTAGTATTTTGTTTAATATTTTAGCATCTGTATTCATTAGAGATATTGCTCTGTAGTTTTCTTTCTTTGTGCCATCCTTTCCTGGTTTTGGTATGAGAGTTATGTTGACCTCATAAAATGTGTTTGGAAGTATTGCTTCTTCTTCAATTTTTTGGAAGACTTTCAGTAGAATAGAAACCAAGTCTTCTTTGAATGTTTGATAAAATTCGCTGGTATAGCCGTCAGGGCCTGGACTTTTATTTTTGGGGAGGTTTTTAATGGTTTTTTCTATTTCTTCTCTACTAATAGGTCTGTTTAGGCTTTCTGCTTCTTCTTGACTCAGTCTAGGAAGGTTGTATTGTTCTAGAAATTTATCCATTTCTTCTGGATTGTTGAATTCAGTGGCATAAAGTTTTTCATAGTATTCTACAATAATTCTTTGTATATCTACGGTGTCTGTGGTGATTTCTCCTCTTTCATTTTGGATTTTGTTTATATGAGTTCTTTCTCTTTTTTCCTTGGTAAGTCTTGCCAAGGGTTTGTCAACTTTGTTGATCTTTTCAAAGAACCAGCTCCTTGTTCTATTAATTTTTTCTATAGTTTTTCTGTTCTCTAATTCATTTATTTCTGCTCTGATTTTTATTATCTCCTTTCTTCGGCTGGTTTTGGGTTGTCTTTTTTCTTCTTTTACTAGTTCCTTAAGGTGTGAAGTTAAGTGGTTCACTTGGGCTCTCTCTTGTTTGTTCATATATGCCTGAAGTGATATGAACTTCCTTCTTATCACTGCTTTTGCTGCATCCCATAGATTCTGATATGTCGTATTTTCATTTTCATTAGTCTGTATATATCTTTTGATCTCTGCACTTATTTCTTCTTTGACCCATTCATTTTTTATAAGTATGTTGTTTAGTTTCCACATTTTTGTGGGATTTTTTTCCTCTTTTTTGCAGTTGAATTCTAGTTTCAAAGCTTTATGATCAGAAAATATGCTTCGTACAACTTCGATTTTTCTGTATTTGCTGATGTTGTTTTAGTGGCCCAACATATGGTCAAGTCTTGAGAATGATCCATGTACACTGGAGAAAAAAGTATACTCAGTCACTTTCTGATGAAATGTCCTGTAGATGTCTATCATATCCAGGTGCTCTAGTGTTTTGTTTAAAGCCACTATGTCTTTGTTGATTCTCTGTTTGGATGACCAATCTAGAGCCGTCAGCGGGGTATTGAGATCACCAAGTATGATTGTATTTTTGTCAGTTTTTGTTTTAAGGTCAATAAGTAGCTCTATTATATATTTTGGTGCTCCTTGGTTTGGTGCATATATATTAAGAATTGTTATGTCTTCTTGATTCAGTGCCCTTTAACCATTATGAAATGGCCATTTTTGTCTCTGAGTACTTTTGCTGTCTTGTAGTCAGCATTATCAGATATGAGTATTGCTACGCCTGCTTTTTTTTGGATGTTATTTGCTTGGAGTATTGTTTTCCAGCCTTTCACTTTGAATTTGTTTTTATCCTTGTTACTTAGGTGAGTTTCCTGTAGGCAGCATACAGTTGGATTTTCTTTTTTAATCCATTCTGCTACTCTGTGCCTTTTTATTGGTGAGTTTAATCCGTTTACATTTAGTGTAATTATTGACACTTGTGAGTTCCCTATTGCCATTTTACAGATTGCTTTCTGTTAGTTTTGTGTCTTGTTTGATCCTTCTCTTTCGTTTTTCGATCTTTTGTTTTTATTTGGTTGTATTCCATACATCTTTCCTCTGTTGCTATCTTTTTTATCTCATGTGCTTCTGTGGTGGTTTTTTCAATGCTGGTTACCTTTAAGTAATGAAAAGTGTTCCTAACCTGTTCATTGTAGCACACTATTTTGTGAGTACTTTTGCACTCCATCGTCCTTTGCTACTGTTAATCTCCATCCTCTCCTCCCCCCCTTTTTTTGTTGTTGTCACAGTTTAAATTTGGTTTTATTGTGTTTTTCTTGGAGCTTTTACTTGTGGCTTTGTTTTTTTTTTTTGTTCTTTGTATCTGATTGGAGAACCCCCTTTAGTAGTTCCTGGAGTGGGGGTTTTCCTTTGATAAATTCCCTCATCTTTTCTGTATCTGTGAATGTTTTTATTTCTCCTTCTTATTTAAAGGATAGCTTTGATGGGTATAGTATTCATGGCTGGACGTTTCTCTCTTTCAGGACTTTAAATATTGGGGTCCACTCTCTTCTAGCTTGTAGAGTTTCTGCTGAGAAATCTGATGATAATCTAATGGGCCTTCCTTTATATGTTGTATTCTTCTTTTCCCTGGCTGCCTTGACAATTTTTTCTTTGCCGTTGGTTTGTGCCAATTTCATTATGATGTGCCTTGGAGTAGGTTTGTTGGGGTTAAGAAAACTCGGAGTTCTGTTTGCTTCTTGAACTTGAGGCTTTAGTTTTTTCTACAGGCTTGGGAAGTTCTCATCTATTATTTGTTTGAGTATGTTCTCCATTCCATTTTCTCTCTCTTCTCCCTCCTCTTCTATGTATTATTCTTATGTTATTCTTTTTGATGGAGTCAGATAATTCTTGTAGGACTATCTCTTTTTCTTTTTAATTTTTGAGTCTCTTTCTTCTTCTCTCTGTTGTGCCTCAAGTTGCTTGTCTTCTATTTCACTAATCCTCTCTTCTATCTGGCCTGTTCTATTAGCTAAGCCTGATACCTCATTTTTCAGCTCGTGAATTGAGTTTTTCACTTCTGTTTGATTTGTTTTTATAGTTTCAATTTCCTTGGAAATGTATTTTTTGTGTTCATTGAGTTGTTTTCTGAGCTCCCTAAATTGCCTTTCTTTGTTTTCTTGTATATCTCGGAGGATTTTTAGGATTTCTATCTTGAATTCTCTGTCATTTAGCTCCAAGGTTTCCAATATATTAAATTTTTTCTCCATAGATTTTTCCTCACCTAGCTGTGTTACCTCTCTTTCTTTTGTATCCATGATATTCGATTTTCTCTTCCTTATTGGCATCTGAGGTGGTTTTGTTGATAGTATTAATGAGATTTAATAAAGAATAAAAAGTTAAAAAAATAATAAATCGAAGAGTTGTTTTTTTAAAAAAAATTAATAATGAAATAAAGAAAAATAAAATAAAATAAAAATTTTAAAAAAAAGAAAATTTAAAAAATTTTCCCCCCTCCTTTTTTCCTCTCCTCTCTTCTCCCCTCGTTCTTGAGAAAATCTTGTGGTGAACTGTGAATTATATTGTATTAAATAGCACAAACAATGCCTGTAATGGAGGGCCTGAATTGGGGAAAAGTAATAAAGGGGCAAAAAAAAAAAGAAAAAAGAAGGGGGTATGGATCCACAAAAAGCAAATAAGGAAAAAATTTGGGTCAAGAATAAAATAATTTGCTTCTAGGTGTTGTTTGACTAAGAGTTATGATGAGAGGAATAAGAGGGAAACTGGAAAATGGAGGGACAAATTAAAAAATTACTATTGTATTTAGTGGAACAAGAACTAGATAAAATGGGGAGCCAGGGATGGGAGCACTGCTAGTGAGTCAAAAAGATGATGTTAAAAAACCCCAAAATGCCACAAACATAAGTTTGAGTTCCAGATAAGATAATTTGTTTGTTATTGAGGTTTGAATGAGAGGAGACATAAAGGAGAAAGGAAGAAACTAATATAGATGGAGAAAAGAAAGAGAGAGAGAAAAAAAAGAGGGAACCACTAAAAGAAGAAAAAAGAGGAGAGAGAGAGAGATAGAGAGAGAGAGTTAAGGGTTTTGGAGTGCAACCCTCATAGAGAGAAAGGAAGAGGAAAGAAAAGATAATGGGAGATGTAACACTTATGGGTAGTGTAGTTCAAGGTGAGGAGAGAGTAAGACCGGCAAAGAGTTAATTGACCAAATTGGAGAAGAAAAAAAATATCAAGAATGAAGATAAGAGAAACAAACGAACAAATATAATAAAATGGGATAGGTTATGAAGTCTGCGGATTATTCTTGATTTTGAGAGGTTATCTTCTTGCTGTTTCTTTTCTCTCCCTCTTTCTGGTTGGTGACTCTGTACCCTGGGTTCTGCCCCTTTGGCACGCTCAGGTAGAGGTTTGAAGTTGATAAGTCTCTATGGCAGGGGTCCCCAAACTACGGCCCGCAGGCCGTATGTGGACCCCTGAGGCCATTTATCTGGCCCCTGCTGCACTTCTGGAAGGGGCACCTCTTTCATTGGTGGTCAGCAAGAGGAGCATAGTTCCCATTGAAATACTGGTCAGTTTGTTGATTTAAATTTACTTGTTCTTTATTTTAAATATTGTATATGTTCCCGTTTTGTTTTTTTACTTTAAAGATATGTGCAGTGTGCATAGGGATTTGTTCATAGTTTTTTTTATAGCCTGGCCCTCCAACGGTCTGAGGGACAGTGAACTGGCCCCCTGTGTAAAAAGTTTGGGGACCCCTGCTCTATGGCAATGTCATGTATTGTGCTTTAGTCTCGTTGGCAGTCGAGGCTCATTAGCACTTATAGGCTCCGCCAGTGAGAGAGTCTGTGTTCCTGGAGCCTTTTTCCTAGTCTTTCCTTCCTCAATTAGTAGCCTGATAATCCAGCTATGGGGTTGCTGTTGCCTCTGCCTGGATAGTAAGAGGCTCAAAGAGCTGGCAACTCCCCACTCTATTCCCACTCAGCACAGGGCTCTGGGTAAGGCTCAGTCAGTCAGAGCTGCTAGCATAATCAGGCGGGGCTTCCGCCCACTCAAAGACCTCTGGCTCTGCCACTCTGTCTGGTAACACGGGTGGGCGCCCACTCCCGGGGCGCTTGGAGGAAACTCTTGCTCACTATCTGCGCGCGCAGACCGGGATATCAGGCTGGAAGTCTCACACTCTGAGTGAAACCCCCACTCGCATGGAAAAGTTGCAGCGTTGGAATTGGCTCTCGCTCTGTCCCCGTGCGTGGCTTTTTCAAGGCACTGGGGCAGCTTGAGATTCAGCTTTTGGCCCACACAAAGGCCCCTGACTCTGCCCCTCTCTGGGGTAACACTGTCGCACACTGCCAAGGCACTCGGAGGAATCTCTCGCTCACTATCTGCTCGCGCCGACCAGGATATCAGGCCAGCTGCCTCATCCTCTGGGTGAAACCCCCACCTGCACGAAAAAGTTCCAGCATTGGAATTAGTTCTCGCTCCCTCCCCATGCGCGGCTTGTTCAAGGCGCTGGGGCGGCCCGGAGATTCTGCTTTTGGCCCACACAAAGGCCTCTGACTCTGCCTCTCTGTGGGATAACACAGGCGCCCACTCCCGGGGTTTTCAAAGGAATCTCTCGCTCACTATCTGCGCGCGCCGACCAGGAGATCGGGGAAATTTGCTACCCTACTTGTCTTTCTTTGTCTGGGTTTGGCACGAGTGTTAGTTTGTATTGCCCAGATTGGCACAGGAACAGTTTTTCCTCAGCTTGGATCTCCATGCCACAGCCTGGTTTGGCCATTTGTGCCGCGGCCTGGATCTATTCACCCCCTTTGCCCTCCTTAGTTTCTATATTCTCAGTTCCCAGTGAAAGCCGCCCTGTTTAGGTTGGTGAGGAAGGCAGAGCATTTCTTACTCCCTATTTCCTTCGGGGTTTGGTTATATATTTAGCCAATTTTTCGCTCGACCATACCTTCGGGTGTATTGTGTAACATCTGGAGGCTCCAAGGATAAGTTTTTCTGTTTCTGGTTGATGATCTTGTGGAGTTTAGGGGGAGATTTGTCGGTATCACTTCCTACCCCACCATTACTCTGACGTCATCTCTCACATTTACTTTTGTTAAATCAATTGTCTTGGCTTCATTTATTAGATTCTCCATGCATTCCCTACTTTTATCCAATGCCAGATCTGTCAGAAATTAAGCTTCTATACATTTATGAATCTGTTTCAAAGTTCACTATTTTTGCTATTTAATTTACTTGTATCTCACAGATTCTAAACTGTGTTCATTACTGTATTCTTATTTTTTTGATACCAAAAAGAGTAAAAATAAAAACTCTTCTCCAGAACCTTTTCATTAGGAATAACTTTGTTATTTAGGATAATTTTTTCATTCACATAAATTTAATTTTGGAAAGTTTTTTTAAAAAACAATCTGTGATTTTTACTGGCATTGCATTCAATTTAGAAGTTACTTTTGGGAGAATTAACATTATAAAGATATTTTCTCACTATTTATTGGCATATTTAATTTATCTACTTACTCAGGGGTCCTTTAGTGACTTTTAATCATGTCTGATTTTTCTTATTACTTTCCATAGAAGTCATTAAAAATTTTATATTTTGTTACTAACATAAACAATATGCTTTAAAATTGAATGCTTTTAAATTAAAAATAATGATAATAATAAAATTGAATGCTTTGGTTATCTATTATTTTGAGATATACCACCCCAAATTTTAGTCACTTAGAAAAAAAATAATACATTGTTTGTCATAATTCCACCATCTGGGCTGGACCAGGCTAGGTAATATCTTTGCTCCACATGATGTCATGTAGAACTAAAGAGTACAAGATGGTTCCTTTACTCATATGATTGTTATCTCTGCCAGACTATATGGAAAACTTGGACAGGATAAGTATGTCTCCCTCTCTATTTGGTCTCTCCATGTGGATTGCTTTCGTTTGCTCAGACCTTGGTGGTCTGAGGATAGTGAGACTTCTGAGATGATGGCTGGCTCTCAGGAGAAAAAAGTGGAAGTCCTGAGATCTCCTCAAGGGTACTGTATTGGCACAGCATAACTACTATTCCATTATATTGGGAAAATCCAATCACAAATTCAGCCTGATTTCAAGAGAACAAAGAAATAGACTCTACTTCTTGATATGAGGAGTTGTGAGTTCATATAAAGAGGGATGGACTTCATGGAGGACTCAGGCCACAACAATTCATATGACTTCCACATGCCAAATATGTTCACCCTCACTCAGCGTCCCAACATTTCATTCCACTTCAGTATAACACTCAGGTTTTTAATGCAAGATCTTGTCTAAATATGGGCTGCCTACAAGAGTAGATGATGCTCCACAGATGCAGTCTCTCAGGTGAACAGACCTGTAAACTAAAAATTGCATGTTATTTGCCATCCAAAATTCCCAACAAATAATGATGAGGCAAGAATATCATAACTTCCTTAGATACCCCTGTTCAAAAAAGTAGAACGAGGAATGCATACAGCAATTTAACTGTCCCATAGCAATACTAAAATACAGTGGTACCTTGAGATATGAACAGACCAACATACAAATTTTTAAGATATGAGCTGCGACTTGGTCTGTATTTTTGTTCAAGATATGAGAGAAATTCCGAGATATGAGTCATGATTTGGGAGGCTGCCGCTAGTTGGCATGTTGGTGCACGGGTCTAATAATGGCAGTTTGATATACAAGTTGACTGACTTACGAGTTAGGTTACAGAACAAATTAAATTCATATCTCAAAGTACCACTGTATAGCCAAATATATGTTTCTAGGTCCCTCTGCTCCAAGAGCAAGAAATGTTTCTACATTTGTTCCAGTTCTGTTCTATTGGAATATTTCTCTGTGGTTCATGACTCTGCCTTCTGAGTCATCTTTCCTTTTCCATAAGAAACATTCCATGTTGGCAGCTGAATACCTTTCTCATCATGCCTTTTGCTTATGGAAGGTTAGGGATCCTGAGACCTCTTTTAATTTTTTTATTGCTTTACTCTTTTTTTGTCCAGACTGGCAATGATCTCTTCAGTAAATTTTCTTAAAAGATTGGTGGGTTTTCTAAGAATTTTATTTTAGTTGACTCCGTTAGATAAAAGTTGCACCTACAGTATCTTCAATGCTCTCTTCAAGTCAGAATGCCGTGAGACAACACACTTAAAATTTTTAGATACCTTCCTGTCTGACTTTAAAAGGTGTTTGAGGCACTGACTCCAATCTTCTGGATGTTTTCAGAAAGGATCTCATAGCCACATACTTTATTTCATCTTAATCCGAAGGTATAGGTATTTTACTGACACCTCCCTGTGTTTGATCTTTTACTTGAGGCCATTTTTTATTCTGAGGACATATTGCCAACTGGAGAGTCTGGTGATAAGTAGTATCATTTTAGCATGTTCTAGATTGGATTTTTAAATTCTGGTATGAATGGAGCAGTTTCTTTTCTACTTTATCTTTCTGTTCATGTACTTTATCATAGACAGCTTATAAAATCCTGCCTGGAAATCTCATCAGCCAAATCCACAAGTTTATTAGGTACACTTTCTTTTTTCCATATATTTGAAGATAATGGCACTGCCAAACATTGTACCACTAGATAACACAGGTTGTCCTCTTCACCAGCTTTCAACAACAATTTCCTCACTCCCTTTAGGCCTCCTTTCGCTCACTGTTCAATCCCAAAGCCAAGTCCATGTCGTGGGTTTTTGTTTTGGCCGCACCACACATCTAGACATGACATTCTGTTATGGCTATCTATTGCTACTTAACAAACTGCCCCAAAACTTAGTGGCTGAAAACACAAATGTATTACTCTTTTTTATGCTTCTCCAATATGTATTGTGCTCAGCTGGGCTGTTCCTCTGTCCTAGATAATGACTTCCAGAGCTGGACTATTCATGATGGCTCCTTCCCTCACATGGTTATGCCTCAGGTGGGCTGGACGGGTTGCCAGGTCTGGCAAGGCATTTCTTTCTCTCTTCATGTGGCCAGATTATGTTCCTTCACAGCACAGTGTCTCAGGGCAATTTGACTTCTTATGTGTATGCTGGCTTCTAACAGAAAGAGAACCAGCTGCCAAGCCCCTTACATACTAGGTCTGGAGTTGGCATGGCATTATGTCTACCACCACTTTCCATCTGGGAAGTCCAGAGTCAAAAAGATCAGAGAAATGGGTCCCATCTCTTACTGTGTGGAAAAATATGGGTATTGATAGTGACCACATTTGGTAACCTTGTTAAAATTTTCTTTCTAATTTTTTAAAGTTGAGACATGGTATCTTTTATCAAAAAATCTTCAGAAATTTGTATTTGTATAAATTTGTCTATCAATTTTTTCAATTTTTATTTTGTGCAGATAATTTATCTTTAATAGATATTCTTTTTATTTCTAATTATTATGCTATCAAATATTCTTAATTTTCTATGTAAACATTTTATCATCTGTGGCAAGGATTCCCAGTATAATCAAATCGCTGTCTTGGCTTAGATTTGATTATTCACAAAACAATACCAACTATTCATGTGCTTCTACTGCAAGCTAATTCTAGAACTTACATTTTATAAGTTCCTACTAATGTGAGCAAATCTGGACCAAACAAATTCTTAGCAAAAAACTATTTAAAAAAATAAGTATCTGTACAATATTTAGAGGAGCATATTGCATTCTTAAAAGAATATCTGTTCTCAAATATAATTGCTGTAAAAAGACTAAGTGTAGCAGTTCTAGTGTTCTTCTCTGAAGCAATTGTGTTGGAACTGACAGATAACCTTTATTTTAATAATGCCTCATTTCAATATGGCATAGTTTGCAAACACAATAACCAAATATTTGCTGTTTTGGAAATCCTCACTCAAAAGATGAATCAAGGACCAGAGCAGCTGAGTGTCTCAATTTTCCCATTACACCTACCAGCTTTATGTCTTGTAAACATTGTTTGACCTACAAGAGTCTCCGTGTTGCCATCTTTAACATGGAACTAATAATTATCGCCTTGCCTATGGGAGGCAATTACTATGAACATGGCATCAAGAGATTTATATAAAATCAATTTCTAAAATTATAAGAATTTCAAAATGTATAAGGCAACATTTTTATAACAAAATTTCTTACATAAAAACAGGATATTTCCCAGAAATATATTTGTTAGCTCTCTTGTTGCCATAATTTCCTGGAGCCCACAGTTCCAGTACTTGAACTTGTCATGGTTTTATTATTGCTGGCCCAGAGTAGGAGTTCTTGGAGCCTGAAATCATCTTTGGGACATCTATAAAAGCTGATGAAATCTCTATTGTCTTTCTGTTGTCCTCCTGCTGTTGTTTGCTTTCACTATTTTCTCCTTATATTTCATATTCTACATGAGGATTTATTTTATTTACCCTGCTCACATATTCTTGATATATATATATATTTAACGAAGGACTTGTGTCTTTTAACTATTGGAATTGTTCAGCCATTCTCTCTCTCTCTCTCTCTCTTTCTCTTTTTAATTATTTATTTATTTATTGCCTGTCTTAGGTTCTCATTCTTCTTTCTTTTTGTAATTCCTGTTAAACTTCTTCTGGATCAATTTGTTCGTGTCTCCATGTTTTTTTCTTTTGTTTTGTTTTCTTTTATTAACTTCCTCTGATATCGCCCATCTGTTTATCACTCTAGAACATATTCTGGTTGATTTCTTAAGACTCGTTATCTACTTCAGTTTGTTTCTTTGTTCAAGTCTGCCTTTTTGCTTTCTCTTTTCTTGTTTTCTTGTGGTTTCAGTTTCTTCCTTTTCTCTTTAATGACAGGAAGCTTACTAACTTCCTATTTTTGCTTACCTACCTATATATTGTTACTGAAATACTAATTTCCCTGGGGGGTATTTGTTTTGTTTTGCACCTGATAAATCTCTCTTCCCTAGTTCAACTCCTTGGTGTGGCTTATAATTTTTTAATGTTTAGCTTATTACAGCTTTTCACAAATATTTTAGTTTTGCTTTTCTTCTGGATGAATGCATTATATTTTTTGCATGCACTGAACTTAGTTGTTGCTAAAGTGACTCTCTTTAGAAAGTAAAATGTAAAAACAATTAACTTGTGTTGTTTACTTGTGAAGTTTCAAAAGCCAGAACTTTATTCCTCACATTCCCTTGTTCCTGCCTTGCCAATAATAACTGTCAAGTTGTTGCCTCAGTCAGTCTGAGTGCTGATGAGCTAGGGGACAATACTGATGGGTCCTCTGCCAGCCCCAGCTAGAGTGCAGTATGATACAGAGTAAAGTGGCCTATCCTGACTGAATTATCTTCATCATGGTTCACACTTTGTAGCTTGCCTTTATTTCCCAGAAGAAAGAATTCTAACAGGTATCTATTTTAAGTTCAGGTATGTATTAAAATTGTCCTGGTTATTAGCATCTCTATGGCTTTATAGTGGAAAAGAAAGCCTTTCAATATTAGCTAATTTGACTATGTTGCTGGAAACCAGCAATTAAATTGTTGATCATTCAGTATACAATTTTAAATTCATTTCTAACAAAAGGCATAATACATGCATATTATTTGCTTTCAACTTATGCCTATTACTGAATCTAATAGAGATGCAAACTTCCATAATTAGGATCAACAGGTAGATCAACTTGTCGTGATGAAGATTTACAATTATTCTGCTCTTTTGGAAAGAAATAATCTTATTATTTTTAAGTACGTATAATTTATTTTAAATTTTGGTTTTTTGTATTTTTCCAAAGTGAGGGGAGGGACAGACAGACAGATTCTCCCATGCGCCCAACCAGGATCCACCCGGCATGCCCAGCAGGGGGTGATGCTCAGCCACTCTGGGATGTTGCTCTGCTGCAATCAGAGCCATTCCAGCGCCTGAGGCTGAGGCCCTAGAGCCATCCTCAGTGCCCCTGCCAACCTTACTCCAATGGAGCATTGGCTGCGGGAGGGGAAGAGAGAGATAGAGACAAAGGAGAGGGGGAGGGATGGAGAAGCAGATGAGCGCTTCTCCTGTGTGCCCTGGCCAGGAATCAAACCTGGGACTTCCATATCCAGGCCAGCGCTCTACAGCTGAGCCAATTGGCCAGGGCCTTTTTTCAAGTTATTAATAATTTCTAGGAAGGTCTTTGCTGAAATCATTAATGTGTTAACCTTGTAATTAAAACTCTAAAATTCTCAAAATCATTTTATGCAGAGCAAAGTTAAATTTCAACCAAGTTTAAGATTAATTATCAAAATTTTCTAAGAGATTATATACTTGGATTGTTTGTATTGGAATCATTATATTATTTTAATAGATTTTCACTCTTCTTTCTTTGACCTGTTCTACCTTTTATCCCATAATGTCACACAGTAAATCCCTCATACATTGCATGGAATTTAACTGTGTCATTTTTGTTGGTCTTATACTACAAAAGTAATAACTAAGACCTAAGAATGTTAAGTGACCATCTTAGTGGATTATAAGAGTAAAGACTGTAACACCTCAGTCATGCTTTCTTTTAAACCAGTATTTTTAAAACCACAGTTAAAGGATATGGTTTCAGCATTCAACAAATTATTTTTAAGAGTTTTAAAATTCTGTGTCTTCATATTGGTGATAATTTAAAAACTTATATGAGCATATTCTGAACTTTCTAGAAGAAGGCCTTTTTACCATGATGTGAGATTCAGCTTTGGAAGGTATCTCATGATCAAGATTCAGGCAAATAGTCTGTCATTAATTGTCATGAGCCAATGGGACAAAAAGAAAAGTAAACAGCATAAATAGGCATATTTACACCAGGGAAGTCCAAATGACATCACAGTGAATGAGTAATCATATAACACATTAGTATCACCATGCCATATTCTATTAAATTAATAAGTAGTTTAGTACCATGGTTCCACTGAAAGTGACCCATTTAGGTTTAGCAATTAACATTTTCTTTCTCATTTACTTAATGTTGTTAATTTATGTTCTATTAATTTTGTGATTTATTTTAAATTTAACTTGTTATTTGTTTGCATTTAATAGAGGTTGAAAAAGTTACATGCATAAAAAGGTGTTTGTTCATTTAATAAATTTAAGCCAATAGTTGAGGGTCACAAGAATTGTATCCTTTAAATAGATTTGTGCAGTACTCAAGTTTGGCAAACATTGTACTATTCAAAATATCAACTCAAGCCTGACTAGGCAGTGGCACAGTGAATGGAAGATTGGACTGGGATGCGGAGGATCCAGGTTCGAGACATTGAGGCCGCCAGCTTGAGCACGGGCTCAACTGGTGTGAGCAAAGCTCACCAGCTTGGACCCAAGGTTGCTGGCTTGAGTGAGGGGTTACTCAGTCTGCTGAAGGCCCACGGTCAAGGAACATATGAGAAAGCAATCAATGAACAACTAAGGAGACTAAGAAGCTGCAACAAAGAATTGATGCTTCTCATCTCTCTCCGTTTCTGTTTGTCTGTCCCTATCTATCCCTCTCTCTGACTCTCGCTCTGTCTCTATAATATATATATATATATATATATATCAAAATAGTATATATATGTAATATATATATATCAATATATATATCAAAATAGTCTGTAAATGTATTGGTTTATTTATATTATTACCCTAGTTTTAGGTCTGATATGAATAAAATCATCAATATACACAAGGGACAAGTGCTGATTCTTTCTCAGTCCTAAAGATAGAACAGAAATCAGAAATATTCCTTCCTTATGATATCATCACATTTTAATCAGCCAGTTGTCTTTATGAATACTTCCATTTGTACAACTAATTATTGTTGATTAACTAAAAACTTTGAGGATGACTACTCTATAGACTTTAAACAAACAAATACCCCGAAAAAACTGCTTTTAAAAATAATGTAAAAATCAGGGGTATTTCTTTTTCAAATAAAAAGTCCTTTCAAACATAGAAATGATTACTGCTACTTGGTCATTTCAGCACCCAGATAGAGCTGGCAATCAAAGATACTGCATATAGTAAAGATAGTCTCGAGTAGTTAAGGTATCCAGGAGAAAGATTACTTTTATAGGGCAAATAATGCTTCTTGTGACTGCAGCTTCAGCCATCAAAGACCCCATGCATCAAGTTGATGGCATCATTTACATGAAGTCTCTGCCATGATCAGCTTTTCGACTTACTCATGAAAGAAAAACAATTCCAAGGTCCAGTTAAAATTCTGATTAATAGGTTGGTCAGGTACAGAGCCAAGATTTGCAATGGGCTGCAGTTGGTGCTTTGACCAGGATCATGGATCATGTGGGATGAATAGAGCCCTCAGTGACGGAGTTAACAGCATCTCTCAGGCAGCAACTTGAAATGCAGTCTTAGGGTTTGTTTGGCCCTGAAGTTGGCATCGCAGCCAGGAAGCACTCCAGCTGGGCGGCAGAGTCCTGGCCAGCCCTCCTCACCTGATCTGCCAAGTTTGGCAGGCGCTTTCCCTTTCACTGTCCAGATTCTGATGTGTGTGCAGTGAAGGGAGAAGATGTGGCCGTGCTTCTTAACAGTGAAGAAGTTGGAAGAGGTTGGTTGTTTTTTTGTTTTGTTTTGAATACACTTTTGTTTAAGACAGGTCAGCATGTGAGGGGGAAAAGCTGAGCTTTAAATACAGAAGACAGGAAGGACTACAGCCCCAAGAAAAACAAATCTCCATAGGTGATATAGCAGCTGAGTATTTGCAATATTTATTCCTGTGAAGAGGGGCATGAGGCTTTAGCAATAGAAGGAAACTATAAAAGTGCAAGAGCAGGGATACTCTAGCCACTCTGTCTTAGAGATACAGCTGCTGCCTGACGCTGCTGCACAAAGAACCTGGTTGAAAGGCAAAATGGTTTCAGGTTTTCACGCTGTGGTCATTAGACATGTGAGCCACTCTCTGAGGCTGTGTTGGGCCTGGGAAGCTAGGCACCTGTTGCCGACAGAAACATAATACACTTATTGATTTGAGAGGGCTGCACGGAGTAACTAAAGAGGACATACAAAAATCCAAAATAATAAATGAACCCTTTACCCAATGACATTGCAAAGGGGCCTCTAAAGGAACACCATAGATGCATATTACTTGATCTCAGGCGGAGCAAAACAGAGAGAATTGTTTATGGGAGGAAGGGGGAAGGGCTGGGAAAGAAGAGTGAGGAGGAAAGCACTGTTTAATAAAAAATGGTGTTGTATTTGACACCATCTAAAAGAACCTCTTCTGATTTATCTTCTCCTGAAGCTGCAGCAGTAGCAATTGAAGTGACGACTATAATAGCCCAGGAGAAATGTTGGTGCTATTAGTTGGGTGATTGATGGAAACGCTGCCAAAACAGCTAGGGAATTTGTCAATGTGTTTTCTGAAGTTTGTAAATGATGACACCGACAAAGTGTAAACAAACTCAGCTACAGCAGACACGTTACACAGTCCCCAAAATGACACTTCCAGAGACTCATTTGCTATATATTGTTCCAATTAGGAATCATCGGCAGGAGTGACATGCTCTGGTTTCTCAGGTCAGAGCAGATAGGTCTCATGCAACATGCAAGATTTAAAGAAAGGCATCAAAGTAACTTGTGTTGACTCACCCAAAGGACTGGACTGTTGGTTTAGCCCAAGGAAAGCCAACAGGCCTAGAGATATTTATAACCCAAGACTCACCGTCCCATAACTCTATGACCATTGTTTGAGTCACACAAATTTTTTAAGATCAGTGTTACAATGGTTCAAGCTCTCATCAGCTCAGTGAAGCAGAGGGACTAAAGAGATCCAGGGAAATAGAACAACAAGCAAGAAGGGACTGAGGGGTAAAGGAGCAATGTGTCTTCGAGACAGACACAGAAGTTCAGACAGAAAAGAATAAGAGGAGTTCATGTGGAACAGTTAGACTATGTTAAGGATTTTGGTCTATGTCAGGGGTTGGGAACCTATGGCTCGTAAGCAAGATATGGCTCTTTTGATGGCTGCATCTGGCTCACAGACAAATCTTTTAAAAAAAATAATAATGTTAAAAATATAAAACATTCTCATGTATTACAATCCATTCATTTCCTACCGCTCATGTTCATGGCTGCAGGTGGCTAGAGCCAATCACAGCTGTCCTCTGGAAAAACACCAAATTTTTATTGGATAATGCGTAACGTACATGGGTTGTTGTATGGCTCTCATGGAATTACATTTTAAAATATGTGGCATTCATGGCTCTCTCAGCCAAAAAGTTTCCTGGTCTATGTCTTTAGACAAAGCCACTGAGAAATTTCAAGCATGGAAAGTCATCCTTAATTTACATTTAGAGGAGACCACTCTGGCTGGAATATAGAGAATGGGCTGGGTGAGGAGGGAAAATGTGAACATGGGTTGGTAATAAAGTTATTGCAGTGCTCTAGATGAGAGATGATATTAGAATGAACCAAGACTATAGCAGCAGGAATGGGAAAAAGAAACAGATTAGAAAGACATTTGGGAATTATATATCTCCAGTCCTTGATAATTAAGTGAATATGAAGAATGAGAAGGAGGGAAATGTCCCTCCCAGTTGTCAGTGCTATGTATGGAGGAACCATTTTATTTTCATAAAAGTTATTTTCTCGGTAAGTTGGAGAGAAGGATCAAAATAGCAAATAGCAGGTCCATGGCATGATGTCATTCTGTTAATAAGAAGCAACACAAAATAGGACAATAGAAAATATATAGCAACAAAATTTTTTATTATCTTAAAAATCTCAGCATCCTGGGCAAGGGATCTACAGAATTCCCTTGAGAAAGAAGGCAGGTCATGCCAAATATAACAGTGATTTTTACAAGAAAGCAGAGAATCAGAAATGGTATATGTGGAAGATACAGAGAAAGGCCAGTTTCTATAAAACTGAACAAAGTGTTGTTGTTGTTGTTTTAATTTATTTATTTATTTTTTACAGAGACAGAGAGTGAGTCAGAGAGAGGGATAGACAGGGACAAACATACAGGAACGAAGAGAGATGAGAAGCATCAATTATTAGTTTTTTGCGCATTGCAACACTTTAGTTGTTCATTGATTGCTTTCTCATATGTGCCTTGACCGCGGGCCTTCAGCAGACTGAGTAACCCCTTACTGGAGCCAGCGACCTTGGGTTCAAGCTGTTGGGCTTTTGCTCAAACCAGATGAACTCGTGCTCAACCTGGCGACCTCGAGGTCTCGAACCTGGGTCCTCTGCATCCCAGTCCGATGCTTTATCCACTGCGCCACTGCCTGGTCAGGCTGAACAAAGTTTTTAATGTAGGTATTATCCTGAAATAGACTGTGAAGCCAGGGCTGTGAAAGCAGGAGACATATATGTACAAACCCCTTGCTAGGTCCATTCTCAAAACCACATTCTCACTCCCTTATGCAGCAAGTGGTAAAATTCATCTTAATTTTGTTCCTGTTATATTTTTTAAATGAGCCCTTAAAAAAAAATGACCTGAAATAAGTTGTATATTTCCTGATAAGCTACATCAAAATGTTTTCCTGTTTTCTTAACAAAAATGTACACAATGCAAGTTTTTTATTTTAAGAAAATCATCTCTCTGTGCACAGATCCGAAAATAATTTGCTTCAATTTCCTTGGTCGCCAGCAACCTGCCTGAAACGCCCCACCTCCAGGTCACCCCATTTCCAAGGGCACATTCCACAGCCCTCAGCTTCCTGCTCCCCAGCCTGACGCTGGGCTCAGAGCACACCAGTGCCCGAGTGTAAAAGGGATCCAAAAAGAGAGATGAGCAGGTTGAGATATTTTTATTCTCATTGTGATGCTGCAAGGACTTAGTTGCCTTGCAGTAAGGGACATCCAGACAGACTTCAGGCAAGGCAGTGACTGGCACTGAAAGTAACTAAGTCTGTCAAAACTCTAACTGTAGAAAAGCGAAAGAAAAACATGTACCATTGAAAGAAACTGAAAGCATGTCAAAGTGATTGGCAAGCTGACTCCTCAAAAGAAGAAATAATTATTGCTTGATAATGGCAGCTAACGTCAGAGAGGTGCATTTTTGGGCCACCATTTGGGTTATTGCGGGATGTCTGACATCACAGGAAGTCTTTTGTGGCTTCCAAACAAATATGTGAAGTGGCTTTGGCCCCATCGTTTTAATGGTAACAGCCTCAGAGCAGGGCACAAAATATGCATCTCATGTTTCTGTCCCTCACTGGTTAACCTCCAAACAAAGCTAGTTAAAAATGGAAAGACTCATGGGTAGATAGTCATGGCATTTGTGATTTTTGACTAGATAACATTGATTATTAGCATACCTGGAAAAATGATCACAATCTTTTTCAACTGAAAAATAAGTTAGCTTATCACTTTACTGTTTTCTAAACAATACAAAAGGAAGGAAGGAGGGAAGGAAGGAAGGAAGGAAGGAAGGAAGGAAGGAAGGAAGGAAGGAAGGAAGGAAGGAAGGAAGGAAGGAAGGAAGGAAGGAAGGAAGGAAGGAAGGAGGGAGGGGAGGAGGGAAGGAGGGAAGGAAGGAAGGAAGGAAGGAAGGAAGGAAGGAAGAAAGGAAGGAAGGAAGGAAGGAAGGAAGGAAGGAAAGAAGGAAGGAGGGAGGGAGGGAGGGAGGGAGGGAAGGAAGGAAGGAAGGAAGGAAGGAAGGAAGGAAGGAAGGAAGGAAGGAAGGAAGGAAGGAAGGAAAGAGGGAAGGAGGGAAGGAAGGAAGGAAGGAAGGAAGGAAGGAAGGAAGGAAGGAAGGAAGGAAGGAAGGAAGGAAGGAAGGCAGGCACAGTGCCTGCCTTCCAGAAGTGTAAAGTCCTTTATTAGATATATATTTTACCCTTTTGGGTGATTTTTTTATGGTCATCTTTTGGATTTTTCTTTGTTTTTTCTCTGGGAATACAAAAGAGAGAAGAAAGCTGTATGCAGCTACTAAAGACTTAGAAGGCTTAAATCACTTCATAAATAAGAAATATCAAGGGAAAATGAGGTGTATAAAGTCAGTGACTATGGCCTGACCTGTGGTGGCACAGTGGATCAAATATCGACTTGGAATGCTGAGGTTGCCGGTTCAAAACACTGGGCTTGCCTGGTCAAGGCACATATGGGAGTTGATGCTTCCTCCTCCTCCCCTCCTTCTCTCTCTCTCTCTCTCTCTCTCTCTCTCTCTCTCTCTCTTTCCTCTAAAATGAATAAATAAATAAAAATAATTTAAAAAAAAAAAAGTCAGTGACTATGTCAATCTACTCAATATGTACCTAGACTTGCACATTTGTTAGTCACAGTTGCCAAAAGACATCTTTTGACTCCTCTGATCATACAGGTATACTGTTGTATTTGTTCATTCTTTTAACTATTTTTTCCCCTTCTTCTTCCCCTTCTTCTTTCTCCTTTTCTTCCTCCTCTTCTTCCTCCTCTTCTTTCCCTTCTTCTCCTCCTTCTTCTTCTTCTCCTCCTTCCTCTCCTTCTCCTCCTCCTCTTCCTCTACCTTCTTCTTCTTCTTTTTCTTCTTCTCCAAGTGAGAGGAGGGGAGATAGAGAGACAGACTCCTGCATTCACCCTAACTGGGATCCACCCAGCAACCCCATCTGGGGCTGATGCTTTGCCCATCTGAGACCATGCTCACAGCTGAGCTATTTTTAGCACCTGAGAGGGAGGCTCCACAGAGCCATCCTGAGCGCCTGGGCTGATGTGTTTGAACCAACATAGCCATGGCTTCTGGAGGGAAAGAGAGAGAGAGAGAGAGAGAGAGAGAGAGGGAGAGGGAGAAAGAGAGAGAGAGAGAGGAGGGGGGGGAAAGGGAGGGGTGAAGAAACATGGGCACGTCTCCTGTGTACCCTGACTGGAAATTGAACCCAGGATATCCACATGTCAGGCCAATGCTCTGTCACTGAGCCAACCAGCCAGGGCTCTTTTAACTATTTCAATAAAAGATATATAAATTAGATACTATGTTCTGGGCATGGTGCAAGGCATAGTGAAAGACATATTTAAAATACATATTTCTCAATGACTCTAGAAGATTGAAACTTGTATATGGTATATTCAGATAGAAAAAAGATCTGCCCCAGAAAGGCTTTTCCCTCTAGAATATGGAAATTTTATTAATCTTTGAAGCAGACACTGCTAATTACCTGCCCAAAGTTCATTCTCCCCTTTTTTTTTTTTTTTTTTTTTTTTTTTAAAGATTTTATTTATTCATTATAGAGAGGGGAGAGAGAGAGAAAGGGGGAGGAGCTGGAAGCATCAACTCCAATATGTGCCTTGACCAGGCAAGCCCAGGGTTTTGAACCAGCGACCTCAGCGTTTCCAGGTTGACGCTTTATCCACTGCACCACCACAGGTCAGGCCATTCTCCCCTTTTTCCTTGCTAATTGAACTGATTTAAGCTCAGTAATAACGTGCCTCACCAAAATACCCAATTTTCCATTCTCCTTACTACTAACAATAGTGAATTTACTCAGATCTGGCCAGTACATGATTGCCAGAAATCTCAGGCGAGAGCACTTTTTCTCCCTGAATAATATTGGGATGGGGAGGGGGGCAAAAACAGTCTTTATTTTCATCATAGAGCCAGTGTGCCATGTTTAGACACACTACCTTGAAACTTCCTTATTGATTTTAGAGATAGAGGAAAGAAGAGAGTAAAAAACTTTGATTTGTTGTTCCATTTATTCATACATTCATTGGTTGATTCTTGTATGTGCCCTGACCAGGTATCAAGCCTTCAACCTTGGCATATTCTGATAATGCTCTAACCAACTGAGATATCCAACCAAGACCTCTTAGACTTCTTGCGCACAATAAAAACAAACTCGTGTTTGTTTAAGGCATTATAGCAGAGAAGGCTAGTGCTGTTCCTCAAAATCATATTCTCTTCCTCCTGAGCTTGATTGCTGTCCCCAGCCTCCCTCCCCTACAGTTGAACATGCATACATGAGTGCAGTGAAAGGGACGAGCACTGTTACAGACTTAGTCTACATAAATGTTCTCTGTGTGTGTATTTCTTCATGCTTTCCTACTTCTGCTAGCCGAAAGTCAACTCGCAAAGCAAACTGGGAAGACATGTATTAAAGGTACATGATAGCAAAGACTCTACCAGCCGGGTTTCCAGGGTGATGTGTGGGTCATACCCACCCACAGCAAACAGGGACAACTTCTTTGGTTTTCACATAAGAGAAAAATATACTTATAGTACATTAAGTCAATATAATTCTGACATTAATTTGTTATAAAAGCTAACATTGTCCTAAATCCTAATGTTATCTTATTTTAAGTGGGGTACTGCTTAAACAAAACCCCAAATGTTCAGCATTGGGTTAGCATTCAGGTAGTAGATGTTCACTAGAAGTTTGGAGAACCCTGTTTTGTTTTGGTAAAATAATTGATTAAAAGGGCTGCCTGCATCAGTCCAAAAGGCAGACCGGGTATCTATTGAGATTGGCCTTAGAAGAACTCATTGAAAAGTGTGTATCAGTTGCTCTGTACTGCTTATAGCAAGTTATTTTGAGCAACATTATAGCTAAAGCAAGAATTAACAAGTTTTGCGTAAAACTCCTTGATTAAAGTGAGTCTAAAAATTTTAAGGCTTACAGGTTGGAAAAGCCAAGAGCTTCTGAACCTCAAAAAATATGAAATAAAATGGGAAAGGCTTTGAGTGGAAAGGCCCCATTAATTGTTAGCAATTGAACAAAAAACTCAATTTTTTTTCAAATGACCTCAGAACAGCATCCATTAAGTTGAGAGAAAGAGGCATTAAGATGAAGATGCAGTGAAATAAACAAAGCTTGATAATTATATCTGAGAAAAAACTTTGGTTGATGATCATTGGTACATGAAACTAACTTGAAAGCACATGGCTTAGAAGTCCAGTTACTAAAAATGAAGTTAGCCAAACAGAAAAAAAAAGAAAAACTAGCCTGTGAGATTTGGAATCAGGTGGCTCCACTTGTGACAGAAGTCTTTGCACAGCAAACTGTACTAGCAGAGAGCAGGTTGCAAAAGCTGCACTATCCCCAAGGAAGGGGGATTTACCAATGACCCACTTCACATGAATTGGGAAAATAAGAACCACAAGTCAAGGAAGAAAGCCTCAAGGGTAGATCAGAAGCATAATAAACAATGACAAAATGGGAGCTCTGTCCTGAGCATGAGCCCAGGGTTTGCTCAGGAACATCCTCCTCTCCTGAACTGGGGCTCTAACAATGCTTTCCCAGCAAGATTCCATTATAGAAATGGACCACTGACCACCCACTGGGCCTCCGAGTCTTTCTTTTCCTATAGTGAATGTGTCTTGCATTTATCCTGTCCTTGATCCAGTGTTCTAAATCAGCTGGTGGGGGCAGAATTTTTCTTTCTTTATTAGTTAGAAGTGGCCAGAACTTAGGAGCCATATCTGTACCTGAAATTAAAGAAATTGCAGGTCACTCAGAAATTATGGACTTTAACCTGAAAACAATAACTAAATAGTATTATTAATTTTCTCCTTTGGGAAGGAAGGCTAAGTATGATCTTTGAACAGATAAAAAGAATCAAAATGCTAGATATTTATCCAAATGTTTCCTCTTATCACACTTCCCATCTCACCATTAAGATGATTAAAGTAAAAAAGGCAGACTTAAGATTTATGTTTAAAAAGGAATGTTGGGATTGGTTATTGGTACATGAAATTAAAATGGAAGCAGATAGGTGAATGTTTTTTTTTCTTCCTATACATCTCAGCTTCTGTTTTATTTGTTGCAGCCATGTGAGTGAGTTCTATCCAGTGGCATGTGAATAGAAGTGACTGATAACCACCACTTCCAAACTTGATCCAGAATAATCTCCCGTGCAACTTCCTCTGTGCTCTTAGTGAATTACTGGAAAATGCATTCAAAATATGGCAGTACCTATGTTAGGGTTTTGTGCTTGACATCTTTCAGTAGAGCCATAGCCCTCAAACCCTATGGAACTGTAACACACACAGTAGAGTAAGAACTAAACAAGAAATAAACTTCTGTTGTTTGAGCCACTGAATTTTGGAGCTTATCCTAACAGCAGTGTTTTCTGCATGCCAACTCACATGGAATTAGGCATTGCCTTAACTTTGTGTTCTCACACAATTCCTAACTGACACTCCTTTGATGAATGAAAGTTTTCACTCAACTGTGTTTAGATGCCTGGACAGCCTGATGCAGCCTCAGTATAAGGAGAATTCACAAAGTTTTTTTCTTTCTCTCTCTTCTGTTTTATAATTTACCTGCATGTAACACACTAAATCTCATATAATACTTTTAATTTTTATCAGTTTATGGAAATTCTTTGATTTTTTAAAATTATATAACAGACACTGGAAAATGATCTCAAATACTAGTCAGAGGAGTCTAGGGATTTCACTGTGACAGCTTTCTCCACCCTGAAGTTAAGGTCTGAGCAAGAGCTGGAGCAGAGAAAGAAACCCCCCAAAAATGGCAGCTGTAGGCACACAGAATAGGAGACATCTCAGCAGAAGGGAGAACAATTGGATAGGACAGAAGAGATAAAATCTATCCAAACTCTGAAAAGAGGTTTGGAATCAGGTGGCTCCACTTGTGACAGAATGTGGGGGAAACTTAAGAAAGGCATGCTAAAGGAGTGTCTGAATTATTATCCCTGAGGGTTTAGAGAAAATATGTGTAGCTATATATGAACCACTATTAAAAGCAGATAGCCCAGGGGAATTGGGATATGTTTGGTTCCAGAGTTTTTCACATTTAACCCACCAGACACAAGTGGAATTGGTAAGGATGGATAGCTAAGTGCATTGAGCAACTGCCAGATACCATACACAAACCACACACCGGTGCACAAATCTAAACCCATCTACAGTCGCCACCACACCAGCACTGCGGTTCCAGTTGACCTTTACCAGGGGTGGTTAAAAAAGATCTCTAAACTGAATAGAGTTTGAAATAACAGAAGACAAAATTTTTCTTCTTTTTTTAATTTTCTTATAGTTCAAGAATGTAACACGTTTATGGAAAAGTACAGATTGTTCTTATCCAAACACAGTAATAGTTTATTTTCTAAAAATAAACATGGCCAATTATATTTTAGGGAGATTTATCTTCTTTCATCTTAGTTTTAAACAACAACAAAAATGTAAAGAAAGGTGGCTTTTTTTGAGATTTTTGAAATCTTATCAGAGAATAAAATCCACACTACAAAACTGACCATCTGACAATCACTATACTAGGTGAGGGGAAGTCAAAGATAATTAAAATCTGGCAGGCCAATCAGAAACATATACTCTAATAAAAGAGACCAGTCATCAAGCCATTGATTATAGAATGCTATAAGATGACTTGGTCTCCAAAGAGAGTTGAAACTCTTAATTTTCTACTCACCAAATACCTTAATAATTTGGTTATTTTTATATCTCAATAAGGCAGTAATAATATTAATATAACAATAACAATAGCTTTGAACATTTACTAAGCTGTAATTATGTGCCATAGAGACTAATAAATCTTTTATATGGATTATTTCATTTTATCATTACAAAAACTCTAGGAGGGAGGTAAAAATATGGAAAATATTTCTAAATGTTAATATACACACATGAGGTATCAAAAGGTGCAATAAATAGACCAAGATTGCTTATTTGGAAAGTATTACAGCCAGAATTTGAACTCAGACAGTTTGGAATTTTTCTATATGGCGTCCAAGTATGCAGTTTAAGTAATGATTCATTTGAACCGGATTGTGCCTGAAATTATGTCAGGATAGCTGGACCCCAAGAAATATACCTCAGTCATGAGATTCAAACCACCTACAATTAGGATTCTCACAACCAGTCCATTTTCCCAGATCCTAACATATGTAGTGCTAATATCTAATGGACTATAAGGTGCACTGAATGCCTTATTGGATATGGTGATTTAAGGAGCTCAATCAATGCCAGAGTCCCTCCCAAAGTTCTAGTTATTCATAAAAATGTATTAGATGGAAGACAAGAAATTACCTTTGGCACTTCCCCTAAGTACTTTGACCCAGCTTCAACTTGAATCCCTATGATAATATAAGCAACTACAAATTCTGGACACATATATAACAAGCCAGTACTCAAAAGAAATGATCTACCAAGAGCCACTCACTTCATATGCTTCAGCATCTCTTACTTCATTTCTTGAATTATTCACTTAACAAGATTCAGTGCCTACTAAGTTCTATGCATTGTACAAGGCATTGAAGTTAAAACAATTGGCACGGTTCCTACCCTTGTGAAGCGCCTGGTTTACTAGGAGATACAGTGAGAGATAATTCTGTGGCAATGGAATTTTATCTTGTAAATTTTTGTATTAATACATTTTAAGTTATTCACATCAACTTGCAGAATGCAAGAAAAGTTTTAAGGTAATTTATTTGTGAAATTATGACAACTATACCTGTTCCAGAAACATTTGGTAAAGCACTATAGAGAGAAGAAAATGATTTGTCTAAATGCATCTAAGTGCTTCTAAAAGAAGAGAATGTGGTAATTTTAGAACAAATTATAAGACTACTCTGAACTACTAGAGCAGAGTATGTATATGACTTGAAGTTCATATAATATTAGCAAATCTAGAAAGTCCTTTCTAAAGCCATTTCAGTAAATGTTTTATGTTTTAAAAATCTCAGTGAATTGAGGTTTAATAACAAGATGACTTTAGAACTCTAGATTTATAAATGCATTTACAACTATTGACTGCCTAGTAACAATGACTCCCCACCCAACTAATGCTCAAAAGATGCATGGATTTGACTATTTACTTGTACTGTAATCTCAAATTCCAATAAAACTAAATCCAGAATTAAATGTTGTGTTGCTGGAAAACAAATACAATACTCTAATTTCTCAAGAGTTATACTGCATAGAAAATAAAAGAAAATGGGTGAAGCGATAATAATAGCTTTCAAGAATATAAAATAAACATTTTGCAAAGAACAGTGATTAAATGCTCCCTAACCCCAAGGAAGTCAGAATAAGGGAAGGAGGCTTGAAATGGCAACAGAAGTGATTAAAGTTAGATGCCTGAAAGCAATCGCCAGTTGCATAGACATCAAACCACTGAGCACCTCACTAAGAAATGTGGGTGAATCTCTTTGCCTTGCAAGTCCCCTCCCTGAGAAAATTTTATTGCCTGCCACCATCATGCATGCAAGAAACAGAGCCCTGCTCTCAGAGAGCTCGGGGTCTCTTCTCGTCCACAAAGCTATGAGAACACTGCTTGCTCCCCTGGTCTCCTTGTCCTTCTCTAATCAACCAGAGAATACTGAGCACTGATTCTGAACCCAAGACTGAAGATAATACAAACAGGAAGACATTGTTCCTATCATAATTAACTTTTGCAGGCAGAATTAAAAAGCAATTAAATGAAAGCATATTCTAGATCAGTATAAAATAAAATATCTACTTGGGTAATTTCACTTACAGAAAAAGGTAAAGGCAGAAACACACCATTGAAATGCCAAGACCATTTTATACCCTTTCTAAATTAATTCTACAACAGCCTCATGAAACAATACCACTTTTTCTTATTTCATGGTTTAGGAAACTGGTTTAGAGAGAACGAATACAACATCATATAACTAAAAGTAGTAAAAACTGAGAGTCACACCCCACATTTCTCTAACTCCAAAGCTCTCCCTACCAAACCATGATAATGCTGTATTTTAGATCCTATTAATAACATGCTCTTTACAATGGAAAAGAAAAAAAAAATGGAAAAGGTAGCTAAACTGTATTGTCCCTAATATTTTCCTCAGTATGAGGATATCCAAACACAGCAAAAACCTCCTAGAACTATTTTTAAATAGATAAATAAATAAATAAAAGTTTGAATTTCTATTTTCTTCTCTAAAAATCTTCTCTTCTAATTAAGGAATAACAGTATTAACGTTTTATTATTTGCAATTTTAGGAAGATTCCCATAGAATTAGATAGTTGAATTGGGGGTAGGAAAACAGTATTAGCTCTAGGCATAGAGATGAATGGATTTAGAGGCACTAAATCAGGAAACCAAATGGGCTCTCACAGTGAATGTTTTAGAGTGAGCTTCAAGTATTCAACAGACAACTCAAGAACCAACATTAAAAGCCCAAAGTAAGGCAGGACCTCATACTCTTTTTAAAACCCACATTGTGGGTTTCAAGTTTATAATACAATTTCTAATAGTGGCATCCTCTGAAAGCTAAAATAATGAGACACTTAAGGCTCAAACTGCTAACCTCCACATAATATTCATGGCCTTCAGATTTATAAAAAAATGATTTTAAATTAAGATGTTCCCAATTATTGTTTCTCTGGGTCCACGCTTGTGATCGTTTCCTAAATTTCAGTTATTTACATACCAAACTTCATGAATGTTGTCCTATCAGCATACCAACCACGCTATTGTTACTCAAGAATTTTTTTTTTAATTTTTCAAAAATTTTCATTTATTGATTTTTTTTTTTAGTGAGAGAGGAAGGGAGAAAGAGAGAGAGAGAGTCAAGACAACAATCTGTTCCTGTATGTGCCCTGACCAGGGATCGAAACAGCAAACTCTGTGCTTCGGGATAATGCTTGAGCTATTTAGCCAGGGCTCAAGTATCTTCTTTTAAATGGATTCTCTTTTTAAATTTAAATAGCTTTATTTTTTTAAAAAATGTCCATTGTAATTACAAATGACAAACTCATTTCATTTACCAGAAATTAGAGGTTGCTATAAAAATAAACCTTAACTGTTTTAAATATAGTATATAAAAGATTGTTTAAACACCACCTAAAGCAATCTTGCATGCCACCCGCCGCTTGGACATCATACTTTAGTAAATGTGGATCTTAGTCTATGCTCTCCTTTTCTCCCAGAACTATCCCCAGCAAACAAGAGGACACAGATGGACAGGGACAGTGCTTTTTCCTCATCTCAAGTGAGATCAGCATAGAGGATCACTTTTCCCTAGGCATGTCTTTCAGATGCTCGCCAAGGTGAAAAAGAAAACAGTACTTTGATAGCCCAGAGGAATTGTTCCTCTCTTCCTATCCTGCTGATACCTGAGCTATCACGGGCCAGGTCAGTATTTGAGATGCTTTATAAGATACTTGCCTCAGCCGCAGGGGAAAGAGGTGATGCTGAGAGCAGAAGTCAGAACCACCTCAACTCCTCCCAGGGGCTGCCAATCAGGAAACAGCAGAAAACGTCAGACCAGTCACTCCCCAGAGAGACCCTCATGAACAATAGCTTTTCCTTTTCTAAGCTTCAACATAGCTGGAGCCTATCTACTTCTAACTCCCACTCCTCTGCAGCTTGGTAACTGGGTTTCCTAAACAAAATTAACGGAAGTGTCAAGGTGAAATTGAAAGTGAAACTGGTGACAAAGGACAAATCCAGAGGCCTTTAATAGATAGGAAAGCCAAATGGCAATTTTCAACTAGGTCCTTTGCCTCGGGGTGGTTTAAAACAAAGCAATTACATTTAAGTCTGTTCTTTCAATAATTTTATCAATACATTAGGCCTCACAAAGTTCATGTGCAAGGTAATCTCATGCTTAGTTAGAAGGGGGGTCACCTCTCTGTATTTTATAGAATGCCCCCCAATAGCTCCCACACTCCAAATGCATCCCTCCTCATTGCCCTCCCCATGTTTTGGGAGCTCTTGTCCACTTCTTTGGGACTGAAGCTATGAAGGTCACTACTAAAGAGAAATGCTGGTATGGAAGGACAGGCCATTAAGACTGGTTCAGCACACAGCAGTAGCCACAACTTAAATGCTGGGATTAGACATTTAGTCACTTGGAGCATGGCTGAAAGCCATTGGATTCAGACAGGTAAATTAGCACCAAAGTAAAGCAATGAGAAACATAGCAAAATCACTTAAAAAGGCTTTTACAAGTATATGTGCCCAGTGATCCAAGGCCCAGATATTCTGACTCCACAGATCCAGGAAGTTAGCCAAGAGGGTGTCATGATTGGGTCAGAGACCCTTTGTTAGAATGTGAGCAGGAGACTTAAATGGTAATAAAAGACTTTTGAGGAGAAATTCTCTATCTTATACAAACCTGTCTGTGTCTTTGAAGCAGTAGTCATGATAACACAGCATTTCCAACCATCATCCATTCCTGCATGTTAGGAAATGCTAGCTTATGGTTTTCCTCTGCATCAGTATATGTATCTCTTTCTGTAGATGCCATGTTGCCCTGGGAAACACCAGTCAACCGCTAGGTATCATGGGAATGTTCCTGCTTTGGGGATGTATTCACCCCCCACTAAAGAAAGCTAATCCACTGTCCAAGTCTGCTGTGCCACCTCCTGCTTTTCTTTTATTCCTACAGATATGGGAGCTCACAGAAGACAATCTGGGAAACTCAGGTTTCAGCAAGCTATGCATATTATAAGAAGAGTGAATTCTCCCTCCCTCTCTTTCTCTCTTGCAAAATACTCCCAACTTAAATTGCAAACCTTGGAGCCTACACGTCTGGCTCTAGCTCCCTCATCATTTATAATCTTGTTATGCAAATAAAACAAAGATAAATTAAAATTCTAATTGAAACCTAATCAAAAAAAGTACCCCCAAAAAGCGTTCTTAAATGATACTATAGTCTAGTACAGTGGTCCCCAACCTTTTTTGGGCCACGGACCGGTTTAATGTCAGAAAATATTTTCACGGACCAGCCTGTAGAGTGGGACGGATAAATGTATCATGTGACCGAGACAAGTGCCAAGAGTGAGTCTTAGATGGATGAAACAGAGGGAATCTGGTCATTTTTTAAAAATAAAACATCGTGGCCTGACCTGTGGTGGCGCAGTGGGATAAAGCATCGACCTGGAACACTGAGGTTGCCGGTTCGAAACCTTGGGCTTGCCTGGTCAAAGCACATATGGGAGTTGATGCTTCCTGCTCCTCCCCCTTCTCTCTCTCTCTCCCCTCTCTCTAAAAATAAAACATCGTTCAAACTTAAATATAAATAAAACAAAAATAATGTAAGTTACTTATTCTTTCTCTGCAGACCGGTACCAAGTGGCCCACGGACCGGTACCAGTCCACGGCCCGGGGGTTGGGGACCACTGGTCTAGTACATCCCCGTTTTATGTTTGTTATTCAGTTTTAGGTAATTCAGCTGAAAATCAGTAGATGAATGAATGTTCTGCTTGATATTTCTAATTTCCGTGTATTTGGTGTTATTCAGTCTTTTTTAAAACTTCCCCTAAAGTTAGGAAAGGGTCAAACAATGGTCCTTGAAAGACAAAAGCTGACTCAATCATAGCAGAAAATGAACCCACAGATACATGAACAACTGAGAAACACCTTTCGGAAACTTTATTTATATGATTGCTGGGGGCCTAAGCAGTATCACTGTGGCTATTTCAGAAAATGTGCTGCCGCCACCTCATACAAAGTCATGCCGTTCAACCCTTTTAATGTTACCCAAAATCTCCACAAAATGTAAATATTTATGACTAACAAGCTCCACTTCCCTCACCCTGTTCGATATTATTCTCCCACAGTGAGTTTCTTTAAGGTAGTGAGAGGTCCTCATCTCTGAGAAAAACAGTAATCTTTAAGAATCTTACTGCTACTTCCTCCAAGAGGGCAGATGATTGTTGTGAATTTCCTTCAGGGAAAAACTTGTTAAAATAAAAAGTCTAAGAGAGACTTCCTATCAGGAACATTGACTATACAGGCATTTTTCCAGAGGTCCCATTAATGAAATAGGAAATGTAACTAGAAAGAGACACCAAATTATCAGGTGTATGGTGCCTGGAAAAGTTCCTATGGCCATAGTCATCTCTTCAGCTGGCCCTTCAGAGCGCAGACAAAAGGCAGCCTCCATAAAGCCCTGGCTCATTGCCCATATGCATCAGAGACTAATAAGTCGGGGGGGGGGGGGATCAGAAGCTCTGAGTTCAAGTCCCAGTTCTACCCATTTCCTAGCAGTGTTACATTGCATAAGTAACAATGACTCTGGCATCATGTCTAAAATAGAAAATAAGATTTGTTCTGTTTACTTATCATGGTATTTATGGGGATCCAATGGGATAATGAGTGTAAAAGTGCTTTGAAAACATTTAAGGGATTAACAAATATTATCTAAGAAGTAGTATGTTAATAAAATCACTCAGTGAAAATAATCTTTTAAAGTTTGACAATAAAGAACTGTCATTGCCCCAGCCCAGGGATGCCATGGCTTTAACACCATCATCCTAACCCACATAGCGCATTTAGTAGAATTCACAAAGCAGAACACTTTTGTTGCCTTCTGCCATCATATTGAAATATAATATACATCCAAGGAGAATACTGGATTTGTCTGAGTATAAGACAGTTTACATGCGTCTTCCTTCCATGAATCTCAAAAATGGTTTCCCAGAAGATTACTTTAAGTTTTACCAAACACAGACATTAGAGATGCATAGTATGAAAATCTAACCTATTTGCAACACTGTGACTATAAAGTTCCAGATGATAGAAAGACTGTGATAATACAGACTCATAGCAGGGTCCCAGACTCCTAGATAAATAAATATTCAGCATCTATTTATGAAGGAAGCCTATGCCCAACATTACTATAGAAAATTAAGTCAGCAAATTCTGTTATTCAACCAAAGTACAATGGTAAAAAAGTAGCAGCTATACGTAAATCTGTGTCAATTTAAAGAATGTGTGTACTGTTATGACATTGTTTTAAAGTGCTCATAATTCTATTTTAACAGAACACATTAATAAGAAAAGAAAATGCATATTTAAGCTAATATAATTAAAAAGAAAAATTTAATGATTCAGAGGATAAACTTGAATATAAAACAACTTTCAGCCTGACCAGGTGGTGGCGCAGTGGATAGAGCGTCGGACTGGGATGTGGAAGGACCCAGGTTCGAGACCCCGAGGTCGCCAGCTTGAGCACGGGCTCATCTGGCATGAGCAAAGAGCTCACCAGCTTGGACCCAAGGTCGCTGGCTCCAGCAGGGGGTTACTTGGTCTGCTGAAGGCCCACGGTCAAGGCACATGTGAGAAAGCAATCAATGACAACTAAGAAGTCGCAATGCGCAAAGAGAAACTGATGATTGATGCTTCTCATCTCTCTCCGTTCCTGTCTGTCTGTCCCTGTCTATCTCTGCCTCTGTAAAAAAACAAAAAAAAAAAAACAAAAAACAAAAAAAACAACAAAAAAAACAACTTTCAGTCTTTGGCTGATGATTAGAGGAAAGTCAAAATAACTGCCCTTAATGCGAGGACCACCTATTTATCTTATTTGTTCTGCCATGGCAACTTATCTAACCTTCCCAAAACTCAGTTTCATATCAGGCTTACTTCACAAATTTCTTGAAGATCAAACGATGTACAGGATTCTGGGCTTCTGCTCCAGCTATGATGCAATATCTTATATCAGACTAACAATCTTGCTAAGAAAAATTATGCAATCAGAATAAAAGAAAACAACAACTCTTTGAGGGCATTCATAAGCAATTAAGGCAGAGAGAAACTGAGGGTCCAAGTTACCAAATAGAGGGGAAACACAATGACCATGTAAGTTCAACATACATTGCTGCAATTTACTCAGAGAATTCGCCATTTCTCTGTATAACAAAAGCTGAGGCTAGTGAAACACAATGACCTAGAGCTAGTAACATTGTCAATGGACTGAGAATACAGAGGGTCAGGACTTTCAAGTCACCTGAGACCTGTGGGTCCAAGATCCAAGAGAAGTAAGTCCAAATTTCTGTGTGCAATTTCTCCATAAGACAATTATTAACTCCTCTACTGTGCATGATAAGGTTGACAAGCCAAGAAATCAATGAATAGCCAAAGCAATCCTGAAAAAAAAATGATCAAAGTCAAAGTTATCACATTCCTTGACTTCAAATTATACTATAAAATGTCAATAATCAAAACAGCATTGGTATTTGCAGAAAAAGAGACACACAGACTCGTGTATTTCAGAGCCCAGATATAAACCCACAAGTACATAAGCAAATAATTTTCAAAAAAGGAGCCAGGCCCTGGCCAGTTGGCTCAGTGGTAGAGCGTCCACCTGGCGTGCAGGAGTCCCAGGTTCGATTCCCAGCCAGGGCACACAGGAGAGGTGCCCATCTGCTTCTCCACCCCTCCCCCTCTCCTTTCTCTCTGTCTCTCTCTTCCCTCCTGCAGCCAAGGCTCCATTGGAGCAAGGTTGGCCCGGGCGCTGAGGATGGCTTCATGGCCTCTGCCTCAGGCACTAGAATGGCTCTGGTTGCAGCAGAGCGATGCCCCAGATGGGCAGAGCATTGCCCCCTGGTGGGCATGCCGAGTGGATCCCAGTCAGGTGCATGCGGGAGTCTGTCTGACTGCTTCCCCATTTCCAGCTTTGGAAAAATACAAAAAAAAAAAAAAAAAAAAAAAGGAGCCAAACACATACAATGGAAAAGAGTAAACCTCTTTAATAAATTATGCTAGAAAATTTAAAAGCCATATGAAAAAGAATGAAATTAGATTGCTATATGTACCATAAGCAAAAATTAACTCAAAATTTATCAAAGACATAAATACAAGATCTAAAACAATAAATTACATGGAAGAAAACATAGATATTACACTTAGGGACCTTAGTCTTAGAGAGGATTTTATGAATTTGACCTCAAAGGCAAAAGAAATAAAAGCAAAAAATAAAGAATAGGACTACATAAAACTAAAAACTCTGCACAGCAAAAAAACTGACAACAAAAAGACAACCAACCAAATAAAAGATATTTGCAAACAACAGTTCTGATAAGGGGTTAATATCCAAAATAGATAACTCATAGTAGTCAACAACAAAAAACAAACAATCCAATTAAAAAATGAGAAAAGTATTAGAGCAGACACTTTCACCAAAAAGACATACAAATAACTAACAGATATATGAAAAGAAGTTCAACTTCATTAGCTATTTATGAAATTCAAATCAAAACTATAATGAGATGCCAACCTATACCTGTAAGAATAGATGTTAATTAACAAGACATGTAATAACAAGCATTATTCACTGCTAGTGGGGATGCAAATTGGTACAGCCATTATGGACAACCAGTTTAGAGGTTCCTTAAAAAACTAAGACCCGAGTTACTATATGACCCACAAACCCTCTTCTGGGTATCTACCTTAAAAATTGAAAACATTTATTTGCAAAGATATGTGCAACCCTATGCTCACTGCAGTGTTATTCACAGTGGCAAGACATTGAAACAATTGAAATGCCCTTTGATAGATAATCGGATAAAGAAGATCGGATAAGGTAAAATACTGCCATTTGAGACAACATGGATGGATCTTGAGAATATCAGACCTAGCAAAATAAGTCAAACATAAAAAGTCAAGAACCATATGATTTCACTCATATGTGGGATATAAAACTAAAAGCAACAAATAAGACAACCAAACAAACAGAAACTCATAGATACAGGCAACAGTGTGGTGCTTACCAGAGGAAAGGGGTTGGGGGTAGCAAAAGGTAAAGGGGTCAAATATATGGTAACAGAAGGAAATTTGATTTTGGGTGGCAAACACAATACAATATACAGATGATGTATTACACAATTGTAAATTTCAAGCCTTTATAATTTTATTAACCAATGTTATCCTAATAAATTTCATTTAAAAATAAAACAAATTAAATGGAAAGCAAAAACTGGGAGATCATATCACTCAGCAGAGCTTTCAGTTGTTTTATAGAGATAAAGCTAAGAGTTCAAGTAAATTCTCCAGGATTCCTACTGAGACCCCAAAAGCGAAATGCCCAAGGGAAAACAAAACAAAACAAAGAAACCCTGTGTCTTAGAAGTAAGCGCAAACCAAATATAGGTCATCCTAACAAAACCTAAAATGCAATATTGACTGGAAAAAGATGATAAACTTATATTTTATCTACCTGCCAAAAAAATTTAAATTATTCCTGAAGTAGAGAGTATCCAGAGCTGCTACAATATTTTATAAATAGTTTTCAGCATTTAGTACAAAATAACCAACTATGTCACAAAACAGGTCACAATTACCAGATACCAAGAGAAAAAGTAATCAACACACCAACTGACTGGAGATTACAATATTGCAATTATTTTCTAGAGACTTTAAAATAGCTATAATTTAAAAAATCAAGAAAATAAGCAAAATATAAGAAACATCACAGGAAAATTAGAATTGTTTTTTTAAAAAATAATAAAGGAAACCTGGAAATTAAAAAAATATGATAACTGAGGCCCTGGACTGTTGGCTCTGTGGTAGAGCATCAGCCTGGCATGCAGAAGTCCTGGGTTTGATTCCCGGCCAGGGCAAACAAGAGAAGTACCCATTTGCTTCTCCATCCATCCCCTCTCCTTTCTCTCTATTTCTCTCTTCCCCTCCCACAGCCAAGGCTCCATTGAAGCAAAGTTGGCCTGGGCATTGAGAATAGCTTTATGGCCTCTGCCTCAGGCACTAGAATGGCTCAGGTTACAACAGATCAACGCCCCAGATGGGCAGAGCATCTCTCCCTAGTGGGCATGCCAAGTGGATCCTAGTTGGGTGAATGCGGGAGTCTGTCTCTCTGCCTCCCAGCTTCACACACACACACACACACACACACACACACACACACACACACACACACAATATATATATATATATCACGACTGATATTTAATATTCAGTAAGAGGGTTTAATAAAAGATTAGCTACAGAAACAGAGAGTAAATAAAATTTAAAAACCCAACAAGTTATATTTTATTTATTTATTTATTTTTTTTACTGAAGCTGGAAACGGGGAGAGACAGTCAGACTCCCGCATGCGCCCAACCGGGATCCACCCGGCACGCCCACCAGGGGCGATGCTCTGCCCACCAGGGGGCGATGCTCTGCCCCTCCGGGGCGTCGCTCTGCAGCGACCAGAGCCACTCTAGCGCCTGGGGCAGAGGCCAAGGAGCCATCCCCAGCGCCCGGGCCATCTTTGCTCCAATGGAGCCTTGGCTGCAGGAGGGGAAGAGAGAGACAGAGAGGAAGGAGGGGGGCGGGGTGGAGAAGCAGATGGGCGCTTCTCCTATGTGCCCTGGCCGGGAATCGAACCCGGGTCCCCCGCATGCCAGGCCGACACTCTACCACTGAGCCAACCGGCCAGGGCAACAAGTTATATTTTATTTTATTTTTATTTATTTTTTTTAAAATAAATTTTTATTAATGGTAATGGGATGACATTAATAAATCAGGGTACATATATTCAAAGAAAACATGTCTAGGTTACCTTGTCATTAAATTATGTTGCATACCCCTCGCCCAAAGTCAGATTGTCCTTCGCCACCCTCTATCTAGTTCTCTGTGTACAAGTTATATTTTAAATAGCAACAAACTTATTCTAAAGTTTATGTGGAGAAGCAAAAGACCCAAAATAGTCAACACAATATTGAAGAACAACAACAAACTGGTGCTACCAGACTTCTAGGTTTTCTATAAAACTACAGTAATCAAGACAATGTGGTATTGGCACAGAATTGAAAGCACAGAAATAGACCCCCATGAATATTATCATCTGATCTTTGAAAAAGAAGCAAAAATAATACAATGTATCAAAGACAATCTCTTCAACAAGTTGTGCAGGAACAACTGGACATCCACTTGCAAAAATATGACCCTAGACCCACATCTTACACCCTTTCACAAAAATTAACACAAAATGGATCATAGACCTAAATGTAAAACACAAAACTATAAAACTCTTAGAAGATAACAAAGGAAAAAACCTTAGATAACCTTGGGTTTAGTGATAATAACATCAAAGACAATCCATAAAAGACATAATTGATAAACTGGACTTTATTAAAAACTTCTGTCCTTCAAAAGACACTATCAGCCCTGGCTGGCTGGCTCAGTGGTAGAGTGTTGGCCGCCATGTGGATATCCCAGGTTTGATTCCTGGTCAGGGCACACAGGAGAAATGATCATCTGCTTCTCCACCCTGCCTCCCTCTCTCTTCCCCTCCTGCAGCCATGGTTGATGGTTGGAGTGAGTTGGCTCCAGGTGCTGAGGATGGCTTTGTGGCCTCCACCTAAGATGCTAAAAATAGCTCGGTTGCTGAGCACTGGAGCAACGGCCCAGATAGGCAGAGCATCGCCCTTAAGGGGCTTGCTGGGTGGATCCCTGTCACAGCACATGCAGCAGTCTGTCTCCCCATCTCCCTCTCCTCTCAATCTAAAAAAAAAAAAAAAAAGATACTATCAAAAGAATTAGAAGACAAACTACAAACTGGTGAGAAATATTTGCAAAAGGAGCATCTCATAAAGAACTGTTATCTTTACTATACAAAGAACTTTTAAAATACAACAAAAAGAAAACAACCTGATATTTTAAAAATGGGCCAAGGACCTTAGCAGACGCCTCACCAAAAAAAAGATATACGGATGACAAATAGCTTATAAAAAAGATGATCCACATCTCATGTCAACAGAGGGACACATAACAACAATAAGACACCACTTTACACTTATTAGAATAACCAAAATCCAGAACACTGACAATACAAAATGCTGGCAAGGACATGGAGCAACAAGAATGCTCATTCATTGTTTATGGGAATGCAAAAACTGATAGCCACTTTGAAAGAGTTTAGTGATTATTACAAAACTAAACATACTCTTTTTTTTTTTTTTTTTTTTTTTTTACAGAGACAGAGAGAATCAGAGAGAGGGATAGACAGACAGGAATGGAGAGATGAGAAGCATCAATCATTAGTTTTTCGTTGCACATTGTGACACCTTAGTTGTTCATTGATTGCTTTCTCATATGTGCCTTGACCGGGGACCTTCAGCAGACCAAGTAACCCCTTGCTTGAGCCAGCGACTTTGGGTTGGGGCTGGTGAGCTTTTTGCTCAAACCAGATGAGCCCACGCTCAAGCTGGCGACCTTGGGGTCTCGAACCTGGGTCCTCCGCATCCCAGTCCAATGCTCTATCCACTGTGCTACCGCCTGGTCAGGCGCTAAACATACTCTTATCATACAGTCCAGCAATTGTTCTCCTTGGTATTTACCCAAAGGAGTTAAAAAACTATGTCCACAGAAAAATGTGCACACAGATATTTATAGCAGCTTTATTCATAATTTCCTAAAAGTGGAAATAGCCATGATGTTCTTCAGCAGGTAAATAGATAAAGCATAGTTCATCCAAGTAATAAGATACTATTCAGTGCTAAAAAAAAAAAGGGGGGGGGCTATCATGCTACAAAAAGACATGGAGAAAACTTAAATAGATATTATATTTTTTAAAATTATTTTTATTTATTTATTCATTTTAGAGATGAGAGAAAGAGAGAGAGAGAAAGAGAGAGAGAGAGAAGAGGGGGAGGAGCAGGAAGCATCAACTCTCATATGTGCCTTGACCAGGCAAGCCCAGGGTTTTGAACCAGCGACCTCAGCGTTCCAGGTTGATACTTGATCCACTGCGCCACCACCAGTCAGGCTTAAATGGATATTATTAAGTGGAAAAAAAAAAAGACAATGTGAAGAAATCTGCATCCAGTATAATTCCAACTATATAAAATTCTGGAAAAAGCAAAACTATAGAGACACTTTATAAAATCAGTGATTGGTGGGGGGGAGAAACAGTGGCAGAGAGATAAATAGAAAACAAAAGATTTTGAGGGCTGTGAAATACTTTGTATGATATTATAATGGTGAGTACATATCATTATAAATTTGTCCAAACTCATATAGTAGACAACAAGAGTGAACCATGATACAAACTATGGATTTTGGGTGGTTATGATGTGTGAATGTAGCCTTATTCTTGGTAAAAATGTACCATGCTGATTAGTGATACTGATAATGGAGAAAGCTATTTATATATAGGGGCAAGAGGTATATATGGGAAATCTCTGTGCCTTCTTCTCAATTTCACTGTAAATCAAAAACTGCAATTAAAAGGTCTTTAAAAAATATCCAGATTAAAGCACAGAGAGAAAATAAAAGATAGAAAATATAGACAAGAACACACAGCACATATAGATGTATATATAGAATCACAGAGGAGAGAAAAGGAAGAAGGTGAAAGAAAAGCAGTATTTAATGATATAATAGCTTAAGTTTCCTGAAATCAAAGTTAAAACGCCACAGATTCAAGAAGCTTCAAACAGGATCAATACTCAGAAAACCATACTTTGGCACATCATAGTCAAACTGCTGTAAAACAAAGACAAAGAAATAATCTCTAAAACAGCTAGACTGGGGGTGGGTGGTGGGTAGGATGGGGGGATTATATATAATGTATAACCTACAAAAGAACAACAAGTAGGCTAATAGATGACTTCTCAATAAAAACAAGCAGAACACAAAAACAGAAGGACAAATTTAAAGAGCTGGGGGTTAGAAATCCATGTCAAAAGTAAAGGTAAAACAAACACAGAATGTAAAAAAGCATTTAATGAATGCCAAAACACCATAGAAAATACAAGATAAAAACAACAGGATGCTAACTTTAAAAATCTTGATTTAGAAAAATATGACTGTAGATGACAGTTGTAAATTCACTATCTTCTGGGTTGACTTTGTTCTTCGCGGCAATTGAAAATTAGAACCTTGCTATGGATTAGCCTTCTCATAAGGAGGTACCTTGAGAAATAAAAGGAACTATTTGACAAAGAACATACAAATAAGTTATCAAAAATCCTTCACACCATCTTAGTACACTCAAGCTGCTATAACAAAAATAGACTGGATGGCTTAAACAACAAATTTTTTTTCTCACAGTTCTGGGGATAAGGCACCAGCAAACGGTCTGGTGAAGGCCTACTTCCTAGTTTATAGAAGGCTGAAGGAGTAAGAGAGCTCTCTGAGGTCTCTTTTATAAGGGCACTAAATTCCATTCATAAGGGTTCCACCTTCATGTTCATGATCTGATCACCTCCTAAGGGTTCACCTCCTAATACCATCACATTGACCATTAAGATTTTTAACATATGAATTTGAGTGGAGAACACACTCAGTCTGTACAACTATCGTCCTGGAATTGGTTTGAATATATAGATAGCTCAGTAAAGACGTATTGCTTTTAGACATCTAAAATCTACATTAAAGTTGATTTTTAGCCTGACCAGGCAGTGGCACACTGGATAGAGCATCAGACTGGGATGCAAAAGACCCAGGTTCAAGTCTCTGAGGTCACCAGCTTGAGCGCAGGCTTATTTGGTTTGAGCAAAGCTCACCAGCTTGGACCCAAGGTCACTGGCTTGAGCAAGGAGTTACTCGGTCTGCTGAAGGCCCATGGTCAAGGCACATATGAGAAAGCAATCAATGAACAACTAAGGTGTTGCAACGAAAAACTGATGATTGATGCTTCTCATCTCTCTTTGTTCCTGTCTGTCCCTATTTATCCCTCTCTCTGACTCTCTCGCTGTCTCTGTAAAAAAAAAAAAAAAAAAAAAAAAAAAATTTGATTTTTACTCCTGTCTTTCCACACACATTTATTTCCCAAATATAATCTATAATTAGATCTAATAACAAAATGAAATACCAGGATAAAATAAATCTTTCATGGTATTACTAAACCTTGTAAGGATGATGAATGCTTAAACATGTAGATTATAACTATTATCTGTTACTGAGAATCTTTCATGGCTTCTTTTTAACTTCTGAATTTTCTAAGAATGGGTGTTGTAATATAAATATTTTGATTAACATTTACTAAGTATTGTATATATTGGGGAAGGGCAGTAAACTGAAGACCTGCTGATTTTTAAGTCCTAGGTATACAATAGACAGTGTGATGAGCACTTTACCTGGATCATATCATTTCATTCTCAAACTAATCCTATCAAATATTATCACCTCTAATTTAAAAGATAGAAGCAAAAGGGAAGGGAGTAAATATTTAAATATTGCACAGATAGAAAATAAAAATACCACAAAAATGTTAACATTATTTTCTGGGATCTCAATTAGAAACATTTAAGAAAATCACATGCTTGATATATTTACTAATTAAAACATGAGTCTTCAGATATAGTAGACATTTTGAATTCAGGGATCCTGGGATGGAGCATTTCTTCTAAATAGAGTGGTCATCAGAACTTTCTTTAAAAACAGATATTTCCTATATCTATACAATCCAATGCAGCAGCCATTATCATACATGTGACTATTAAGCACTTGAAGTATGGCTACTAAGACTAGAAAACTGAATTTTTACATTTTATTTCAATTTAATTAATTTAAAATTTATAGCCACATATTGATTGCTAGTGGTTGTCAGATTGGGCAGTGAATTTCTAAAGCATTTTTGGATATCATTAAGCAAATTATGACAATATTACAAAGAGTATAAAATTTTATAGCATATTAGATGTATGTGGACTAGATTATATGCTTGAAAATATACATCTTCAGATACAGTTATCAGGACCATGTGTATAACTAATTTTAAAGATAAAAAAAGACCTTGAACTTTTGCAAAACTAGATCAAACATTATATGTATATAAGACAGTGTAAATTCTAGTCTGAACCAACACCTTTGAAATAATAAGTCTCAGAGTTTGAGTCAGCTACACCATAAGTTGTTTCTACTAGCGATAAAAAAAAATAAAATGAAAGTTTTAAAAGATGATATCCCTTAGCCCTGGCTGGTTGGCTCAGTAAATAAATTGTCAACCTGGTGCCCCAGAGGTCATGGGTTTGACCCCCAGTCAGAGCATGTACAAGAAGCAATCAAAGAGTACACAAATAAATGAAACAACTAAGTGAAAGGAGTTGATGACTTTCTCAACTCTTTCTTTCTCTCTTCCCCTTCCTTTGTCTTTCTTTCTCTCTCTATCTCCCCCTTTTACTTTCTCAAATCAATGGCAAAATTAAAGAAATATATAACCTCCTTTAATAAAGTACTAAAAAAAAAAACCAAAATGAAAACATTAAAGTGAAGAAAAAATTCCCTGAATATATTTTATTTCCCAAGTCACTAAGACAGACTCAACAAGGAACTAATCCTGAACCACCATAGAGAGGTGGCACAGTCTATCAAGATGTCCTGACTTAGTATTAAAACAAAAAGAAATGAATCTTTATTTTCATGCTTTTTCTAACCCTGTTGATTTTTCTTTTTCTTTTTATCCGGTCTAATGAAACATCATTGAAAATTAAGAGATCTGTAGTCTGGGTCCAGCTTTGAATAACTCCATGTCCAAACCAAGTTACATAATTTCTCTGTGCCTCTGCTTGCCTATGAAAAGAGATTGATCAAATGATGTCTAAAATTGCTTCCAGCTATGCAACCAAATCGGAAAGAAAGAAGTAAAACTGTCATTATTTGCAGTTAACATGAAACTGTGTATAGAAAACCCTAAAGATTCTACCAAAAATCTATAAGAACTGATAAATGAATTTAGTTAAGTACTGGGATACAGATAAATATCCAGAAATCAGTTGCATTTTTATACACCAATAATTATCTGTCAGAAAGTAAAACTAAGAAAACAACATCATTCACAATTGTTTCAAAAAGAATAAAATACCTAGGAATAAATGTAACCAAGAATGTAAAAGAACTGTATTCAGAAAATTATAAGACATTGAAGAAGATACAAACAAGTAGAAGCATATACCGTACTCATATATTGGAAGAATTAACATCATTAAAATGTCCACATTGCCCAAAGCAATCTGTAGATTTAACACAATTCCTATCAAGATACTAATAATTTTTTTTATGGAACTTGAACAAATATTCCAGAAGTTTATATGGAACCACAAAAGACCCCAAATAGCCATAGCATTCTTGCAGAAGAAGAACAAACTTGGAGGAATCATGTTACCTGATATCAAACTATACCACAAGGCCATAGTAAACAAAAGACCATCATACTAGCATAAAATACAAACATATAGTTTAACAGAACAGAATACAGAGCTCAGAAATCAACCCATTCTATATAATCAATTAACAAAAGAGGCAAGAACATACAATGGGGTAAAGACAGTCTATTCAATATTTGGTATTGAGAAAATTGGACAGATACTTGCAAAAAATAAAAACTGACCACCTTCTTACATCATATACAAGAATAAACTCAAAATAGATTAAAAACTTAAATATTAGACACAAAACTATAAAAACCCTAGAAGAAAACAACACAGGCAGTAAAATCTTAGACATTTGTCATAGCAATATTGTTTCAGATACATCTCCTTAGTCAATGGAAATAAGAGAAAAGATAAAGAAATGAGACTGCATCAAACTAAAAAGTTTTTGCACAGCAAAGGAAACTATCAGCAAAATGAAAACACAACATACTAAATGGGAGAACATAATTGCATCTGATAAGGCATTGATATCCAAAATTTATAAAGAATTTATAAAACCCCCAAATAATCCAATTAAAAATGGGCAAAAGATCTGAATAAACACTTTTCTTAAGAGAACATACATTTGTCCTATAGACATATGAAAAGATGCTCAAGGTCACTAATCATCAGATAAATGCAAATTAAAACCACAATGAGATATCACCTCACACCTGTCTGAATGACTAGCACAAATAAAGCAATAAACAAGTGCTAGCGAGGGTATGAAGAACAGAGACCACTTATGCACTATTGTTTTTGGAAATGCAGGTTGGTATAGCCGCTATGGAAAGTCCCAAAATATTAAAAATGGAACCTCCTTTTGACCTAGCAACCCCACTTCTGGGAATTTATCCTAAGAATCTCAAAACACTAATTTGAAAAAATACATGTACCCCTCTACTCACTTCAGCATTATTCACAATAGCCAAGATCTAGAGACAGCCCAAGGGGAAAAAAAATCATGGACAGGGACAATGGCATGGTAATTGTTCAGGGGAGTGGAGGGAGGTAGAGGAGAATATTGGGGGGATAAATGGCAATTAACAAAACTTGATTTGGGGTGAACACACAATTCAGTGTACAGAGATGTGTTATAAAATTGGGCACCTGAAACCTGTATAATTTTGTTAACCAGTGCCACCCCAATAAATTGAATTAAAATTAATAGATAGATAGATAGATAGATAAAAATTGCTTCCAGCTCGGACATCTAGGTCTCCAATAAATGTCCCTCTTATGCCTAAATCAGGTCCTACAAACAAAACTGCTGTATTTTATAATACATAAGCACAAAGTGTGCCACTGATGGTATATAAAAGCTGGGTCACATCACTCTTGTGTGACACTTGAAAATCTCTTATAGCATGGTTTGAGGACAGGTCTTTACCTAGCATTGTCAAGTGTCTGTATTCTTTTCAAAACCCCTTTCCGGAATGGGGTTGAGGTGGAGGAAGTGTACTCTATAGATTTGATTAGTTTACAGTTCACCTTATAAAAAAAAATGAGATGTTGTGGTTCACAGTCACTTGTTTCAGAGTTACAGCAGTTTTATCTGATAAGAATATAAAGCTTAAACAGTGAACTTGAAATAATTTACACACTCCCTTTTATTCCAAAACTCATTAAGTTGTTAAGCATATTGTAAAAGTTTAATGAATAGTCACTCTTCCTATACACTTAAGATCAGTGGAGACTGAACTTCCTCCTCTCCATGAACACACATAAAAATTAAACCATTTATGACTGTTTGGAACTGATATGAAGCAATTCTTGTCCTTGACATTGCTACCCACTCTTTGGACAGGTTTACATATTACATCTTTCATACAATAGAACAGTAAATTTGAGGCCATGGTTCCCTTATGACTATTAAATCTTAAATTCCAGGCTTAAACCAAGAGGTTAGCAATAGTGCCAATTAGCATAAATCAAAGAAACCATATCTGAATTGGTCCAAACACATGTTTCTGGAAGAGACACCTAAGGACCTTGCATGTAAAGCACTTTTAGAAAATTTACAATGGACCTGTCCTCAAGTTGCTTTGTTTTGGAACAGAATTAAGCTTGGAAATAATTACAGTGACGAAGTCAGTTTCCCCTGGACCTGATCCTTGGCATTGCCAGGAAACTTAATGCTGTTTAAAATGCTGCCAAGAACTGCTGGCTAGACTCTACACAGTTCTAAAAAATTGATCTCAATAGTCATGTAAATCTCTATTGCCTCAAACCCCACAATGGCTAACAATTATTTTACAATTGACAAGATTTTCAGCACAGTGTGTTGGAAGGGACCTATCATTTGCAGAGATCTAGGTCTCTTTATAAGTACCTGGGAGTTCTGCCAGACAACAGACTTAAGTCATTATTGCTGAACTGCTGCATGAAAATATGAAGATATATTTATCCACTGTTCTACACTATAGGGCCATGGCTATACAGGGACGGACAGTACAAAAGGGTTTTTCTTTCTATGCTATTAATTATAAATTCAGGAAACCAGAAAACAGATCAAATAAAGCCAAGTTATCCCAGCTAAAGAAAGTGCTTGGCAATTTCCTTAAGAAAATTGTGGTAAATATGAAAATTTCAAACCCAGAGAGAAAGAAGCTAAATAATAAAAGATTATTTTGTTATTCAATGTTCTTTCTAATATTTAAATAATTAATAATAAAAAGTATTTTGTATTTCCACTCTTGATTCAACTGTTTTCATCTGTTAAAACCAAAAGGTGCTAAACATTTTCTTTTCATAGCTTTATTAATAACTGAAAGCTAATTCCTGGCAAGATTTGTTCCTATTGGTTTCATAACAAGGTAGCTTTAATTTTTTTCTTCTATATTTGAATCTGTTACTACTTTAAGTTACAATATTTCTCTGGATTCTATTACCACCAATTACATGTATTAGGACGTGATTCCTTTCTATTTTGTAAATTCAGTTCTTACATTTTTTAAAGACCACAATAAGGTTCTTTCCCCCTTCTTGAATATGCAGACTATGATTAGAGATAGAATTTCTAGACAGATCAGCAAGTAGTTCAAGATGTTGCTGAGTATAGCATTATAAATAATTTACAACACATGAAATGTTTAATAATGTCTCCTAACAAAATTGCAAAATGAATTCTGCATGGTAATATTCCATGCTTGATTCTAAAATAAATGTAGGTATTAATGGGGGAATTTTTTAGATAAAGATACTGCTTCATGGCATGTTTACCAACCTCAAAAATGGGAAAGGACACATTTATACTCAAGGTAGAAAATTATCTTCCAACAAAAAAATATTTTATTTTAAAAATAGAAATGTAATAACTAGATGTATATTTACCTCTGTTTTTTCCAAAAGCATTTCTCATCTCTAAAACATTTCTAATAATTTCCAAATGCCATATACCCCCTTTGTCCTCAGCCTCTCTCTCTGTCCAAATAGAATGGCTAAATAAAAAAAAGATTATAAATGCTTAATAATTATCTAAGAATTAGTTAAAGAAAGTATACTTTGAATGAGTGGGTAAATGAATTTAACAGAATGATCACTTCAGGGGTGGAAATGATGAAGATGCATCTCTATCTAAATGCTCAAGAACTTTATCATTTGTCTTTTCCATATATTTATTTAAGTCCAAGCCCCACATAAAGAAAATAG